>NC_142041.1:13823486-14140570 GCF_982192425.1 Myodes glareolus | reverse complement strand
CACTTCCAGGCACACAGCCAGTCCACATTTCCATCAAGCAAGCTGCAGCACGGTGCTCACAAACTCATCCAAACGCTCGGTCTCCCAAAGAAGCCAGATGTCACCTTGGCAGCATGGCCCAGAAAGCCTGCATTTCAAAACTGTGACTTTTTTGTCTGCTACCACTAAATCAGGAAAACCTCTCTTAAAGGAGCTGTGGCGCACCGCCAACGAACAGCAAGAAGCTGTGTTAAACTCTATTTTTGTGTCTAGAATTCCTTTCCAAACTCTCTCAGGTTTTAAGTGGATTTTTGTTAAACACATTAGCTCCAATTTTAGTTACCCATGTTGGGTGCCAATTTGTTGCAAGGAGGCTGCTTGTTGGTTCCTGGCTGCTCAGTCCCAAAATAATCACACAGAAACTGTGTTAATTAAGTCACTGGTTGGCCCATTAGCTCTAGCTTCTTATTGGGTAACTTATATATATTAATTTAACCCATTTCTACTAATCTGTGTATCACCACGTGGCTGTGACTTATCAGCTAAAGTTCCGGTGTCTGTCTCCAGTGGGGCTACATGGCTTCTAACTGACTCCACCCTCTTCCTCCCAGCATTCAGATTAGTTTTCCCCATGCACCTCTGTTCTGCCATGCTCTACTATAGGCTCAAAGCAGTTCTTTATTAACTAATGGTATTCACAGCATACAGAGGGGAATCCCATATCATCCACACATGTAATTACACTGCTGCAAAGGTAGAATCAGGAGGACCCTGGGTCTTGGTGGCCAACCCAGCTCAGTCAGTAGCCTCTAAGTTCACTGAGAGATCCTGTCTCAAAAAATAGGCTGGATGCGTGATTGAGGAAGATGCCCGACATTGACCTCTGGTCTCCATATACATTCATATGCACCTGAATATAGACACACACAATCCCAGTGGATAAGGCAGCGCCAGGGGATGAACCTCACTGGAGGAGATGTTGCTGACCATGGGGGAGGCACTGGGTTTAATTCCAGCACAAAATTCAAGCAAACAGTGAACACCACTTCCACCACTAACAATCTCATTTACTGGACAGATGAACATACTGGGACCATAAGACACTAAGCGCCATACATATGCTGGAGGAGCCAGCCACATATTATTAGAACCACAGCAAACCTTGACTCCTCATTCCAGTGACTGAGTGCTGTGTGCATCTACCCGGGCTAGCTGACGTTCATAAAACAAACCAGCAGAGCATAGCTTTTTGTTTTGTTTTGTTTTTATTCTTAGTTTTTCGAGACAGGGTTTCTTTGTGTAGCCCAGCCTGTCCTGAGTGCTAGGATTAAAGTCATAGGACACTACCACCTGGGAAAGAATAGTTTTATAGCAGGCCTTTAATGAAGCAGTGAGAGAAGGTTTGGGAATAGGGCGGGCTGAAAGGACAAAAGTGACGGTAGACACACATTAGTACCTAGACCTTCAGTGCCTTCTTGAGGAGCTGGGTAGTTGTAGGAGTAGCTTGGGCCTCCTCGCCTGTGAGATGTAGAAGTGGGCATGCTCCCTCCAGCCTTATGGGATGGAGCAGAAAAAGAACAAAAGCATCAGGACAAGTCAAAGTACTTTAGAAATGTAGTTTGGGTGTGAGTTGCCTCCAGGTTCACGCCATTCTCAATGTTTGGTTCTTTTTAAACTACCGCCAGTCCCTGGGTTTGCTCGTACACACAGTATCAGACCTTGAGACATTTAGAATAATATGCTTGTCTACATCTCCAAACTCAAAAAACCCAGGTAAGAGCACACCAATTGGTTATCCAATGCCAAATAGTCATCCCTGAAGTAACATTATACAGACAGAGCAGGCTGTGTTTATATATTTATGTATACACACAGACATATGCACATACATATATTAATGTAACAACAAAGAAAAAGTGGCCATGAATTTGAAAGAGAGCAAGGGAAATGATACAACTCTACTATAATCTCAAAAATAATAAAAAAAAAGTCATTTAATAAAAAAGAAAAAATCCTGGGTTTCAAACCAGGCGTGCTTGTAATACTGTAAGCCTTCTCCTAGGAGGCTGAGGTAGGAGTGTTAGTTCCAGGCCAGCCTGGGCTACATAAGGAAACCCTGTCTGGAGAAAAGAAGTTGAGCTGGAAGTTGGGCATTAGTTTCTGCCCTGGAAATATTTGCCTTCATTTAGGATCCCAAGCTAATAGAAAATAGCAACTCTCTGTTTCTTTCAAACAGAGCAGCAGCAGGGCCTGCGGTGTAGGTCACCTTTGAGCTGTACTACAGTCTAATGATGCAAACCAACTGGGCCAGTGGATTCACTTTTTAGCCTTCGTTGTTATTTATTATTAGTATTAGAAGTAAAAGCTGGAGAAAGGAGCCAGCTAAGTTCAAGGCTGTTTAGATTATATCATTTTCTGGAAAGCATCTTTATTGTTTGGGGTAAGAAGCTGAAGGTTTATTTTTGTGTGGCTCTGTTTTTAGCTGCAGACCGGTGCTATGGCTTGTGGTGGAAGCCCCTTTGTGTGACACATCCCCTGCTTCATTTGTCCCTGGAGCATAGCATGTGCCAAATCATCCCTTGTCCCAGGCTAGCTGGCTTTCGGGAGAGAGGAAACATCTTGATAACTGACTGAGGGGCTTTGTGTCAGAGGGAGAGTATCCCAGCTTCTCAGCACCTCACCAGGGCATCCTTAGGGGTAAGGCTCTTCCCGCTTGCCTGGCCAGGGCTGTTGCTCTTCACATCTTAGTACGCAACCGTGCCATTCGGCTGCCATTTTCTCAGACATTTACGCAGTGGTATTTGCTAACGACGTCAATTCCTTTCCTGTTCGACCTCGAAGATTACAGTGACTCAGTGTTGGCTAGTCAGCTTTAAAGATTAAATCGAGGACATTTGCTTAATGGGTTTAGCAGTGAGTGTAAAGGATTTTCCAAGTATGAGAATCAAGATACAAAACAGAACTGAGAATTTTGTTTAATCTTAAAGAGAAAGTAGCACAACTGAAAGCAATCCTTAGGATTATATTTTTCCTTCCTTCCTTCCTTCCTTCCTTCCTTCCTTCCTTCCTTCCTTCCTTCCTTCCTTCCTTTCTTCCTTTCTTCTTCCATTCTTCCTTCTGACAAAGCCTTGCTATGTAATTTTTGTTGACTTAGAACTATGTAACCAGGTTGACATTGAACTTGTGGTTATTCTCTTGTCTCTGTCTGCAGAGTGCTGAGATTATAGGCATGTGCCAACAAGCCCAGTTTGAAGGTTGTATTTCTGAAAAAATAAAGTTCAAGCACATGCCTGCAATTCTGAATCTTCGGTGGCAAAGGCAAGAGGATCACCTGCTCCGTGCCCAAGGCCACCCTTGCTCCAGGAGACTTTAGTCTGAAAAAGAAGAGTAAACTGGGTAAGGTAGCCTACACTTTTAGTCCCAGCACTCAGGAGTCAGAGGCAAGCAGAACTCTGAGTTTAAGTCCTTCCTGACCTACATAGTAGATTTTGGGTCAAACAAGGTTACATAGTGAGACCCTGTCAAGAGAAGGGTGGTAGAGAAGAAGAGGAGGGAAATTTATATAGAAATTTCTCTAAGGAAGAATAAAAAAGCTAACAAACAAATGGGAAAATATTCAATATAATTGAGAGACATATAAAAAGTCATAATGAAATATTACCTCCAAACCATTTGAGTGGCTGGTACCCAAAACCAACCAACCAAATGGGTCTGGAAACAGGAGCCTTGACCGTGAATCCTAACATGATGCAGTGTGGGGGTCAAAATGCTGAAAGTGGAACTTTGGGCAGCTCCTGTTTACTGACCAATGACACTCAGCACAATTGAACTCAGTGTCTGGGGAGGTGGTGACACCCATGTCTATATCAGACTACTTACGACATTTAAGAAGTGGGTGGTAATGGCCCAAATGTCTTCAGTAGATGAATGGAAAAACAAAATGAGGTGCACATAGAGAAATGATATGTAGTCCTAAGAGGGAAGGGCGTTAGAATGAGGTGTGAGAATCTGATTGCAACAAGGATGTACGAGGGGATAAACAGCAACGATTCCACCTACAGCTAATAGTCCAATCCGTAAAGACAGAACACAGAAGGGTGGACACCAGGAGCTGGAGGCCCGGGAATGGCAGTGAACATGGAGAAAGTACCGAGTTTCAGTTTGGCAAGACGAAGCTTAGAGTTGAATAGTGCAGTTGTTGTGTGATAATCTGGGCACACTTCGTACGTCTGTGCTTCACACTTAAACACTATGGAGATGGCACAAAACAGCCCCAAAGCATCATGGCTGCCATGGTCCTTCCTTCTTGCACTATCAGAATTCTTGGTTGTAAATCACCATACTGCTGTAAAAAATGTGAGCAGAAAGAACTCAGTTGCTGACAGGCAGTAGTTGAACCATGCCAGACTCGCTTTCCACAAGAACACTGAATGGATTGATGCTGCTCCGTCCTCCTAGAGTCTGGACAGAGGTCAGGTCTCAGCAGCCAGCCCTTCTTGGGGTTTACTTTCTGCTGGAGGGAACTGCCTCAGCTAAGGCTACACCTTACACAGGTCAAGGCTATACAGGATACAAAGGTATACAGGGTACAAAAGCCTTGCCTTTGTGCGGGACAACACAGAGGACCCTCCAGCTTCAGAGTCTCATGTGGTGTTACCAAGGTCTCCATTTCTGTTTCGCTGCAGCTCACTTCTTCCCCTGCCTGCCCTGCTGCCCTGGTTCCTTACATACATTGTCCAGGAGAGCCCTTCCCGGTGTCTGTTTGTAGATCCTCTCTTCTGAGAAACTGGTCTAAGTTGGCATGTCCCTATCTGACTGGGAGTCATTTCTCTGTCTTAGTGCTCCACTAAATAAAAGCACGCCTCACTATTAATGGTGTCTTAGCTTCCACAGAATAAATGAGCATCCATTAAATGAAAGAGCAGAGGAGGGAGATGCTGATGCAGCTTGGGGTAACCTGGCTTGAAAGGACTTTTTTTTTTTTTTCTACTGAGTTTTGACTTGGTCTTGAAAAAGCATAAGTAAATTTGGTTACTGGGAAGATCCACCATCTGCCTGGTTGAAAATTAAGAATGGGTAGCAAAGGACACACATTGGACCTTGGGAAGAAAACAGAGTAAGTCTCTAGAAATAGCTTATGGGCGTACATGCTTTGAGCGGAAGGATGTCAGTAGAAACGCAAAGGAGTGATGTGTGCACAGGTGGAATCTAGGAGTGCTGTCCACATACTGAGATTTGCACTGGTGCAGCATCCTAAAAAAGAGAAGGATCTGGCTTGGGTACCAGGCTTCAGTCAATGAGGCTTGGTTGTAGGATGTACCGCCATTTCATATACCAGTGACAAAAAAGCACACCCAGTTAACAGTGACTTGTCATAGGTTCCAACAGAATGTCAGATAACTAAAAAGATAAAGATATGCAAATTAAAACTTTGTTTGTAGTTTAAGCCAAGTATATAATGTAACACTTAGCAAAGACAAGTAATTCAGCCAACGTAAGAAATTCTATGGCATAGAATACAGACGTACTGACTTTCAAGCTATAGTAGATGGTGAACAGGAACAATGATGCCCAGGGATTCCCCTTTTCACCCAGGTGACTGCAGAGCTCCATATGGAATCTAACACTAATCATGAATCAAATATTTATAGATGGAGGTGGTTGGGGAGGGCACACTCGGCAAAGAGAAGAGCAAATGACATTCATAAGAGAGAGTGGTGTTTGTGTGTGTTGTGGTGTATGTGTATATGCGTGTGTGCTGTGTGTGTGTTCTGTGTATATATGTGTGTATGTGTTGTGTTGTGTGTATTGTTTGTGTGTGCTGTGTTGTGGCGTGTGTGTGTGTGTGTGTGTGTGTGTGTGTGTGTGGTTTATGTGGCAGGACAAGTTTCTCCTTTGCTCACCATGAACAAATGCATGAACAAATACTCCAGCACAGGCTCTCACCAGCAGACTGTGGGAAGAGGGTGGGCCTGAAGAAGGCACTGGATTCTCTGGAACTGGACTTACAGGTTGCTGAGAGGCACCATGGAAATCCTCAGCAGAAACACATGAGTTAAGATGGCTCTTAACTGCTAAGCCATCTCTCCAGCCTTAAATGCAATTCTTAAGAACATATACATAAAGGCCGTGCATGGTGGTGCACACCTTTAATCCCAGCATTTGGCAGGCAGACACAGGTGGATCTCTGCGAGTTCAAGGTCAGCCTGGTCTACACAGAGAAACCCTATCTGAAAGCAACAACAACAACAAGCAAACAAACAGACAAAAATCGCAAGATTAAGCTTTTGTTGTGATTGAACATAGACTCCAGGTGCGCAAGGTAAGTGCTCTGTCTCTGAGCTGCTGTTACAGCCCTAGGAGTGGCTTCTGAGTGTCTTCGTGGCCCAGGGGTCTTGATGGGAGATTATCACCAAGTTTCACAGTTTTCAGTCCCAATTCTCTTTTCACAGGCTCCCGATTTAATAAGACTGTTAGTAACCTTCAGGCATTGTTCTGTTGCATATACTATTGTGTGTTGTATGCATTAGCCACAGCTCTTTCTCACTAACAAAGGACTGCACTTTCAATAAAATCTTAGTTAACACTGTGGACCTTCTGAGACTGCAGGGGTGCCAGGAGCAGCCTCCCAGGAGAAGCAGGACAGGACTTATGAAGTGAATTTCCTACAGGACTTAGGAAGGTATGTGACTACATTTCCCTTTATAGCCACATGGATCCACAAGAAAGACTGATCTGAGGGCTGTGAGCCTGGGCAGTTAGAGCAGGACAGAGGGGGACTGTCAAGCCTTTCTTCTTCTCTTATTTATTTATTTATTTTAAAAAACCTATCTTTTCTCATTTTATATGCCAAATCCATTTCCCACTCCCCTCCTCCTGCTCTTCCCTCCCCCTCCCTCCACCTCCCAGTCTTTCTTGTTCTTCCTCCCAGGCTTTGTTTATCTATTACAAATGATCACATTTAAAATAACCGAATTTACCACACACAGTGTGGGGACTATCCCACCATCAGCATCTCCTGAGTTCGCCAGCACTTACTGTAAGGACTGAACTTCTGTTAGACTGTGAGCAGCCTTCCCTAGAGTCAACTCACTGTCTCCACAGCGAGGCATTGCCTGGAAGGCCATGCCTGATGTGTCCCAGCATGCTTTGCCATCTTTACACCTATTGTGCTCTGGTCTCATTTCCAGGGCATTTGATTCTGCTGTTTGCTTCTGCTCAGTCCCCGCTGGGGTGAACAATGCACCTGCCCAGCACAGTTAACACTGTGTTCCCCTCCACGCCTCCCTGCTAGCATTTCCCAACACTGTTTGCCTTGAGGTTCTGATGGGTCTTTCCTCTCTCTGTAGCGAGCACCCAAACAGTAGAACAACACACATTTCTGTATGATCCTCAGTTTCTAACCTGTGAAGCTTTCATTTGCTGGAGTGGTAGTTGGTACAGTTATGACCCAAGGAAGCATCTGGGCGGTGTCCCTCCCCCCACTGGTGAGCACAGTAGTGTTTCCATCTGGCTCTCCACCCGTGTTTTCTAGCTAAGAAACTTGTTTATTTGATAAGGGACTTCAAGAGATTTTAATTTTATCAGTGAGGCCATTGCTGAAGCAGACATAATAAGGTCCAAGGACCTAAAAACAAAGCTCAGTTTGGGCAAGAAAAAAGTAATTTCCAGCCAGGTGCACACCTTTAATCCCAGCACTTGGAAGGCAGAGGCAGGCAGGTGGTCTCTGAGTTCAAAGCCATCCTGATCTAAAAAGTGAGTTCCTGCACATTCAGGGTCACATAAACAAACAAACAAACAAATAAATAAATAAATAAATAAATAAATAAATAAATGTCATTCCAAACCATTGGAAATTTATGATGGTTTGTAAGAGGCGGAGTCATGACTTCACATATACAGGTCAACTGTAATAATTTCACCTACATGAATAGTTCCTTCTCCAAATCTCATCCTTCACAAGGGTCAGGAAATTACAGCTATGGACCTAACTAGACAGTAACTCGAGGCTAACAAATGGGCACTGCGGTGGTAGAAGGAAGCAAATGATCGTTGGAAGGATTCCTTTAAAGAAAGTCATGACGCATGATTGATGATGAGCATCCGTGGACCCTTTCTTCATATGCATTGTCAACATCTTCGCACGGTTGCTGCATCGCTTCCAGAGACAGATAGTTTATCATTCACGTTGTGGCAACAGGACTTTCTCCCACAAATCATCACACCACTGTCATTACACAGAGGACATTTATTACTTTTCTAACACTGTGACAGAGACCAGATGGATCAGGTGAAGAGGAGGAAGAGTTCTTTTGGGTTGCGGCACCAGTCCACTACCACGGGGAAGGGATGGTGGAATTCACAGCAGAGTTTCTCATATCTTAATGGGTAAGGAAACAGAACTTGAGCCAGTATCAAATGTGGCTACTCCTTCAAGGCTGGTCCTCAGCAACCCATATTAGTTAGACCACAGTTTCAAAGGTTAACCTCCCCGAATACCTACATGAGCTGGGGGACTAAGTCTTCAAAAACATGAGTGTGTGGGGGTATCTTTCATTAAAACTATAACACCTAAGGAGAAAGTTGCCGATTAGACAATATGTTCTACCCCATGAACTGTAAACTCTACCACTTCTAAAAGATCTCCCCAATCAACCCCTTTCTTGTTTTCATTTTAGATCCATGGGTCACACTGCATTTGACTATACCTTCCCATCAGGTGTATTGTGTGGGAATTTTCTTGTTGATGTGGGAGGCTCTATATTTGCCAGTGAGCGATCTTGGATCATGTCCCAGAGAGGCTCACAGTCAGAGTAAGGTATCTGAGTCAATACATTTTTATCAATAAAAATCAAAAAAGAAAGTAATCAGGACACATGCTTATATGAGACTCGATTAGGCAGTATTTGTATTTTTTACTTAGGATTTCACTTCTGCATCATGTGATTCAGAAATGAGTTTGGGTCAGTGTGTTGTTCAGTGGGAGGGAGCATTCGGTGTGCTGGACAGTGGAGGGGGGATCCAGTGTACTGTTCAGTGTGTATGGGAGCAGTCAATGCGCTGTTCAGTGTACATGGGGGCCATTCAATGTACTGTTCAGTGGGGGGGGGCGTTCAGTGTGATGTTGACTGGTTTGATCTTGTGCAACCTACAAGTAGCCACAGTTACTGTGGGGTCCTGAGTGCAATGGCCTTGTCATGTTCAGAAGACACCACATGTATTTATTTTAAACACTTAGGATACATTTCACAACAAAAGACATCGATGAATGTTTTAAAAATCTGTTGACTGAATTATAGAGCTGAAGCCATGAACATGAAAGCATACTTTAACTCATTGAGCAGCCAGGGAAATAGAATCAAAATTACAATGAACTGTTACTTTGTATGACTCAAAGTAACAAACCCAAATGAGAAATAATTCCTGTCACCAATGGGGATGAGGTGAAGGTTCTTTCACACATACTGAATGTTACAGCTTTATTGGAAAGTGATGTGTCACACCTACTAAAAGAAAAACAAACAAAAACACCGTGATTCATTCTGCCTGAATGCTCACTAGTAGTGGGGAAATACAGGTTTAAGAACTATTGTTATAGTACCTCTGATGTTAAACAGTTTAATGAAGTAATGGTTGATTTAATTATAACATGAGACACTACAGGATATTATGCCCCATTAACAAAGAATGAATTAGAGATACTACCCTTGACTAAAAGGAATTTCTGCAAAGTCACATTGACAGGTAAGAAGGCAGTGAGAAGCACAAAAGGTGTCACACTGCTTGTGTAAGGTGTCAGCAGCCACACGTCCCCAAGCTTAGACAAGCAAGGGACAAGCAGAGAGGGGCCTACTCTGTGCTGCTTACACGGGCTTTGAATGGGACACACAGGCTGATGTGGGTGGCGTTTTGGAAGAAAAAAACCTTATGAACAGCTCTATGGGCTAAGAGTGCATCACAGTGGTCAGGGTTTGTCTAGCACACGGAATCTCTAAACCAGGATTGCCATGGACAAACAAGTAGCAATAAGACAGTTACAACTTCAGAGGAAGAACATCAGCCCTGGCTGTCCAGGAACTCACTCTATAGACCAGGCTGGGTTTGAACTCAGAGATCCTCAGGTCTCTGCCTCCTGAGTGCTGGAATTAAAGGCGCGTACCACCATTGCCCAGCCTATCATAAAACTTTTATACATGAAGTAACACTTACATGAAATCCACTGGAACTATTGTTGAGAGCATTTTGCTATGTGAACCATATTATTTTTGGAATTTGTTTTGCAAACTTTGTTTGTAATTGATATCAGCCCATACCTGCCCTTTTAAGAAAGTCTTTGTTATGTTTTGTGGGAAGGAAAAGACGAAAGCTTATGCTTCCGAGTCATCCCTCCACGGAGCACCCTGAGGAAAGGGAAAGGCACACATGGGTCCACCTTCCTGTTGTCCTTTGCTTCCTTAACGTCTTTCTCAAAAGTGCATTTTGCAAGAACAAAAGACTAACAAAACCCATTGCCCACATGGCCAACCTCCCTCCAAGTTGTTACTTAAGGGAGTCTAAGAGACTCCTGTAACAATACCACTAATTGCTCTTGTCTTTGGTTGCCTCTCGGAAGCTGAAGGTAAGTAAGGCCTTATTGCTGGACACCCACACTTCAAACACAGGTCTTGGAGGAATCGAGCCATAACTGACCTGGAAGTCTCCTCCTTGGGACCTGTTTCTCAGTCTGTGTGTGTGGCAAACTGCCAAAAGATAAAAGCAGGGAATGGTCCTCCCCAGTCGCTGAGATAGGAGTCACAGCAACAAGTAGCTTGGCAAGAAATACACAAAGGTGCCATAGTAGCCCTTCTTATTAGACTGAAGGCCAGCTCAATAGGAAAGAATTCACAATAAGTTTGGTAAACCTAGCTAACCGCCTTGGCTGGTGAGGCCATGGACCCTAGAGGAGAACCCACGACTGCCACTTTCTTAGACCAGAACAATTCCAGACTTTGGTCTGAATACCCATCCTTATATCTACAGGGAAGTCACAGAATCTTCTTTTTGCAGCAGATGGAGACCATCACAGAAAAACACAGAAATGCAGAAGTGGTCAGGATACAGAGATCAACTGTCCCTAGGGTACCCATCCTCAATTGAAGCATCGGCAGCACAACCCCTGCTCCTGGGGCTCAGGGCACAGCAGGAAGAAAGTAAAAGTCAGAGGACAAGAATGTCAGAGGAGGAGAATGCCTTCTGTGAGACTGTGTTCTCTACGTGTGACATGGAGCTGCACCCATGAAATCTCAACAATCTGGCTGCCTAAACAAGACCTGCGCGATAACAAGACACCAGTTGGTATGTCGATGTGTGTGGGAGACTCTTACAAGGTCTCACCCCTGGATGAAGCGCTGCAGTCTCAATAGTTTCTTTGAGAGGAGACTCTACTCCAGGGATGACTGACCAGATCCCAAGTGATCAGCGCTGAACACTAAATGAAACCAGTTAATTTATAATAATTTTTAAAGGATAATATATTTGAGAGGGGGCATGGAAGGAGCTAGAGAGGAAGAAGGTATGTAGTATATAAGGTTCACAAAAATGAAATAAATGTAAAATAAACAACTTTTTGTCTGGTGTTTGAGACAGGGTCTCACGGTATAATTCCGACTATCCTGAAACTCACTTTGTAGACCAGGCTAGCCTCGAGCTCGCAGAGACCTGCCTGGCTCTGCCTCCGGAGTGCTGGGATTAAAGGTGTGCACCACTAAGCCCAACAAATTTTGATAGTCTCACATTTACATTTATCTAATACTTATCTTTTTAATGTAACTTTTAATAAGCAAAGTAGTAACTTTTGGTAAATAAGAATATATCAGTAAAACATATATCGAGAACCAACTGTAGGCAAAACATAAAATGAAAATAAAATATATTTGGGCCTCACATGGTGGTGCACACATGTAATTCCAGCACTTAGGAGGTAGAGGCAGGAGGAGCAGAACCTTAAAGTCATTTTCAGCCACACAGGGGATTCAAGACCCCTGGCAAGCAGGATTCTGCTCAAAGAAACCAAAGACAAAAACCCAACAAGTCAAACATGTTAAAGAGGGGTGTTCTAACTATGAAACTTTATTTGTGCGGATCAAAGGACATCTTCAAATCTTCAACAGTGAATAGAGCCGCTGGTCAGTTGTCTCAAGTATTGTGTGTGTGCTGGGCCCTCCTCGGGGTGCTGAAGGTAAAGGATTGTGTTAAGAGCCAGCGTTCCACTTTGGAGACCTGAAACACAGAGGCAGTGAAGACAGCGGTACAAGAGAAAGCTTCGCAGGGCAAGGGCAGCATTGTGATTTGAATAAAATGAGAGACAGAGGTTTACGACAAGAGTCAGGAAGAGGCCAAAGCAGATGGAATAACCCTCAATGGCCGTAATATATATGTCATCTCTAATCCCGAGACAACCATGAAGTATGTATAGTTATGTTTTGGGTATCCATCATAGAGAAATAATAGTCCAAGTGCAAGAATAGACTCAATTCAAGGTAGCATTTACCCATATGAGGGAGATAATGGGATGGGATGAGTTGCTATACTTTTCTAACACATGTGATTCACAGCCATTGCAGAGTGTTCGATTTTTGTTAGATGATCTATGTATATGTGATCAAGATTAAACTCAGATTCCATCTAGCTCCAAGGCAGTCATCTCCTCAGTTGCTTCCCTCAAATGAATGACTCCTGACAACGGTGAGCACATCACAAGAGAACACCCAGCCGCCTGCCCTGGAGCTCAGCAGAGCAGATCACGGCGAGGCCTACACGTTTCGCTTCTTGGCATCCAAGCAGCTGATTCCCGGGCACATCTGGTAGCGGTGAGTCATGGCTGCTTTACTGGCAAGCTAAGTAATGGGCAAGGCATGTGCAGGGGCTGAAGAGTGAGTCAACTGGCTTCGAGGAAAGGCTGTAGTCCAGCTGCTGAAGGTAGCATCATCTTATGATCGTGATCAGCATCGAGGTGGCGAGTGTGCCCAGGACTAAATGACTCATGGGTACAGTGCCATGTTTGCTCAGGGCCATGCCCACAGGACTTTCTGTTTTGCCTTCAAGACTGCCTAATAATGGTCAGAATGTCCACAATGGTGCCTTCTGGTCATACACATACCCTTGTGCACGCACACACACGCGCACACACACACGCACACACACACCTCTATCAGAGCCTAGAGATTGGTTCCCCAAATGCAATCGGAACTGTACACACCATGAAGCCAGACAGGAGGTTGGAAACAATTTTAAGAGAATGACCTGAAACTGGGAGCTCTAAAGACCTTCCTGGGGAAAGCAATAAAGGGATAGAAAACAGAACTTAGGACATCAGGGGCTCCAACCCCCACCCCCAAAGAGAGAATGACAACCGCGCCTAGGTACCTTCAGAAGAATAGCTAGGCGAAAATATATTAAACATATAGAATTATGCCTGTACCAGGTATTAATTTTTTTTTCAGTTTCTTAAAAAGTTTGATGTGGTGACACATTCAGAGGGGTCCCAAGTCAGTCTGGGCTTCTACCAAAAGATAGTGTCATAACAGAAGAGCAAATAAATAAACCAACTCAACAGTAAGTAATAAACAATAATAAAGGTGAAGTGGCCACTAAGCTGGAAAGATTCACCGCTCTTCTTAAAATTAACTTCATAGAAGAAAAAAAAAGATCATGTTTCTGCAAACTTCTGAGAAAAACAGCACTTTAAAATAAAATGTGTCTGCCTCGCCCTCTCAGTGTGTGTGAGTGTGTGTTTGTGTGTGTGTTAGTGTTTATGTGTGTGAGTGTGTGTGTGTTAGTGTTTATGTGTGTGAGTGTGTGTGTGTTTGAGTGTGTGTGAGTGTGTTTGAGTGTGAGTGTTAGTGTTTATATGTGAGAGTGTGTGTGTGAGTTTGAGTGTGTGAGTGTGTGTGTGTGAGTGTGAGTGTGTGGTCTAAACTTAAGCAGTGCTGATCCCCCTTGCCTCTCCCAGCCAGCTGCTCTTGACACATAATTTTCATTTATTCTTAAATTTTAACATGACAGGTGGATAAGGCACAAGGGGAAAGGAGCTAGCTGATTTGGGAGACACCCAAATGCGAGCCTGGCTCTGGGAATGCCCCCACTCCCACAAGCCTGCGGTGTTCCCAGCAGAGGGCCCAGTGAGATGCAAATTTTGGTTTCAGAATATTTAGTTGCTTGTTTTGATCTATCACCTAGCCTCAAAGTGTCTGGAGGAGCCCACTGCCCCTTAGGAAGAGCGCTTTTCATTCACACCCAGGGCTGGCTAAGGAGGTGAGGTAAAAGCCGGCTAAGAGTGTGTTACTCCCAAGGCCTTCAAAGCAAACATTGATGGGAGTGCGGGGTGCTTGTTTTGCATAAAGCAATTGCAAAGACACTCTCCTCCCCCAGAAAAGGTGTTAAACACTTTAATCCTGCTAATGGAGTTTACTGTAGAGATGATTAGGGTTTGGGGCTGGGATTGGAGAGGACACAGCCTCGATTCCAAACATGTACAGAAGGCCCGAGACGAAACTGCTTTTCAACCAAGATGCCCATAACCTGGCTCCCTCTGTTTCGAGTCACCTAGACTGAAAACCATTTAAATCATTTAAAGATCACTTTATTCAGTTCAAAAGAATTTCAGTTCTCAGTTGAGTTTCTCCGCCTACCCCTTGGGAACATGGTGGCACCTTAGTCTATTTTTCTGATCCTGGTGAGAAGACTCTATTCGTGAGTACTAAGGCATTAGTGTCCAGAAGACTGGCCATGGGTCCCAGCAGGGTGGCTCCCATTGCTAGTCCACAATGGCTAGGAAGCTGCTTTATACTTTAAAATGCTAAGAAATGCCAACTGTGAAAAATATAGAGCTTGAGAAATAGAGCCCGGCTTGGAACTGGCTGTTCAGTTTTACAAGGATTGCTTCTGTTGCAGGAGCAAAATGTACCTGTTCAGAGTGTGTCCTTGTCACCTCGCAGCTCTTGTGAGGCTGACCCCCTCTCCCCATAGCCAAGGAATGAGACCAGGGATCCCACTGATGCAAAACTACCCCCCACAGTGGCCAGAAAATGCAATCAGTCTACATGTCCATTAACAGAGGCGTGGATAACAAAAGTGTACTTCTTGTATGGGTTTCTGCGATGGAATTTTATGTAACCAAAGGCTAAGTGACATCATGACACTTGAGGGAAAGTGCACACAACCGGAAATCATTGTGCTAACCGATAAGTTAGGCTCAGGAAGAAAGAACTACACGTCTTTTCTTATACGCAGAATTTAGATTTAAAATTATGTATACTGTGATTCATGTGTGTGTGTTTGCATGCCGGGAAACTAGAGATGTATCATGAGAGGGAAGGAAAACTCTTCAGGAGCTGGGAACTGGGGTGATGGAGCCCTTGTAATAAGAAAGCAGAGAGTGGGGCGGTAAAGGGGAGGGGAGGGAGATGAGAACATGAGGGAAACTGATGGTTGGATGGTCAAGGGGCAAGGGGCGAGGGGCGAAAGGGAGTTGGAGAGCAATGAGAGAGAGAGAGAGAGAGGGGAGAGAGAGAGAGAGAGAGAGAGAGAGAGAGAGAGAGAGAGAGAGAGAGAGAGAGATCTTGATAGGAAGAGTAACTCTGTAGTTAGGGAGAAATCTGGTGCTAGAGAAATTTCCAGGAATCTACAAGGAGGATCCTAGCTAAGACTCCTAGTGACAGTGGAGAGAGAGTGCCCAAACTGCCCTTCCCTTGTAACCAGATTGGTGAATATCCCAACTATCGTAATAGAGGCTTAATCCAGTAACTTTTAACATCAAAGGAATTCATTTTCCTTTATTTCCCCAAAGGTGTTGGCTGTCTTTCCGAACTCCCATAATAAACTTCATGAACAACAAACTCAACCATAGGACCTGCTTCCCCAGGACCCTGCTTGTTACTTCTACATGCCGCAGGCTGTTATGTGTTCTGTCTGAATTTCAAAACGTTGTTAACTGGGTATCCTTGTCTGGGTGTTCACAGGTACTTCCAACTTGACAAGACCCTAACACTGCAATCTTTTCTGATAAAAGATTCACCATTCCCTGTGTGCTTCAAGCCAGAGGCATGGGACTCCCCCTTTGTCTCTTCCTTATTGTTCATGAACAGTATTTCTAAGTCTTATTGACTTTGCCTTTCTACATCCTTATAGTAAGTATGTCCCTGGCGTCCCTACTCCTCCGTTCCGCTACCACCTAATCTCAGATCTCTACTGTCACACAATTCATTTCCTCCCTTATCACTGTCTACATCTGAGTAATTCTCTAAACTCGAAGTATTATCACAGTTATTTCTCAACTCTAGCCTGCCAGGGATGCTCATTGGCTTCTTAAGTCCAAGCTTCTCAGCAAGGCATGGGGATTGAAGCTTTGTAATTGGCCCTGGTATGAATTACCTTCCTGTTGCTGCGATAATACACCATGGCCAAGGCAACCCATAGAAAGAAGGGTGTATTTGGGCTTATGGTGCCAGAGGGCTGGAGTCTGTAATGGTGGGGGACAGTGTGGCCACAAGCGGTAGGCACAAAGGCAGGAGCAAAAGTGGTGAACTCCCTTTTCCAGAGTGAACCAAAGGCAGAGAGTTTGACAGGTGGTGGTGACACAGCCTTTGAAGAAGCCATGAAGGGGCCGGGTCTGCTTGTTTGGGGGTTTTCTGTCCTGCCTGACCCCCCAGCTGTTTAGTCCCAAAGAAAATAACACAGAGGACTCCGTAAATTATAATGTTGATTGGCCCATTAGGTCAAGCTACTTATTAGCTAACTCTTACATCTTGATTAACCCATTTATCTGATCTATTTTAGCCATGTGGCTCAGTACCTATTTCAGTGGGGCAGTTTACATCCTGCTGCTTTGGTGATATGGGCAGGAGTGGGAGGAATCAACTTCCTCCTCCCCAGAATTCTCCTGCTGTCCTTGCATCATTTCCACTTCCTGTCTGGCTTTCCCACCTATACCTCCTGCCTGGCCAATCAGCGTTTTATTTAAAACATGATTGACAGAATACAGACAATTCTCCCACACCACTTTGAGCCCAGCACTGGGGAAGCAGAGACAGGGGATCTCTGAGTTCGAGGCCAGCCTGGTCTACAAAGTCACAGAGCTACGCAGAGAAACCCTGTCTTGACAAATAAAGAATACTGCCCGCCCCCCAAAACCCCAAAACACCTCCAGTGGTATACTTTCTTCAACAAGGTCTCATGTCCTTCCCCGAACAGGACGGCTAATTAAGGACCAAGTGTTTAAATATATGAGCATATGGAGGACACTGTCTTTGAGACCACCACTGTCCTTGAGACCTCTGAGGGCAACCATCTGCCCAGCCTTACAGCAACTGTCCAACAGTAGATTTGAGAGTTTTTCCCTGGGAACATGTTGCTGTTTTGTTTGACTGGTTTTTTGGTTTCATTGCTTTCTTGTTTTATTTATTCATTTGTCTATGTATTGACTTACCTCCCTCTCCCAATTAGGGGAGTACAAAATCCCCTCTGAGAGATAAAAGACAGTAGCTATTTCATTAAACAGACACGATATCCCTGGGGGCCTCTTGGCTTTCCTCCTTTTTTTTGTTTTGGCACTTACCAATAATACTGCCCCAATAATCATTTTTATTTATTTCCCCACTTTTAAAAAAAGAGCAGATTGAGATAAAATTCTAATGTGACTAAAAACTTGAAGGATATTTTTTTTTTTTATTTCTAGGTAACTGAGTTGTTATTTAACCCTTTACCTACAGTTGAATATTACTTTAATTTTTTGTGTGTTTATGTGTATCTTTCCAGTGTTGAAGACTGAACCCTGGGAACCCAGGGATTTACGCATGCCACTTAATTACCACAGTCCTTTAAAATAAATTGCCCTTTTTTGGATAGCTTTGGTTCTTTAATAATTGAGATAATGGTACACACCATGCACACAGACGCTGCACTGCTTCCTCTGTGTCATTTTACTTGAGAACGGCATTTTAATGAACTAATATCATTAGTAACTAAAGTATATTTTCTTTTCAGCTAACCTTAATTTTCCCTAATATTCCCTCTCTGTTATGATTGCAGGATACAGCAGGGCATCCTATGATTATTTGCTTTGTGGTGCTGGGAATCCAACTCCAGACCTTTGTACTCCAGGAAAACATCCCTGCCTTGAGCCTTCTTTGGCTCCTCTTGGCTGCAACAGGTTCTCAGAGTCTCCCATTATTCATTTCCAGAGTGCTGATGATGTTATTGGATGCTGACAAGGCACCTTGCAGACTAGCCATCAATTTCTCTTTTCTGATGCTCGGTATGAGGGTATGGTTTACAGGAGAAAGAGCACATCACTCTACAGTATTCGCCATCCACACAGCTTACCGCCGTGCATGTGATATCAGTTTGTCTTCAGCATCTGTTTTCCAGACCACTTCTTCTCCTGAGGTCATTTTATGCAGTGAGTACTGAAGGAAGTGGAAATCGTTCCTCACATTTCCTTTCCTTTTCTTCTTTTCCTTTTCTGTTTTTCTTTTTGAGACTGGGTTTGTCTGTGAGGCCCTGACTGTCCTAGAATTTGCTTTATAGACCAGGCTGGCCTTGAACTCACAGAGAGCTGTCTGCTTCTGTCTCCTGAGTGCTGGGATTAAAGTTTTGTGTACCACCATGCTCAGCCCATTTCTCACATTTTCTGTTTTTAAAATTAATTTATTATTTATATTTCATGTATGTGTGTTCTGTTCTGCATATATATCTGCAGGCCAGAAGAGGGCATCAGATCCTATTATAGATGGGTGTGAACCACCATGAGGTTGCTGGGAATTGAACTCAGGACCTCTGGAAGAGTAGCCAATGTTTTAACCGCTAAGTTATCTCTCCAGTCCTTTTTACTTTTTTTTTTTTAAATTTCATTTCTCACATCCTTAAGAGCAGAATATCTTCTTAAATTACTTGGGATTCTTCTGTCCAAAAGGTTGGTCTTCTGTGCCTCATTCATCCACATGCCCCTGTGTTATTATATCATGTATTTATGATGTCTGTGTTTATATTTGAGTGTGAGTCGTCCAGAGGTCAGAAGAGCACCTCAGATGTGGACCCTCGCCTTGCATCTTGTTTGAGACAAGGTCCCTTGTAGTTCACAGCTGCTTATACCAGCTTAGCTGCCCTGTGAGCTGCTAGAAATATTCTTTGATCTCTGCCTCCTGTTTTCCTTGTAGGAGCCCAGGGATTACAGATACGTGAACTGCTGTGTCTAGCCTTTATGTGATTCTGGGTATCCAAGCTCAAACGCTGAGGGGAACAATCTCCTCAGCATCTCTCCTTTATTTATGCAATTTTTTATTCATGGTTGTTTATTTCATGCTCTGGATGGTATATCTAATATTTATTTATTTTGCAGCTCTAACAGAAGCTACTTAATTGGTTTCTAATGAGTTACTCTATGTGTGTCAATGTGAGCTTTCCTGCTACCAAATGGAACTACACAGTGCTGATCTTATATGTTTCCTAGCTTGGTCATAGACTTAGAATCAGCTATTTCTCTAAGAAGCTGTGGAGTTTTTCCCCCATTGGAGAATTAAGATCTCAGTGATAAGATGCAATTGTTGCTACTTGGTGGCATTGCTTCTAGGCATTTTAACTAATGACAATCAAATTTATGCCAGCATATTAACCCATGTATGTCCCTGTATCTGTAACTATTGGTGTATGACCGTTGGATTTGCATTAAGTGACATGTGAGCTCACATTGAAGCCTCCATCATCATATGGGTTGGTCCGGTCTCGTCTTGATTAACTGTAAACCCTCCCTCCAGCAGTGAGAAATGTGGCTTCCGTCAGCTGCCGTCCATCCCCTCCATTGTTCAGCTCCAGTTTGCTTGTCTCGGGGTATCAGTAGTATTGACCGCTACTCCCATGGGAAACAACGTTATCGAATAGCATTCCGCTTTAAATAATCGGAGGCTCCACTCATTTCCAAAGTTACCTGAGGCTTAGCTTTTATCTCCCCCACCCCAGTGAGATAGCTGCATTCCGTTTGTAGCACAGTTAGATTCCTTATCTTAGTCTGCATTTTATTCTGGGAAACCCCACCCCTAAATGGTTTTAAATTTTCTTTTACCCGCGTTAGAGATCACCCTGTATGCTACAAAGTTCTGTGAGTCTCAGTAACTGCACAGTGTTGTATGCTCATAATTATGGTACATAGAAGAGTTCTACCATACAAAAAGTCTTCCCTGGGTGTGATAGTGTGTATCTTTAACCACAGCACCTAGAAGGCAGAAGAAGACTGGTCTCTGAGCATTTGAGGACAAAAGAAAGCAACTGAAGCAAAAAAAATAAAAAATAAAAAAATAAAAAAAACCAAACCCCACAAAACTCAAACAGACAAAAAACAAGACAAAAAAAAAAAACCAAAAAAGCAAAAAAAATTTCTCTGTTTAGTGCTTTCCTCCAAACCCTTGATATGCACTTTTGTACTTTGTTTAGCCTTTAATGTCAAATAATTGAGAACAAAATGCACACAGTAGCTTTTACTGGATTCTCTCACTTAGCAAAGTTCATGTCTTTTGTGACTTATACCTTACCTTAGTTTCTGAAGGAGATTCCATTACACAGACCTTTATTCTATCTTAAATGTCTCAGGCATTTGGCAATTATCACTATAGGTATTTGTCTGCAGACACCGAGTTTTCCGGTGAGCTGGCTGAATAGCTAGGATGGCAATAGAGAACTATGTAAGAGTATGGTCAGCTTTGTAAGAAATGAGTAAACTGGCTTCCGGCTGGTGATAAGTCTTCACCAGCTGTGAGCAGTTTCTGGAGGCCCACATCCTCATCAGAAAGCCGTGTGGTCATGTCGGGGACTGTGTGCTATTGTCATAGGTCCGTGTAGGCTCTCATTGCGGTGGGTTTTCTACTGCGGCTTTCGCTGAAGTGACTACAGGCTCAGTTGTTTCACAGGATGGGTTGAAGGGTCACAGATAGCTACATTATTTTGAAATTTTTGAAATACTACTTTGAAAGGATTGTATTAGGCGATTTTAACTATTTTATAAGCACACCTGATTTGATTAAGTATCCAGCAAGTTTTTAAATAAGTATATAGCTTATTTCTAAAGGCTACATCATCAGAGCTATAATCAACATGGTGAATTTACCATTTCTTGCACATTTGAATATGAAAAGAATATACAGCCTTTTCCATCTAAGTTTGTAACTAACTGAGATATACATGTTCCTCTCACTTAAGTAAACCTTGAAATAATAACCCCAATAAAACTGATGGAGGAAATACAATCTTGATAGAAATTTAGGGAGAAAAGAAGTCCCCCCCCCCCTAGTATCTATTACCTTTAAAAAGGCCCAATTTTCATGTAAGTTTATCAGTATGGCTTGCATTCTGTTTTGTACTATTAAGGTAACAGAATTTTGAATCCAATGAGACACATCCTCCAGGGGACATTTTGGAGAAGCCCTTCCTTCTTTGCCCTTTCTCTGGCCTGCATTTCTGTGGTTGGGCTTGGCTAATCTTTGCTCCTGCTGTGGAGTCCAAGAGTCATCTGTCTTCCCGCTTGCAAGCAGCCTGCTCCTCAGTTCTTCCTGGGATTCAGGTTGGGGAAGAGCGATTTATAATGAAAGGTGGTTTGACTCACATTTGTATATTGTCCCGGGAGACTAACGTTGAGTGATGATGTAACCTTTAACACGGATGGCTTTCTTCACCCACGTTTGGTTTATTTAAGTTAATACCATCCGGTAGTTGCCTGGTTTGATTTTCCCCAAATCTTTGCACTTTGCCCTCTCTTTATTCTTGATAAACCCAGGCTCTGCCCTCACCATTCTGCTTGCTTTCTTTGGGGATTTGCAAATTGCAGGTCTGCTTTGGTGGAGAAAAGACATTTGTGGACATCTGCCCCGCACGAAAACCTCCACCCCAAAATTGCTGATACACAGTCACGAAACAGACTTCTTGAAATTGCCGGTTTCAGGAAGAAGGAAAGATAAATCAGTAGGAGTCACGTCCCCTTGTCATGGAGCCCAGTTTTGACCTTCAGGGTTAGGGGACCTGACGGGCACCGCTGCTTTGTTCTTGGTCTTTAAGTCCTTGCACTAGGTGCCAGTGTGGGATCTGTCGGTTTTGAAGGGCTAGCTCGCTGTGGCTCAGGGGGTTGCTATAGTAACGCTGAGCTTCCAGGTATTCATGTGGGTGGTGTCAAGAACTGGGAATGTTTCCAGAATGTTCTTAGTGTTCCATAGTCTTCTTGGGGTCAGATTCATTTCATGCTGTCATGGGGTGAGGCAGGGGCCATGAATTTGAGGCGACAATCCATCAGCTTTACGAAGCCAAGTTGCATTTTCTGTTAGTAAGTCTCTTTGAATCTGGAAGGGAGCCAGAGGAGTCTCACAATAAGGCTCAACTTCAAAAGCCTCAGGGGAAACTGTGGCCAGGTTTGGGCTGGATCAGTCAGCAGTAACTTGCTGTGGACAGAGACAAAACATGGTCGCTGCAGAGATCAGAAAGTAAATCTGAAGTACAGTGAAGGCTTCTCCCTGACTGCCGCAGTCCTGCATGTCCTTGAGACGACTTTTCTGTGCTACGTAACTGTTATCAGCAAAATAACACCCTTATTTACACACATCTGCGTCCTTCTTTGATTAGCCAATCATTCATTTTCATTTTAATATGTTGGCAATGTATAATTCAATTGCTCCCAAAGTTGCTGCTACGGTTTTACAAATAGCCAATGGGATATCATGTTTCAAGCATGTGTCCGTTGCAATCTACAGGCAAGGAAAGTTACCATTGCATTAGCAAGTGTGTAGGGGGCGCAAACACTGAGTACAATGTCTCATCAAAAAAAAATCTTTCTGGCTGGTGGTGGTACACGCCTTTAATCCCAGCACTTGGGGGGCAGAGACAGGTAGCTCTCTGTGAGTTTGAGGCCAGCCTGGTCCACAGCGTGAGCTACAGGACAGGCTCCAAGGTACACAGAGAAACCCTGTCTCGAAAGACCAAAAAGGAAAATAAAAGATTCTAATTGATCAAGTAAGACAGCAGGAACTTTGAGAGGTTGGGCAGTCCCTCAGTGTTTCAGACTCTGAACTGAAGGCTTTTCTTAACCAAAGAACAATAGGACCTTTAATCTGATGGTTAGAGACCCCAGGACTGAGCCCTAGTCAAATCCTAGTTTTGTTTTGCCAGTAACATGACCATCACCCTCTCATCACAGCCACCATGCCCACACTGTTCCCTGGATGAATAGATTTTTGATGGGGGCATTTCTTGCCTGGCCAGGAAGCAATAATTCGGCTCTGTAAATTTTTTCCCTCCCTTTTGCTGCTGTTCATTTATTTCTTTGAAGCTCACACCCTTCAACAGAGTCTCTAGGAAGCTCTTGGTGGCAGTATTGGAATTGCTGGGCAGTCTGAGTGGATCATGGCTAATTTGATTCTTTTCTTCCCCCCCCCCCTTTTCTCTGGGGCAGGGAGGGGGGTGAGCCAGGCTGTTTGCCTGATTCTTTCATTCCAGGGCTCACCTGGCCAGGGTGACCTGCCGGCTCCTCCCCTAGGCTGAAAACCCCGTCTGTGATTTGTGGAGTTCTAAATCAGTGTCCTCATGTGCCTCTTTGAAGTTGGATAGCGTTATCTTAGGAACAATTCTTTTGAAGTATATTGACTTTTCCAAATCTCTAGGTTTGATCCAGTTCTTAGAAAAAAGGGTAGCATTGTATTTTTTTTTTAATGCATCCAAGACAACGCATAGAAATCACGGGCTTCCCAAGCTGTTATCCAGACAACTCAGGATTTTCTGAACTCATAAAAGGCCAAAGTCTCAAATTTCATTCTGTAGACATTACAGTTTGACAAATCAACATATTTCATTTTAACGCTGATGTTAAAAAAGTTTATTTCTAATTTCTATAGTAGGACTAGTAAATAGTAGTAAATAGTAAAGCTATAGTTGAGAAGAAGTGGGGCCCTTTCTAAGCCACCATGTCCTACTGTACCAGTACTTTGGTCCCTTGGTTCAGTTTTCTCACTGGGAAAAATAGGCCAACCCCTCCCTCCTTCACAGAATTCTTATGACTGGAATATTTTACTTATTAAATAAGCGTTTTAAGGATTAAGCGTAATTTAGTATTTTAGCTCAGATTTTTGTTATCATCTGAAGTGAGTAACTGGTGTTTCCAAGAAATAGCCAGCATGCTTCTGAATATGTAATGTAGATTAAAAGCTGATGGAGATCTCGCTTTCATCCTTGGCTCTTTAGTTTAAGATGTATAGAATTTGAAAATTTCCTGGAGCCCCCTTCCCACACACAGAGCCTATTCTGCAAGGGTGGGTAGTCCAGGCTTCCCGAGAGAAAGCAGAACAAGTTAGTGACAGCTGTTTGCTGAGATCGCTTTCCAGGACAGGAGGAGAATGAGAACTCGCTGCCTTCCGGACAACGTTTATGTGGTGCAGCCATACTGTCTGCAAGTCAGGACCCCACTCTTTGTTAGGACTGAATAGCATTCCATGACATGTAACATACCACACCTTTTCATTTGGTAATAGATGCTTGCATTGCTTCTACCTTCCAGCTGCTATGAATACGGTTCACAATCTGGTAGAGTCCTGGAATATATAGTCTCAAGGGAGACAACAAATGGGATTGCTGGATCATGTAGTAAAAAGAAACTTGGGGTGCTGGGGGTCAACCCCGGGAAGTCCATGTGCCAATGACCACTCCAGGATCTACATTCTTAACTCAGTAATTTTGATTTTAGTGCTGGGGAATGAACCCAGGGAATTATATTCCTAGGTCTGTCTGTGTCTGTCTGTCTGCCTGTCTCTGTCCTCTACATGCCAAGCAACTACTCTACCACAGAGTCCCTCCTTGGTCTTACACAGTAATTTTGGGTTGACATGGCCTCACCTTGTTGGTTTTCACCGCCTGGCCACTACTTTGCTTTCTCTTCAGCAATGCACAGATGTTCTGATTTCCCCATTTCCTCTAAACTCCTGGTCTCTTCTAGGCAGGCACGTAATAAATGCCTCAAGATCCTGTGCCAGTCACTTGATCATTCTCCGGTAGAGTTCACTTGAAAGCAGACTTCCAAAAAGATTTTGATTTCTGTCAGCATTTGACTATTGCTTTCATAAATAGTTCTGTGTTATCCACGGAGACCAAGTGACCTGAGGAAAGTGACTTCGGGCCATGAGCGCGGTCAACTGCAATGGTGAAAGGTTACTGGGAAGGCGGCAAAATGGTAATAACTAATGTGTTCCTGAAATACACGGGATGAGATGTGTTCATATTTGGGTGATCTTTGTAAACAGGGAATAAATACATTTCTAATGTCACTGCATAGCACGGCAAAATCACATTTAGCTAAGCCATAGACTGGCAGCTTTTAGCAACAGAGAGCATCAAAATTTCATTATGATTTTAGGTCGATACTGAAACTGCCCTTCAAGAAATCCACCCACCCACCAAGTTCTAGTGAGTGTATATTCCACCGTCTGAAACAGATGGAATCACGTTGTTCTTCCAAAGAGGCGTCTGTTGGTTGGTTGTCTCCACTAGTACGTACCAAGATAGCTCGTTGCTACAAGGCAGGACAGACTCAGGGGTTTCTGGGACTCCATCTGGCTGTTCATTCCCTGTATGAGTCGCCATTATGGTCTGTTTTCTGGTTGTCATAAAACAACGTTAGAGACTTGGATCCTTATAAACAAAAGAGATTTATTTGGCTTCAAAGTTCAGGGGGCAGAATTGGCGGATTGTAGCACAATAAAGCATTTGGCATCTCATGTTAGGAGCACATGAGAGTGGCCAGAGCAATGTATGGAAGGGGAATAAGAGGCAAGAGGAGGCAAGAGGCCAGGGAGGGGCAGGCTTGTTCTTTCATTGTGAAAAGGCGATTTCTTTCCAAACACTAAGCAGCAAGATTAAAAAGTTCAAAAATCTCATTTATTTAAGAAGAAAGAAAAGAGTGGACAATCTTTTCTTAAAACACAATTAATACATGTTTGCGACAAGGATAATCAGAAAACAAATGAAAAGGAAGTCACAGCAAAAACAATAACCCCCTCAGTCCACCGTGAGACACCAGTGCCACTGTTTTTTATATTACGTACAGGAGATGCTTATGGCCACATAGTGCAAGCGGCTGAGCTACGAGCAAGCTAACTCACGTTGTGACAGCTTTCCTACACGCCATGTCCACAAGTTACAGTGGTCTCTACAGAATTAACACTGCCGCGAGTTAGAAAACTCTTCACATTTATGATATCAACAAGCAGTTTCCAATGTGATTGATACCTGATACTAAAGACGAAGATTAAAATTATTCCCGCACGCTTTCCTAATAAATTCTCATTCTCACATGTAAATTAAAATAGGAACATTACCCACTGTGGAAAAGACCCCTTTTACAGTAAGTCAGAAGTGTGTAGGCACAGCAGAGTCTAACAGCAGTGACGGGGAGTTCCTGCTCATGCGTACAGAAGGGACCCAGTGACTGGGCTCCTACAGTAGGTTCAAGACTAGACTGTCATCCATCCTCCCCCGCCGCCCCACCCCCACCATGCGAAGGTCAGTGGCACAAGGGGCGGCCCCAAGTTCCCAACAGAGGATATTCTATGTCATTCTCCAGACCAGGACAAAGGAACTCTGATTTTGTACAGCAGACCCAGAAGTTAGCTTGGAGTGGAAACTGACAGCAATCTTCACTTCACGGAAGCAACTGCCCTGCTAATGATTGACAGGCAGGCACCATTCTAAAGCCTGGGCCGCATCCTCAAGCGTGTATCAGAGCAAAGGCTTGCTTATTTTTGGATAAAGCTGCATTCCACTGTGTAGGCATTTCTGTAAGGCTTCTATTCCATTGTACTGAGGTCACTTCAATGAATTTTTTTTCCAATTTTTCCATATTTATTTATATTTTTGAGAGAACCCCAAGGTGTGAACTTATTCAGAGAAAGCCTTGGGGGTACACCAGACAAGACCTCTATCTATCTGCACGCCTGGGAGAGAAGCCCCAGGAGAGGCTTATCCTGCGGCATCGGATGATGGACTTTTAGCCTCCGCGATGGGCACAGCGTATGTGTGGTTGCTGAGGGCCCCCTGGCCTGCGACAAACGTTATGAAGGCCCAAACAAGTAAGCATTCTACACGAAATAGAATCTTTGGAGTCACTGATTCTTAGGAGTGTAGTGAAAAGAGAAACTTTGAAAAAAAAAAATCATGACAAACAGTGACATTAGTTTATAAAATGTTGGTCCAGTTTACACTGCCCCAGAGCTGCTGGGCTGCTCATGTTCTTAGCCACTTTTACCAGTCTTTACTGTTTAATGTGTGTGTGTGTGTGTGTGTGTGTGTGTGTGTGTGTGTATGTGTGTAGGTGTAGGTGTCAGAGGAGGTCAGAGAACAACTTTTGGAAGTCCCTTCTTACCCGTTGATTGGACTCGGGTTGTTAGGCCCACGCACAAGTGCACTTGTCCCCTGAGTCACCTCTCCAGTCCATTATGGCCATTGGAGTCCATACGCCCACGGCGACTCACAGCTTGAGCCCGTGTCCGTCTGCTTACTGTCTGTCGTCAGATTTATTAACACCAATTAAATAGCTTGTTTGTTTTCTTCTGTGGTCTTGTTTGTTTGGAATTCCTATATTCTTCACATGGAGAGTTCATGTTTGCATATGTAGATTACAAGTAACTTTTAACCTTTGACTTGTATTTTCATTCATTTAGCCTTTTATTTTATTTTTGTTTTTTAATTATGTGTATATGTGTCTGTATGTGCACCTAAGAACAGTGTCAATGGGAAAAGGGTATTGAGTCCCCTGGAGCTGCAGGTAAAGGTAGCTGTAAGCCGCTCAGTGTAAGACCACTGAGTCATCTCTCCAGCCTTCATTTCAATGAAGTTCAACGCATATTTTTCTTTATTTTGAAACATGCAAGGCATGACACCATTCTGTTCTGCCGTCATCTATACCTTTGTTCTGTCATTTTTTGTGTCCCTAACCCTCCACATTTTCTTTCTTTCTTTCTTTCTTTCTTTCTTTCTTTCTTTCTTTCTTTCTTTCTTTCTTTCTTTCTCTCTCTCTCTCTCTCTCTCTCTCTCTCTCTCTCTCTCTCTCTCTCCCCCTCTCCCTCTCCCTCTCCCTCTCCCTCCCTTCCTCCCTCCTTCTCTCCCTTCCTCCTTCTCTGTCTCTTTCTTTCTTTCTGGACAAGGTCTTACTCTGTCTACTGAGTGTTCTAACACTTACTATATAACACAGGCTGGTTCTAAACTTGAAGGAATCCGCTTGCTTTGCTTTCCAAGCAGTGGGATGGTAGGTGTGTGTGACCCTGCTGCACCATTTGCATTTTGATGAAAAATCCTCTTGGAATCTAGTTTTGAATATGCTGTGAGATGGAATCAAGCGTCGTTCTCCCTGTATGGACAGGGGTTGTTCTGTTGTGTTTCCTCCGTTCCCTGTGGTGGGGGTTGGGATGAGAAGGGTTGGCTTTGGACATCAGGTCTATTCTGAACTCGGGTTCTTATCTTCTTGCCATCTCTGTACTGTCTTGCCTACTAGAGACCTGTCACACGTCTTGACAGCTGGTAAAGTGTGTCTTTTCTCCTTTCTTTTCTTACCGAAATATATGTGTATTTTTAAGAACTTATCATATATCTAAGGCTGGACTTGAATTATTGACCCTCCTGCCCCAACCTCTCAATTTCTGCGACTCCAGACATGTACTACCGTGTGCTGCTTTTGTTAAAATATTTTAACTGTAGCAGTTGATTTCATAGATGTAGAGAGAATAGTGGTCGCTAGAGGCTGTACAGGAGGATGAACTTAAAATATATCTTGCAAGGCCTGGTGATGCAGACCTTAATCTTCCCTACTTCAGATGATGAAGCAGAAGAATCCTAAGTTTAAGGGCTGCCTTGGCCAATTAGGGAGATCTTAGTTCAAAATAAAAAGTAAAAAGTCAGGGTTGCCCCGTTACCCAGTTGACTTAGCATGACAAGGCCCTAGGCTCAGTCTAGTTCCTTTCCTCTCCACTCCTCTGTTTCTCTTCAGAAAAGGACAGGCCTCCCGTGGATATCAACACTGCTGCTTATTTTTTATACCAAATGCCAGGAACGAGTAGCTCACGAGGTCCAGTCTGTGAAACAGTCCTCTCAGGAGTCTTGGTGAGCCTTGTAACTCTGATAAGGAGCACCATTCAAAATTAACCACAATATGTCAGCATTTAGTGCTACTACTTCAGTATAGATAGTGCACATATGTGTATAATTCCCACCAAAGACCTTTTGCAGGTTGTCTGAAAAGTGAGTCCAAGGACAGAGTTTGTTCTAACCTCTCAGATTTTCTGATGTAGAGGGACAGGTGAAGTTGTCAGCTTGTAGGAATCTAGAATCACTTGGAAGACCCTGTAGAGGATTGTCTAGCTTTTATCAATTGATGTGGGAAGACACATCTTAACTGAAGGGAGCATTCTGAACAAGGATATCGTATCTAATCGAGAAAGGTCACTGAACAGCACGCATGCGCACATTCAGTCCTCTCGGCTCTTGCTTACCACCGCGAGGCGACTAGCTGCCTTGTTCTCCCACTTTCGTGATTCCCTGCCAGGCTAGATTGTAACCAGACTTGGGAGCTGAAATAACCTCCCGCTCCCGCCCCGAAGCTGCTTTTGTCAGAGGATTTTATTAGAGCATCAGGAAAAAGAATTAGGACAGTGGCTTTGAAAAAAAAACAAACCAAAAAGCAGAAACTGCGGAGTTAGGCAGTGAGAGCGGTGACGGTGACCTGTGACTTCACCATTTAACCCCAAAGTCGTAGAAAGTTGAGCATCCTTAATCTGGAAATCCCAAGCCCCACAAAGTTGTTTGAATGTCAATATGGCAGAAGATTTCCTATCCTGCACAGACTTATTCAAAATACTTTTTAAGATTACTTTATTGTGGCGGTTTGAATACAAATGACACCCCCCCCCCCCATAGGCTCACAGATTTGAATGTTTAGGGAGTGGCACTATTTCAAAGGATTAGGAGATGTGGCCTTGTTGGAGGAAGTGTGTCACTGGGGGTCAGCTTTGGGGTTTCAAAAGGCCTATTCCAAGTCCATAGTCTCTCTCTTTCTGTTGCCTGCAGGGTCTAACGTAGAACTCTCAGCTACTTCTCTAGCATTATGTTTGCTGCTTGCTGCCATACTCTCCACCAGGATGACAATGCACTAAGCCTCAGAAACTGTAAGCCAGCCCAGTTAAATGCTTTCCTTTATGAGAGTTGCCATGGTCATGGTGTCTCTTCACAGCAATAGAACACCGGGTAAGACATTCATCTTATATGTTTGTGCACGAAACAGAAATGAATCTGTTTAGACTTTGTTTCTACCCCAGAGCTATCTCATTATGTATATACATATATTCCAGGGACTGAAAAAAAACCCTCAAAATCCAAAACTCTTCTTTTCCTGGCTCTTTTAGGCAAGGGTGTGCAGCTGTATTTATCTTTCTGTAGAATGGGCTTGGTACCTTTTGGAGACAAGGTGGATCTGCAGAAGGCATCTCCCTCTGGCCCCTAAGGAGGACAGCCCCATTGCTCTACACACTGTACCTCAGGTCTCCAGGCCTGTGACATGAGGACCTGCTTCTGTCTTCAGCAGGGGCTGCCCTGGGGGTGGGAACAGCAGCCGTTTTCGGTATCAGCCTTCCACAAGGGCTGTTATTTTTCCTGTCATGTTTGTTGGGGTCCAGCTCAAGTTTGTTTTTCTTGCAGAAAGGCAGGAAGGCCGATTTGGAACACACACAACTCACATGTCATGGACGATGATTTGGCCCAGTGCTTGGCATTGGCTCCCTGACAGTTAAAAGGCCAGGGTGGACCAGCCCCAGCAGCCAGGCCCGAGGAACAAGGAAAGGGAGCAAGAAGGCAAGATCCTTATCTGCAGGAGCATGACCCAGCCTACCATTCTTCCCGCTGTGCACTCCTCTCTCAGGGGACTTCTGGCTGCCACTCACACAGTCTCCGACCCCACGCTGCTCAGGGGGCCACCCTCACTTTCTGTCCACCTCTTCCTCTGGATGAATGCGTGAGGAAGCATCCCACCCTCCGGAGGGAAAGGTCTAGATCAGCAGGCATCTATGCCTCAACCTTGGGAGTGAAGTCAGGAAGAAGGAGAAAAGAGGGCTTTCCAGTTTGGACCCATAACTGCCTTTCAGCTTATTTCTTATTTGTTGAGAGGCTGTTATTTTTTTTTTTGTTTTTGTTTTTCCCTACCTGACTTGAGTGTTGTTTGTTTGGATGAAGGCTTCACCCTAACTTCTGGCATCCATATACCCAAAGAGTCTGGAATGTTCGGGTGGGGACTCCAGCCCAAGCTCCCTCCCCTGGAGCTGCCTCAGTCCAGACTCTGCCCCCAAGAAAGTTTGCCAAATAATGACCCCTCCCCAGAGATACTCAAGACCTCTCCACAGGGTATTTCAGCTCTTCCCCAGAGAACAAAAACATACAGTTTTGCGGTCTACCTTCCTCAGCTCCTCTCTGGGGAGCCGGAAAGCCACCCAGGACCACTGGTATCCATTAAACCTGGGCTTTTTCTAATTTGGTTTGATTTGGTCTGATGCAAATTATTGCATCAGTAGAGAGGGTTATTGGGATGCAGAAACTTTTCAGTGTTGTGAGTCACTCAGAAGAAATTCCTACGAGCTTTGACTTTCAGTGCTCTGTTGTACCAAGGATGGTGGGCTTTGACGAGCTCTCAGGACTGTTTCCCGATTTTACAGAGTAATAGGTGTCACCCCTAAGGCTGGCTGACACACAGCCCTAAGCTTTGGGAAGGCTGACTAATTACAGAGATCCTTGATTGGGTTAACTCGAGAAGAAAAATACCATACTGTGTGTGCTTGTTTCATGTCTGGAGAGTGAGTGCGTGGGAGACTGGAACAGAGGATCTTGAGAGAGGAATTCTTGATTTCTACCAAGACTCTACCTCAAGAAAACCACAGGTTGGAAAGGTACCTTAGTGGTATTCAATCCCTAAAACAGCCAAAAGGAAAACAGTTGTGTTTGAAAATTATTGTCTGATTAGCTTCCTCAACTGATCAGTCAAATTTTTTCGGCAGTCCAAATTCCTTTGGGAATGTTTTTGCAGTCTTGTAAATGCACCCTTAACCTCCAGAGAGTCTGAGTATTTAGACCTCAAAACATGCATTTGCTCTCCTAAAACGTGACCAACGATGGGTTGTTACACAGGGGCTACACTCGTAGTTTCTTGGCCTGGCCTCCCAAGAAATAACGGTTGGTTGTGAATTCTGCAAGTGTCAGGTCCATACCTGACTAAGGGGTTGCAAGCTCAGGGTCTAGCACCTGCCAACCAGGCGCTTTCCCTTTGAGCCTTGCTTCCAATTAGAAAAGACACCTGGGCTACAGACTTGAAGCTGTCTGTGAAAGCTTTTACCTGGGGCATCATGGGCGTTCATTAACCACGTGATTGATGCTTGCCAACTGAATAAATATTTCATGGTTATTCCTCTTGGTGTATTGTTTTCTTCCTAACTGAGCTTTGGGTTTTCCACTTCCCCAGGAGAAAAGGCAGCTTCGGTGTGAGATGGCTTTTCTGGGGGTTTTCTTTTCAGTGGATAAATATGGTCTCTTTGTTCTTTCCTTTATCTCCTTTGTTTTAAGGGAGATGACATAGGTCATACCTCTAAGGAAGTCAGTGGAGGAATTTTCCCATCCCAGAGACTCCTTTGCAAGGTGGGTTTGTCACTTCCCGTTGGGAGTAGGGGCCGCTTTCTCATCGGATTGCTAGCCTGGCCCACCACTACTTGGATTCCTGTAAAGCAGTGAGAGTCAGGCCCTGGGTCTGCTCACCCATGCCTGACAAAGGATGCTGGCTTCTGAATTCCTGTTCTCGGAAGCCACGTCACCATGTAAGCTGGATGGCTGCTGCCGAGAGCTTACAGAAGAGCCACACGTGGAGGCCAAGTCCCTGAGTCCGTATGAAGAAATGTTCCAGAGGAGTCCACACTTTGTTAATCTGCCTCATGGAGTGACCCGGCAAGATTAGCAGAAGCACCCCAGTCCAGGACACAGAATTATAAACAAATAAATGCTTTTTATTTGTATGTTTCAAGCGGAGATCATGGAGGTTGCTTACTGCTTACTGCCTTGCTTGCCAAGACTTGCTCTGCCTGCTCTCTATCTAATACCACTCAGGACCACCTGCCTAGGAGGGGCCCTCCCCACGGTGATCTCGGCCCTCTCACATCAATCATTAGTCAGAGAAGTGCTCTATAGGCTTGCCTACAGGCCAACAGTGGGGGTATTTTCTCAGTTCAGGTTCTTTTTTTTTTTTTCCAAATGACTCTTGCTAGTCTCAAGGTGACAAAAACCAGCTAAGACAATTGACCCCTTGTCAGCTTGGCACACAGACATATTACTGTTAAACCTTTCTTGGTCATCTTTCATAGCTCCTATTAACATTAATATCACCATATAAAACATTTAAACTTTTTAAAAAAATATTTATTTATTTATTGTGTATACAATATTCTGTCTGTGTGTATGCTTGCAGGCCAGAAGAGGGCACCAGACCCCATTACAGATGGTTGTGAGCCACCATGTGGTTGCTGGGAATTGAACTCAGGACCTTTGGAAGGGCAGGCAATGCTCTTAACCTCTGAGCCATCTCTCCAGCCCACAACATTTAAACTTTTAAAAAATTATTTTTACTTATTTTGACTGTATGCATGTCTAAGTATCATGTATGTTCAAGGTTCCTGAGGAAGTCAGAAGAGGGTGTCAGATCACCTGGGACTTGACATACAGATGTTGTGAGCCACCATGTGGGTGCTGGGAATCAAACCCTGATATTCTGGAAGAGCAGGCACTCTTCTAAACCCCAACCCAAACATTTCAACTTTTAACAGTCTTACAATCTTCAAAAATTCAAACCCTATGAAGGTGAGTCTCTTTAAAAGGTTCCACACATCTTTCTAAGTTCCAAGACTCTCTAAAATATCCAGTCTGCTTTAACTGTGGGTTCCTGTAAAATAAATAAGCTGCATACTTCTTATTTCAAAAAGACCCAGGCTGCAGTCACTATTAGATTGAAACAAAACCCAACTCCAACAGTGTAAACTGCTCTACACTGTTGAAAATTCTTCACTGTTGAAGATTTCTGCACGTACTTCTTACGTGTACGTGCACAAAACAGGATTGAAATTTGTGTTTAACATCTGGGACTCATTCATGGTCCTCTGGACCCAATAAGGCTCCCTTTCTCTAGCTTTCCCATTGGCGGGCACACAGCTTGCCTCCTAGGTTTGGACTAACTCCACTCCACACCTGTTGCTGGCTTTGGTGGTTGTCCATGGTACTGGGCCCTTCAAAATATCGGGGTCTCCACTGTAACTGTGCTGCACTTCACCAATAATCTCTCCTGGGCTACATTCACATGGTGTCAAGCATCAGCCTTTCACTATGATCTCTTTGATCCCGGGGCTTCTACTGTAACTGAAGAAGGAACTTCACAAATGGACTTTCATGCTCTCTCCTTATTCCAGTATCTCCTCTACTCTTCCTGGTAGAAAAGTGACGGAAAGTCTCTGGGAGTATCCTTCTCAGGGCTTTCCCTATGCTAGCCACAGGGCAGAAGAGAAACCAAGAAGTAGAATTGGAGAGATGGCTCAGAGGTTAAGAACACTGACTGCTCTTCCAGAGGTCCCGAGTTTAATTCCCAGCAACCACATGGTGGCTCATAACCATCTATGAGACCTGGTGCCCTCTTCTGGCAGGCAGGCATATATGCAGACAGAACATTATATACAGAATAAATAAATAAATTTAAAAAAAAAAGAAAAAGAAAGATCCTTCCTGGATAAAAGAAAGAAAGAAAGGAAGGAAGGAAGGAAGGAAGAAAGAAAGAAGGAAGGAAGAAGAACAGAACTACTGCATTCTGTGAGTGGAATGTTTGAGTCCATCTCAGACTGATCTATGGAAGACAAGAGATCTACTCTGATGGTCCCTGAGGGTGGAATCTTTGGAAGATAAGCTAGACTATGAGGCGCCACAGTCCTTGGGATCATGGGAAGAAATGATGAGAAGATCCCCATGAAGATGCAGCAAGAAGCAGAGGTCCTCATCAGCTATTGTGCAGGCCTGTATGATATTCTCAGTGATTAAGTCACCCAGTTGGTGGTATTGAGTTGTGCAACATAAATTGAACAAGACACCTCGTGACCTAGCAGGTTACACTTCTGAGTACAAAGCTATGCCTAACTTGAAAGTAGGGACTCAGACATACTCTTCCACTAATGCTCATTCACAATGATAAAAGGTAGACAGACTCAAGTGGCCATGGAAGGAATGAAGAAACACAATGTGGACTAGGCACACAACAGAATACCAGTCAGCCTTAAAAATGAAAGAAAATTCTGTCTCACGCAACAGCAGCTATGAGTCTTGAAGACAACTATAAAATAAGTCAATTGCACGCATGCGCGCGCGCACACACACACACACACACACACACACACACACACACACACTGTATGAATCTACTTGTTCCCAGTGGAGTCAACCTCCAGAAAGAATGAGGACTATATTGTCAGGAACTGAAGGGAGGAGGTTCAGGTTCAGGGTGGGAGCAGGTTCAGTTTGGAAGAGGGTAATGGGGTGGTGGAGCAGCTTGTGAGTGCATCTACACTCCCCAAACTATGTACACTTACAAATATAAATTTTATATTGTTTTATCACAATAAAAAGAACAGTGAAATACAAGTTGGGCATAATGTTTCTTTCTTTTTCTTTTCAAGACAGGGTTTCTCTATGTAGTTCTGGCTGTCCAGGAACTTATTCTATAGACCAGGCTGGCCTCGAACTCAGAGATCCCTCTGTTTAATCCCAGCACTTGGGAGGCAGAGGCAGGCGAATTACTGTGAGTTAAGGCCAGCCTGATCTACACAATGAGTTTCAGGACAGCCAGAGCTACATAGTGAGACTCTGACTCAACAAACACCAAAACCACACACACACACACAATACAGAGCAGAGTAATGGACTGGAGACTTGTGGTGTGTCACATTGGTAAGGTAGTATGGTTAACTATATAGGTGGAGACCATGCTGTTTTGATGTCGTTGATTCCTATTTAGGATGGGTTTATAGGATGTCAGGCTTTCCTTGGCCAAAGGGCCAGTGGAGCAATGCAGATGGTTGTCAAGACTAAGTATGGAAACAACCAGGAAAGGTCCAGGAGAGTATGCAGGGTGATGAAGTTTTGAAGAAAGCAGGAGAGAAGACCCACTCTAAGAGACTTTCCAGCCAAAGATCAGAGGGCCGAGATGAGGTGATGCTGTGCCCAGAGAAGGAGGGGTGTACAATGTCCCAGGGGGCTTCTGTTTGTTTCGGGAACTTCTGGGGAGTAGTGGACAAAACCTTGGACTCCAGAATAGGAAGGGAGCCCAAAGATAGGTGTGGGGCAGCCTGTGGGAGTTGGAGGTCACAGGTCATGGGCAGGGTGGTGGTGGATGCTCTAAGGAGGCTGCTCTGCTGAGAACAGGAAGAGAGGAAGGTGAAGGCAGAGGGCAGACTGGGGAGTGTCACATTCCTGACGTGCTTTTTGAAGGCAGAACACCCCCACACCTCCCAACCACAGGAGGACAGGGAGATAAACCCAGAAGCGGAGGTGTTTGAAAATTCAAGGTCTGTTCAATCACAGAACGGGGCTGCCACCCTGTTCTCCAGAGTACACACCCTGAGGGCTTTGACAGTGAACACTCTGCGTGGTGGCCCTAGAAGGGCAAGAGAACATCAGCAAAGTGGAGCAGTGCGAACGTCAAGTGAGTCCAGTATGAAAGCCCAAGGACTAAGGAGAATAAAGGCTGCTGGGGCAAAAGAACCTCTAGCCCCTCTCTCAGTCTTTCCATGTAGTCACCACTACCCACCTGCCGATTGCGTGGAAGCCACCCTTCCAGCTCCCATTCTTCTTTGCTGATAGCTTTCCCAACCTTGCATTTTGCTGCTCTCTCTGTGTGTGTGTGTGTGTGTGGGGGGGGGTGTCCCTATCTTCCAAAGACTCCCCTGAACTGGCTTAAGAAGCCTCTTTGTCTCCGCATTTTGCAAGTCAGACTGAGTTTCTTTAACAATTTTGTAAACATCATTCTCATGTAGCTGATAGAGTAAGCCGGCCCAGCAGGCCAAGTGTTAATGACAAGGATGGGTATTTGGTTAACCTTCTCAATCAACCTGCAGCCAGAGCCACAGGGCCCACCCCTAGCTCCCAAAGCTAGAGGCTGCTTAAAATCTCGCTGTTCTCTGTCAGTGAGAAGAAAAATCAGGAAGCAAAGATCTCTGAGATTTACAGGAAGATTAGCCATGTGTGAAGAAGTGGTATTCACACCCAGCTGCTAAGACCACACTCTTCTTGAGGTGGAGACCATGGCATTGAATAAGGACACCGTGGGCTAATTGCTCCTGTCTCATCCTGATCAACAGTGTAGGAGGCTTTGCAGTGGGTCCCACCTAGAGAAGGGGCTGTGCTGGGCTGAGCTTTGCTTTGCTCTAGGCCACAGTAGTGAGAGACAACCTGAGTGTGAAGTGCTTTCTGATAGCACCCATAACCTTCTTCCAAGGTACACAGACTTCATGAAAAGAGGGAAAATGGAGTAAGAACAAAGCCACCAGAGAGAAACAAGTGTGATTCTCCCAGCAGCAAGGTTTTCCTGCTCACTCAAGAAGGAATACCACTTCTCAATTTCCCTTGCAATGGACCACCCCAGAGACGTTTCAGTCTTTGAACACCAGAGTTTCCCACTTAAGTAAATTTTGTGAGTCTTGTAGATTTGACTCATTAATGAAGAGTTGGTTCATTTGGGACAAAGTTCATGAATTCTAGAATAAAATTAGGCAGCGCAGAAAACTTGAATTTCCTACATCACTTTTTCTATTAAAATAATCTTATTAGTAAAACAATAAATAAATAAATGCATATGCCTCTTAATATCCCAGAAAGCACTGATAAACAAAAACAAAATTGAGAAGAAACTATTGTCAAATAGGTTGGCTATGCACACAAACTAATTTTGGTTACCATATTTTGTAATATTTTGTAAGAGTTTTGTTTTCTTGAAAACTTTTCTGGGAATATTTTGTTATATTCTGTTGAGCGTCCATGTTGCCTGGGAAGCTGACATTCTTACTTAACAGAGTGTCTGACTGTGATCTGTGCCAGCACCCTGAGTCTCCTGGTTCCTGGGAGGTTTTGCTATGCTTTCTGGCTGGCTCGCTTAAGTGTTTTGGTCTCTGTTGGGTTTGGCAACACTTTCAAATAATGGCTAGAGCGCAGCTTCACTCTGAGAGAGTGCCTTCACCTTTTCCAAGAGTCTATTGAAGGGCATGCCAGTCACCTAACGGGCACTAGTCTCAGCCTCAGTCTGGAACTGTGGCCTTGAGAGCTGGGGGAATACCCAGAATCCAGTGTGCTGCCTTTTAATTCAGGTACAGGGCCAGGACTGTAGGAACGGGTGCAGAGGAATCTAGTGGAGGGCGTGACCCGAGTGTGCTGGTGGCTGCAACCCACTTCTGTGAGTGTCTCTCATCTGAAACGCTTGAGACCACAAATGTCCCAGATTTCCAATTTTATGCATGAGACACCTCGGGAACGATTCCCAACAGGAAATTTATTTATGCAGTGTAAACATCTTATGCACATAGCCTGAAGGGACTTACATGTACAATTTCTATTGTGGTCTCATGCTGGTGTTCAGAAGTGTGTTCAGAAATAGTGGAATCCTTCAGATTTTATATGCTCAGAATGGAACTATCTCATCTGAGTCATTCATCCCATCTATGCTTCATTTTGAGAATGAGTCTGGTCGGTGGCAACTTGGACACAGATTCATTTTTTTTTGCTAGACTTTCCATCATTCTGTAATCATGCTTTTCTAAAACACATCCAGTTTCCTAAACATGCTTTCCCGCCGAGTCCTTATGCATGCTGTTATCTCCCCTTACTTCCTTTTCTTAACCACAGCTCCTCCTGGGAACAGCCAAAGTAGGTGAGGGAGGCCAGGGTCCTGCAGGCCCAGAGCAGCCAGTATCTCCCACACTGCAGTATGCCCTATGATGGGAGGATTTCACACCTTCCTTCCTTCTTTCTTCCTTTCTCTTTTTATTTCTTTCTCTCTTCCTTTCTCTCTTTCACTCCCTCTCTCCCTTCCTTTCTTCCTCTCTCTCTTTCTCTTTCCTTTTCTCTCCTTCTCACTGCTTTTCTTCCTTCCTCCCTTCCTCCCTTTCTTTCTTTCTTTCTTTCTTTCTTTCTTTCTTTCTTTCTCTCTCTCCTTCTTTCTTTACCTCCTTTCCTTCCTCCTTCCTTTCTTTCTCTCTTTTTTCTTTCTTTTTTCTTTCCTTTCTTTCTTTTTCTTCCTCCCTCCCTTTCTCTCTTTTTCTTTTTCCCTTTCTCTCTCTCTCATTCTTTCTCTTTCTCTCTCTCCCTCCCTCCCTCCCTCTCTCCCTTCCTTCCTTCCTTCCTTCCTTCCTTTTTCTCCCTCCCTCTTACCCCCTTCTCTTTCTTTCATGCTACCCCCAAACTTTCTTACCCTGTCTGAGGAAAAGGACACCATCTGAGTTGTTGAGAGCTCCATCCACAGCACCTTCTGAGCTTTGTAAGGAAAAGAAATGGCAACAAGTGATTGTTGAGTGAACCAATGCCAATTAAAAGAAAGGTAGAAAGTAGAGAAATGGTTAAATTGAGTGTCAAAGAAGGTAAATGAGCAAAGAGAATAGGGAGAAATGGCCGGGGACAAAGAGTAATTTATTTACTAATCTTAAGTGGAGTTTATTAACATAATGTTATTGGAATTTAGGTCCTGCCGATATTTATCCTACCAATTTGCTTCTTCAAACAACCTTATCAGGAACACCTTTTCCATCCAGCTTTTGTATGCCAGTTTAAAATGCCCCTGGGATAAGCCGATAGACACGGGATCTCCCTCAAAGGATTTCAGATTAGTATATGGTTGGAATCTATGACATCCCATTTACCCTACAGAAAACACACACCTTTCATGTTTATTTAGTAGGAATAAATTATCCACACATTTTCAATATTTCATTTTGCTTATGCAATCCTTTTGTTGCAGTACAAAACATGAAACATATAAATTATAATGATAACTGATTTTAGAAGCACAGCTCCAGGGCTTGGGCACAGTTATGGTTCTGGGTGACCACTGCGGAGTACACGCGCAGTGTTGGCTCTTTGCACCCCGAGCTTGGGGCATCATCTCCTTAGTCAACTCCCTGTTGCCCACTTCTCTTCTATTTCTGGGCATTTGCTGTTTGCGTCGTAAGTAAGCTTGGTTCTCTTTTGCTTTTTGCCCAGCCGCGGTGACAAGTGGCTCTAGGTCTTTCGACCGCGGTTAGGCCAAGTGCAGCAAGCATTAGATCTTTATGCCGTGAAATGGCGCCCAGAGGAAATATAGGCAGGCCCAATTGACCTAAACTACACATCCTAGACACAGAGGGGCACCCTTTTGTAGTAATCAAGTACTTCTCATTGATTACTCTGAAAGAATTTCATCTGTAATTAGAAACAAACCCATAAAGAGTCACCAGCAGGCTCAGGGTTTGGGAATCTTGATCGAGACATAAGATGTGGTGGAGTCTGGGCAGGTAAACACTCAACCAAAGTGTTAGACCTGAAACGCTTGGCAGGACTTGTAAGAGCATTGGCTGCTCTTCCAGAGGACCTGGAATCAATTTTCAGCACCCGTGTGGCAGCTCATAACTGCCTGTATCTCCACTTCCAGGAAATCGGACACCCTCACACAGACATACATTGAGGTAATACATCAATGCACAGGAAATAAAAAAATTAATTTAAAAATAACTTGTGAAAGAAAATTGGCTTTTGGTTTTAAACAATTTCTTAGAGAAGAGAGGTCTGCACTGCACAGAGGTGATGCCTGAATTTGGGTATCATCCCACTGGACGACTAGAACAGTCCAGGAGACTCTAGGACCCAAGGGTCAGGTGTACTCGGCCCCTCCCCTTTAAACAATAGCAGTCCCCAGCTGTGCTCTAATCTTGGACTCTTGTCTCTTTTACCGCAACTACTGCTGCTAAGCCTGGAGGCATTGTATGGAAACTGCTTCCACGAGCAGGGAGAGCTCAGGGAGGATCAGCAGGCTTTCATCTTTGTACCTTTTACAGAGAACTGTCTCCCTAGCTGAATTAGAGGGGGGGCGCTTTTGTAAAGCTTTGAAGTTTTTCTTTGCAAACCTTAGAGTAGACTTCCTTTGAGTCTTTCCCCCTTCAAAGTAAGAGTCCTGCAAGCAAATGAGTTCCTTTCTGTATTTTTTTCAACCTCTATAAACTAACATGTGTTGCAGCCTAAACAGAAGCCTGATAGTGGGAGGAGTGAGCCAAACCTAGAATATAAATAAAGGTTGAGGAGCTTCAGGTTGGAAGAATTGCTTAGTGGATGCGTTTATTGCAGCCACTGTCTGACACTAACACTTTACGTGTGCTGCTCTTGCTCTTTTAAAAGATGTGTGTGTGTGTGTGTGTGTGTGTGTGTGTGTGTGTGTGTGTGTTCAGGTGCCTATAGAGGCCAGAAGAAGGTGTTGAATGCTGTCTCAGTTAGGGTTTCTATTGCTGGAATGAAATACCACAAACAGCAAGCTGGGAAGGAAAGGGATTATTTGGGTTACACTTCAGCATTGCTGTTCATGGCTGAAGAAAGTCAGGACAGGAACTCAAAGAGGGCAGGAAATTGGAGGCAGGAACTGATGCAGAAGCCATGGAGGGAAGGTGTTTACTGGCTTGCTTTCCCATGGCTTGCTCAGCCCACCTTCTTATGGAACCTAGGTGTTCTATAAGATGAGGGATTGGCACCACCCACAATGGGCTTGGCCCTCCGCCATTGATCATGCCTTAGAGAAGACGCCTTCGAACTGGAGCTCATGGAGGCATTTCCTCAGCTGAGGGTCCTTCCTCTGATGACTCCAGCTTGTGTTAAGTTGACACACAAAACCGGACAGTCCATGCCCTGGAGCTGGAGGTACAGGTGGCTATGAATTACTGGGAACTGAACTCAGGTCTCTGGAAAAGTGGCTAATCTAACTGTCGGGCTCTCTCTCACTCCCTCTTTATTGTTCTTAACTTTCTCTCAGGACATCTTCATTGTTTATCACCTGTCTCACAATCAAGCATTTTAAAAAGAGGTTTTTAGGTGACTGTTTTTGAAGGACAGATCTTAAAGGATTCATTTGACAAAAATTATTCGCTTCCTCACTTCAGCGACATAGAGTCAGAGGAAGAATGAGATGATTATAGAAGTGCTGAGGAGCTAGCTGATCAAATGTCACATACTAACATGAAACCAGTTTATATTATTACAGATAATATAACAGAACAGATGACTGCCCTGACACAGATCAGCTGGTACAATTGATTTCCTAGTGAGTGGTTCTTGCTGTCCGTGGGGTCTTAAGTCTTCATAGTGAAACAGCTCTAGGGCAGAATTGCCTGCTGTTAACACAGCATAGGTCCCACAGATGTGAGAGTTTGCTGGAATTGTTGACACCTCTCTCTCTCTCTCTCTCTCTCTCTCTCTCTCTCTCTCTCTTTCTCTCTCTCTCTCTCTCTCTCTCGGCACTTTGCAGTTACTGGGAGGTCCAGTCCACTGTGTGTTCTCATGGTCCTATAAGCAAGCCCCCAGTGAAACTCTTCTCAATAACCCTAATCTTGCATCCTGCTACATTACTGAAAATGTTTATGCTGTAGAAGTTTCTTTGTAGAATTTTTGAGGTCACTTATGTAAACTATCATATCATCAGCAAATAGTGAAAGTTTGATTTCTTCTTTTCCAATTTGTATCCCCTTGATCTCCTTTTGTTGTCTTATTGCTCTAGGTAGGACCTCAAGAACTGTGAATAGATATGGAGAGAGTAGACAACCTTGTCTTGTTTTGATTTTGGTGGGAGTGTTGTGAGTTTCTCTCCACTTAGTTTAATGCTGTCTGTTGGCTTGCTGTATATTACCTTTATTATGTTTAGTTATGTTCCTTGTATTCCTGTTCTCTCCAAGATCTTTATCATAAAGGGATGCTGTATTTTGTTCAAAGGCTTTTTCAGCAACTAATGATCATGTGGTTTTTATTTTTCACTTTGTTTATATGGTGGATTACATTGACAGATTTTTGTATGTCAAACCATCCTTGCATTTCTGGGATGAAGTTGAGTTGATCATGGAGGATGATTTTTCTGATGTGTTCTTGGATTTGGTTTGCCAGTATTTTGGTTTTACATCAATGTTCATGAGTGAGATTGGTCTGTAATTCTCTTTCTTAGCAATGTCTTTCTGTGGTTTGGATATCAGGATAATTGTAGCCTCATAAAAAGAGTTTAGCAATGTTCCTTCCGTTTCTTTTGTGTGGAACAATTTGAGTAGTATTGGTATTAGTTCTTCGTTGAAAATCTTGTAGAATTCTGAACTGAAGCCATCTAGTCCACGACTTTTTTGGTTGGGAAGCTTTTGGTGACTGATTCTATTTCTTTAGCAGTTATGGGTCTATTTAATTCGCTAATCTGGTCTTGATTTAATTTTAGTAAGTGATATTTATGCAGGAAGTTGTTGTGGAGGAAGTCACATGTTGGTTACTGGAAAGCTGGCATTTCAAAATGATGCGACTTTTTTCCTGCTACCACTGGATCAGGAAGACCTCTCTTAAAGGAGCTGTAGCATGCTGCCAGCAAGCAAAATCCTTTCAGGAAAAGTAAATGTGGCTAAACATTGTTTTTAGTGTCTAGAGTTCCTTTTAAAGCCCTCTCAGGTTTTACATGAGTTTAGTTTACCACGTTGGCACCCCAATGTCATGTGAGAAGGCCACTTGTTGGTTCCCAGGTGCTCAGTCCTGCAATAATCACACAGCAACTGTATTAATTAAATCACTGCTTGGCCCATTAGCTCTAGCTTCTTATTGGTTAGCTCTTACATATTAATTTAACCCATTTCTATTAATCTGTGTATGGCCACGCGGCTGTGGCTTACCAGCTAAAGTTCCCAGGGTCTGTCTCTGGTGGAGGCTCCATGGCTTCTCTCTGACTCCACCCTTCTTTCCCCCAGCATTCAGTTTCTTCTTCCCTACCTACCTAAGTTCTGCCCTGCTATAGTTCTTTATTCATTGATGATAATCACAGCACACAGAGGGAAATCCCACATCAGAAAGTCCTCCGTTTCCTTTTAGTTTTCCAATTTTGTTTATGAAATATGACCTAATGATTCTCTGGATTTCCTCCTTGTCTGCTGTTATGTCCCCCTTTTTATTTCTGATTTTGTTAATTTAGTTATTCTCTCTCTGCCTTTTGGTTAGTTTGGATAATATTTTGCCTATTTTGCTGATTTTCTTGAAGAACCAACTCTTTGTCTCGCTGATTCTTTATATTGTTTTCTTTGATTCTATTTTTTTATTTTTTAATTAATTAATTTATTTGTTTATAAAAATTTCCACTTCCTCCCTTCCTCCCCATACCCTCCCATTCTCCCCATTCCCTCTCCTCCCCCCCCACTCCCTCCTCTTCTTCCTCTCCAGTCCCAAGAGCAGTCAGGGTTTCCTACCCTGTGGGAAGTTCAAGTTCCTCCCCTCTCCCTCCAGGTCTAGGAAGGTGAACATCCAAACAGACTAGGATCCCAGAAAGCCAGTACATGCAGATGAAACAAGTCCCAGTGCCATTGACAATGCCTTCTCAGTCAGCCCCCATGTCAGTCACATTTAGAGACTCCGGTTTGATCACATGCTCGTTCAGTCCCAGTCCAGCTGGCCTTGGTGAGCTCTCATTCGATCAGTCCCCTTGTATCCGAGGGTGAACGCATCCACACGGTTCTGATTTCCTTTTTCATGATCTCTCTCCTTCTGCTCCTCATTTGGACCTTGGGGGCTCAGTCCAGTGCTCCAATGTGGGTCTCTGTCTCTATCTCCATCTATCGTCAGATGAAGTTTCCCTCTAGTCCTGCCTTTCTTGCTCACGTTCTCCCTCCTTCTGCTTTTCATTTGGATCTAGGGAGTTAAGTCCAGTGTTCCAATGTGTGTCTCTATCTCTATCTCCATCCATCGCCTGATGAAGGATCTATGGTGATATACAAAATATTCATCAGTATGGTTATGGACTCTTTGATTCTATTTTGTTGATTTCACTCTCAATTTGATTATTTCCTGCCATATAGTTCTCCTGGGTGAGTTTGCTTCTTTTTGTTCTAGAGTTTTCAAATGTTCTGTTAATTTACTAGTGTGCAATTGTTCCAACTTCTTTATGTAAGCATTTAGTGCTATGAACTTTCTTCTTAACCCTGCTTTCATTATGTCCCATAAATTTGGGTATGTTGTGTGGTCATTTTCATTGAATTTTAGGAAGTCTTTAATTTCTTCCTTTATTTCTTCCTTGACCCATTGATGCTTCAGATGAACATTGTTTAATTTCCATGTGATTGTGGGATTTCTGGAATTAGTGTTGCTGTTGAATTCTAATTTTAAGCCATAGTGATCTGATAAGAAACATGGGATTATTCCAAATTTTTTGTATCTGTTGAGGTTTGATTTGTTACCTAATATGTGGTCAGTTTTTGAGAAGGTTCCATGAGGTGCTGAGAGAAAGGTATATTCTTTTATGTTTGTATGGAATGTTCTATAGATGTTTGTTAAATCCATTTGAGTTATAACCTCTGTTAGTTCTCTTATTTCTCTGTTAAGTTTTTTTCTGACAGAGCTGTCCAATGGTAAGAGTGGAGTGTTGAAGTCTCCCAGTATTAGTGTGTGGGGTTTAATGTGTGATTTAAGCTTTAGAAGTGTTTCTTTTACATATGAGGGTGCCCTTGTATTCGGGGCATTGATGTTGAGTATTGAGACTTCCTCTTGATGGACTTTTCCTGTGACTAATATGAAATGTCCTTCTTTGTCCCTTTTGATTTTGTTTTAAATCTGTTTTGTTAGATATTAGGATAGCTATACCAGCTTGTTTCTTAAGTTCATCTGATTGGAATTTTTTTTCAACCACTGTCTTTGAGGTTGTGGTGTGTTTCTTGTATGCAGCAGAAGGATGGATTCTGCTTCCATAACTAATCTGTTAGCCTATATCTCTTTATAGATGAGTCCATTTATATTAAGGGATATTAGTGACCTATGATTGTTATCTCCTGTAATTTTAGTTTTCGTTGTTGGTGATGTTATTTTTTGTGTTTTTCCCTTCTTTAAGATTTGCTACTGTGAGATCATCAATTGTTTGTGTTTTTGTGGATGTAGTCAACTTCTTTGGGTTGGAGTTTTCCTTCTAGTACTTTTATGTAGGGCTGGTTTGTGGCTAGGTATTGATTAAATCTGGTTCTGTCATGGGATATCTTGTTTTGTCCTTCTATGGTGATTGAAAGTTTTGCTGCATATAGTAGTCTAGGCTGGCATCTATGATCTCTTAATATCTGTATAACACTTGACCAGGACCTTCTAAATTTCATTGTTTCCATTGAGAAGTCAGGTGCAATTCTGATAGGTCTGCCTGTATATGTTACTTGGCCTTTTTTTCTTTGCAGCTCTTAATATTCTTTCTTTATTCTGTATGTTTAGTGTTTTGATTATTATGTGGAAGGGGGACTTTTTATTTGACCCAATCTATTTGATGTTCTATAGGCTTTTTGTATCTTTATAGACATATCTTTCTTTAGGTTTATGATTTTGTTAAATATATTTTCTGTACTTTTGAGTTGGACCTCTTCTCCTTCTTCTATACCTATTATTCTTAGGTTTGGCCTTTTCATGATGTCCCATATTTCCTGGTTATTTTGTGTTAAGTTTTCATTAGATTTACTGTTTTCTTTGACCAATGACTCTATTTCCTCTATTGTATCTTCAGCACTTGAGATTCTGTCTTCCATCTCTTGTATTCTGCTGTTTATGCTTGCATTTGTGGTTCTTGATCATTTTCTCATGATTTTTGTTTCTACAATTCCCTCAGCTTGTGTCTTCTTTTTTGTCTCTATTTCAGTTTTCAAGTCTTGGATAGTTTCTTTCATATGTTTGATTGCTTTTTCTTGGTTTTCTTTAAGGGGATGGTTGATGTCTTCCATTTTTTTTGTCTTTTTCTCCATTTCTTTGAAGGAATTTTTCATTTCCTGTTTAAGGGCCTCAAATATTCTCCTAAAGTGATTTTTAGGTCTTCTGCTTCTTCTATATTTGGTTTTTCAAATCTTGATGTTGTAGGGCCACTAGTTTTTACTGGTGTCATGATGCTCTTTGTAATGTTCTGTGTGTTCTTACCTTGTCTACCCATCTTTTCCTCTAATTGGTGTATTTGTGCTATCTGTAACTCTGGTGATCAATTTTCCTGGTGCCAGTGGATCCAAGGCCCAGGTGGTTGCTCTTTTTGGTACAGTCAAGGCCATGGTTCCAGGCACCCCATTGGCCACTCTGTGCTCCTGGAGGTCGCTCGACATTCCTGGGGTTTGCTCTATAATACCGGGGGCCACCTGGGCCTGCTCCCATGAAGATTGCTTGCTTAGGGCTCTTTCTGCTGAGGTTGCTGTTGGGCCTGCTCTGGCAGAGGTTGCTGGCTCAGGCCTATTCCGGCAGAGGTCGTTGGATTGGGCCTGCTTCAGTGGATGTCACTGGCTCAGGCCTGCTACCTCAGAGGTCCCTAATTTACTCTCAATCTGGCAGAGGTCTCTGGCTCCAATCTACTCCCTTGGAGGTCCCAGACTTGTGCTCGGACCTGCAGAGGTCCTGGCTCAGGCCTACTTCCCAGACTCGCACCCAGACCCAAAGAGGTCTCTGGCTCCAGCCTACTCCCTCAGCAGTTGCTCCCTTGTACCTCCACAAGTATATTTTTATATTGCTGGAATATCATTTACTAATACATACAAGAGACTCAGATGGAAAGTGAAGTCAGGTGTGGTGAACACACCTACGAACCCAGCACTTTTGATGATTTCATGTTGTAAACAACTGAGTAATACTCTGCTGTGTAAATGTATCACATTTTCTTTATCCATTCTTTGGTTGAGGGGCATCTAGCTTGGTTTCAGTTTCTGTCTTTTATGAATAAATGCACAGTGAATATAGTTGAGTATGTATTCTTGTGGTAAGAAGAAATATCCTTTGGGTATATACCCATGGTATAGAGAGTCTTGAGGTAGATAGATTCACAGTTTTCTGAGGAACTACCTTATTGAGTTCCATAATGAACGTACAAATTTACACTCCCACTAGCAATGGATAAATGTTCCCTTTCTTCTACATCCTCACCAGCATGAACTGTCACTTGTATTTTTATCTTAGCCACCCTGACAGGCAAAGATGGAATCTCAGAATCATTTTCATTTTAATGGCTAAGGATTTTAAAATTTAAAAGTTTCTCAGCCACTTGAGATTCCTCTATTGAGAATTCCCTGTTTAGATCTGTACCCCATTTTAAAATTGAATTATTTGTTTTTCAATATCTAATTTCACAAATTACTTATATATTTTGTATATTAGTCCTCTATTAATGTGGAGTTGGTAAAATTTTCTTCCCATTTTGTGGGCTGCAGCTTTGTCCAAACGACGGTATCCTTTGCCTTGCAAATTTTTTCAGTTTCATGAGGTTCCATTTATTAATTTTTGATCTTAGTGCCTACACTAGTGGTGATTTACTGAGAAGTTCCTCTCCTGTGCCAATGAGCTCAGGGTTATTCCTCATTTTCTTTTCTATTAGGTCCAGTGTACTTGGTTTCTTTGTACTTGGTTGGGGTCTTTGATAGATTTGGAGTTGAGTTTTATACAAGGTGATAAATATAGGTCTATTTTTATTTTTCTACATGCAGCTATCTAGGTAGACCAGCTCCATTTGCTAAAAATGCTGTCTTTTCTTCCAGTGTGTATTTCTGGCTTCTTTATCAAAGGTCAGGTGTCTATAAGTGTATGGATCCATGTCTGAGTCTTCAATTTGATTCCATTGATCAACATATCAGTTTCTGTGCCAATACCACATGGGTTTTTTTCCTATAGTTTTTTTTTTAAATTTTTTATTACTATAGTTTTGTAGTGCAAATTAAAGTTGGAATTGGTGAGACCTTTACCAGCTCTTTTATTGTTCAGAACTGTTTTAGCTCTCCTGGGTTTTTTTGTTTTTACATATGAAGTTGAAAATTGTTCTTTCAAGAAGATGAATAATTATATTGGAATTCTGATGGAGATTACATTGAAACTGGAGACTGCTTTTGGTAGAATGGTTCATGGGTACTGTTACTACCACTGACCCATGAGTATGGGAGATCATTCCATCTTCTGATATCTTCTTCAGTTTCCGCAGATTTTATCATACAGGTCTGTCACTTGCTTGGTTAGAGTTACTCCAAGACATTTTGTATTATTCGAGGCTATTGTGAAAAGTGTTGTTTCCCTGATTTCTTTCTCAGTCTGTTTGTCATTGGTTTATAGAAAAACTGAAGATTTTTGTGAGTTAGTCTTGTATCCAGCTACTTTGCAGACAGTGTTTATCAGCTGTAGGAGTTTCCCAGTGGAATTTTTTGGGTCAGTTATGTATACTATCATACCATCATGAAATAAAGATACTTTGACTTCTTCCTTTCCAATTTGTTTTTCCTTGATCTCCTTTAGTTGTCTCATTGTTAGAGTTATTTTTTTTGTCTGTTTGTTTGCTTTGTTTTGTTTTTGAGATAGGGTTTCTCTGTGTAGCCCTCACTGTCCTGGAACTCACTCTGTAGAACAGGCTGGCTTTGAACTCAGAGATCCATCCACCTGTCTCTGCCTCCTGAGTGCTGGGATTAAAGGTGTGCGCCACCACCACCATGCTGGAGTCATTCTTAATATTCAAATAAAGATTGTTTCCTGTCCCTACTCCCATGGTTTGGCTCCTTTCTCCTTATTTCTCACTACAAGGTTGTGTCCAGATATGATAAACAGACCAATGTTTGTTCTGCAGAGGATCAGTCTCAGAGAGTCTGCTCACTTTCCTCACGTAGCTGAGTCTGTTTCCCCGGCCTCTTCCTGTAGTCTCGGCAGTGCCGTTAGACCTGCTGTTTACTGTCCTTTGCTCTGGTTTATGTTCTTTGATCATGACAAATCGTTCTGTCTGTAATCTATCTCTAATCTGAGTTTCTGCCAAGTTCCAGCCCTTGTTTTTCCCACTTCGTAGTGAACCGAAGTTTCAAGCGAGGCGTTGAAAGCGAAAGTGTTTGTAATCTTGGAGTGGAGAGAGACTTGGGCGAAATTGTCTCTTTCATTGCGTATCATGGTATCAATCACGTGAGGGAGCTTCAGAAATTCTTCAAGAATTCCAACAAGGATGTTTCCTTTTCCACGATGTCCCTCTTTTCTCTCTCTTTCTCTAATGTGAGGCCTACAAGAGAGATTCCAGACATACTGGGGAGTATATCACATTAACTGGATATTTCTAGGACTTGACAAGTGGTCCATGTCCTGGTGAGCGGAGGACCCGATAAATTGTTACATAAAACCTTCTTCTTTTTCACTCTTGCTCCTCTTCCATATTTTCCTTTCCTATTAAGGGGTCTCCTGCTATTTATGTTCCCAGAAACACATCATAGCTTCCTCTTGCCTCATCTCCTTTCTTCCTTCTGTCCTTCCTTCCTTCTGTCCCTTTCTTCTTCCTCTCCTCTACAACTAGACTCATTAATCTGGCACCTGGAATGATTCATTCCTATTTTCTTGGTGCCGTTAATGTCTCTATTCAAACCCTGTTGTTTTCAGTGGATTCACAAAACTGCTTCTCTTATTTCGTCCTTTTCAAATTTACGTTCCTGTCTTAGTTAAGGGTTTGTGACTACGAAGAGACACCATGAACACGCCAACTCTTATCAAGGAAAACATTTAATTGGGACTGGCTAAAGTTCAGAGGTTTAATCCATTGTCATCATGGCGGGAAGCATGGCGGCACACAGGCAAACAGAGTACTGCAGAAGGAGTCGAGAGTTCTACATGTGGATTAGCAGGCAGCAGCAAGAGAGATACATTGGGCCTGGATTGAGCATCTGAAACCTCAAAGCCAACCCCCCAGTGACACGCTTCCTCCAACAAGGCCACACCCACCGCAACAAGGCTACACTTTGTAGTAGTGCCATTTCCTGTGAGCCTAAGGGACCATTTTCATTCAAACCACCACAAAGCACATTTTCTTATCTCTTACCACAGCATTCATATTTATTCGAGCTACAAGTAGTCTGAAAAACACAGAACAGTTATCCGTACTCAGTCATTGGCCTCAGAAGGCAGGGTGGTGAACAGGTGACATGTTTTATCTACACAGGTTATCATACGATTCCAGAGATCTAACAGGAGACTGGCTGAGGGGTCACTTTCTTTTGCTGAGATTGAATAAACACATTTACTGCTACACAATGAATGAAACAGTTCAGCAGGAGGAAGTACTTATTCTGTTGAGTTCCTGTGGTTTCAGTCCGTCCTGGCACAGAGGGCACGGTGGGGCATGGTAGCTTCCATCACAGAGCCAGGAAACAGAGCATCTGTGTGGAGGGCCCTCTCCTCCCCCTTGTATTCCATTCAGGTCCCCAGCCTAGCGGATGACGTCCCCTACATTGAATTGTTATAGGATGCGAGCATGGGCAGCCAACTGCTTAGGTGCTGTAGGAATGTGTGTCCAGGTAGACAGCTGCTCAAATGCTTGCTGTAAGAGTGATTGTACAGGCAGACAACACTGAGGTGCTGGGCAAAGGTGAACTGTAGTGAGGGGCTGCGGAGCTGCGGGCAGGCCTGCTTTTCGTCCCGCCCGGCTCCCGCATGGTTAGCTTAGCCCCAGAAATAACAACACACAAATTGTATTCATTTAACCACTGCCTGGCCCATTATCTCTAGAGAGTTAGTTACTGGCTAACTCTCACATCTTGATTAACCCATTTCTAATAATCTGTATAGCACCACGAGGTGTGGCTTACCGGGAAAGATTCAGCATGTCTGACCTGGTGGCTGGCTCCATGGCTTCTGCCTCATTGCCCTCTTCCCAACATTCTATTCTGTTTACTCTACCTACCTAATTTTCTGTCCTATCAAAGGGCCAAGACAGTCTCTTTATTGACCAATGAAAATAACACAATAGACAGATAACCCTCCTCCATCAGTGAACACACACATGGAGCTTGGTATGTGGAACTGATAGGGAGACTCTTCCTGGACGTGTAGCCAGCCTGCACATGAGATGAAAGGGGCAAGGCCTTGATGAAACGGAATGCAGGGACCCAAACGTAAGGCTGAGGATACAGAAGCCGAGGATGTAAGCCGCAATGACTTCGATGTGCTGGAAAATGTTAGAGTTGGAACCAGGTGTTTTCTCTGACCATCCGAAGAGCAGTAGCCCCGAGGGGAAGATCAGGCTGTCAAAACGTAGGTAGAGAAAGCCGAGAGTCAGAGTTGCATGCTGTGAGATGGAGCTCAGGGGACAGAATATCCTGGAAAGTGGCGATGGGCTGGCCGACAGCCAAGTCCTCATCAGAGAGAGATGGACAGAGTTGGGATTGCAAGGCTATTCTTGGCGCTCAGCCTGTTTATCTCTGGACAAACGCTTATGGCCAGAATGGACTCTGCCCCACGAGGCAGTCATCAACATAGAAGGGCCAGAACCTCACCTGGATTGTGGGAATTCACTCAAGAAGAACTTGTACTTTCTGTCAGTTTGTAGAGCAATGTCTGCAGTCTTGTCTGATCCCAAGAAGCCAAGGCCTTGCCTGCACTCTAACTAGGTGCATCACATAATGACAGCCCACCCTGCCACACAAGAGAGGTGACTATTATTGCTCAACTCTGCTGTCTTGCCCCTTCCTTCCGGAAAACATACTGGGTGGAGGTATTTTCCTACCTCTCCGGGTGATCACACTTCCTCTCCCCTCAGATTTCTTTGCCATAGAGTTATAAGAAAAACACAGGAGAAAGAAGTGTAGGAAACATCCTACAGCAGTCACATCTCCTGGGCAGTCCACCAGGATTATTTTACATGTGGAAAAGTTGACTTCAAATAGTTAAAAAAAAGGGGGGGAGGGAGACACTTCACAAAAAGAGAGAATAGAACCCAACTGTCCAGGCTTTCAGTTTTTCAACTCTCTCTCTCTCTCTCTCTCTCTCTCTCTCTCTCTCTCTTTCTCTCTCTGTCTGTCTGTCTCTCTCTCTGTCTCTCTGTCTCTCTGTGTGTGTGTTTGTGTGTCTTGTGTGTGTATGCGTGTGTGTTTATTCCTGTATTCCTTGCTCATTTATTTTTGAGTAGATGGTATTTAACTTGTTCTGGCTGTGGTTAGTATGAACAAGATGATGGGCAAATGCCCTTCTCCATGCTGTGTGCACGGTGATTACGCATCACTCTGGCGGTGATGGTGACAGTGTAGAGACTTTGCCAGAGTGGGGATTGGGAATATATAAGACAGTCCTTACCTTCTACTCAGTTTTGTTATGAATCAAGATGTTTCTTAATGATTTCCTTATTTTGATTAAAATACAATCATGTTACTTTCCTTTACCCCAATCTTGCTCTCTCCCATGTTCCCTTCCTTAATCCCTCTCAAATTTGTGACCACTTTTTAAAAATTATATATATGTATATATATGTACACATATGTATATATCCACATAAATACGTAACTGCAATTTGCTGAATCTGTTTACAATCTGGTGATTGTATGTATATGTATATGACTTCAGGGTTGATCACTTGGTATTGGAAAACTAACTGGGGTTTCATACTGGGGAAAACTAGATCTTTTAAAAAATAGTCTTGAGGTCCAGGCATGGTGACACACACCCTTAATACCAGCACTGGGGAGTCAGAGGCAGGAGGATCTCTGTGTGTTCTATAATGAGTTTCAGGACAACAGAACTACATAAGGAGACCATATCTCAAACAAACAAACAAACAAACAAGTCCTGAAAATAAAACTAAATCTTATGTTGGCCTTAGGCTGTATTTCTTGAATCCCTAATGGTATGGGTGTTAAGGATGTGAACTTTTTGTCTTTCCTCTTTAATGAAGATTTATTTATATTGTTTTCTTGATTCATCAGAGCTAGTTAATCCGTGTGTGTGTGTGTGTGGGGCTTTTCAAGATAGGGTTTCTATGTAGTTTTGGTGCCTGTCCTGGACCAGACTGGCCTCTAACTCACAGAGATCTGCCTCTCTCTGCCTCCCAAGTGTTGGGATTAAAAGTGTTCTCCACCTCCGTCTGGCTAGTTCATCCTCTTAATGACATTTTGTTGTTTTATTTTTGTTTTTTGAGACAAAAAGCTTTCTCAGCATAGCTTTAGGTGTCCTGGAACTTGCTCTGTAGACCAGGCTAATCATGAACTCATGGAGATTCTCCTGCCTCCACTTCCCTGAGGCTGGGATTAAAAACATGCAACACCATACCTGGCTCTCTTAATGATTTTTTTGACAAAAAATTAAAGGTATTTCATCAGATCAGTCGGTTATTTCCGAGCAAAGTTGTGCTGCTATAGATTTTCCTGTGACTTGGCTTCTGTGCTGTCATCCTAGGGACTGGTCTCTGGTGGACACAGACGGTGTGTGGTGGACAGTGCATCCTCATCCTAGACCATGGGATTGTAGGAGTAGGTTGGGAATCCTGAATCTGTGCCCTTGCTGATGCTCAGTTCCAAAGCCTCAGGACAGCTGTAGACCACGGCAGCAATGCTGAAATACCTTATGGCCCAATACTGCTTTTAGAGACATTGAGATTATTGTCTTGTGCCGGGGAGATCCTGCTGATGTGGCTGTAATCTTGCCTTCTTACTTTGGATTTTCTTTCCACTCCGTTGGTCCGTGCCCACTTATCCTCAAGTTTCTGTTGGTCCCCTTCTTTCCAGTGCTTGATTAAGATACCTCACCAGTCTTCCTGGTAGGTCTACCATATACTCTTTATCACTGCTTGGAGGCAGTATACATAAAGCACTAGTATTTTGCTCTGCTTTTATCGTGGTTTTTTGTTGTGGTTTGTTTTTGAGACAGTGTCTCTCTATGTAGTCTTGGTCATTCTGGAACTCGATATGTGGACCAGGCTCTCCTCAAATTCACAGAGATCTACCCACCTCTGCTTCTAAAGTGCTGGGATTCAAGGAGTGCACTACCATGCCAGGATTATAGTGTTTCATAAACAGAACAAATATGATAGTTAGGCTGTGGTGGCACAAGTCTTTAATCCCAGAACTTGGGAGACAGATACAGACGGATCGCTGAGTGTTCGAGGCTAGCCTGGTCTACAGAGTGAGTTCCAGGATAGGCTCCAAAGCTACAGAGAAACCCTGTCATAAAAAAACCAAAAAATGAAACAAAAGAAAACAAAAACCATGACAGTCAGTATTATATACTCAAGGCTGCCAGGACAGCCTAGGACTGCTGAGCCTTCTGACGAACGTGATGCTAAGTGTAGCACCTGATGACAGTCCTTGTCTGCACACGAACTCCCCGCAGCACACCAAGGCCAGTCTGCTGAGCCACTCATTACATTTTGGAGATGCCCATGAACACATCAATGAGGTGAGACTATTTTCTTCTACTAACTCATATTAAAATTTCTTCCTTTGCATGGCAATGCTGGTCATCACTTAAGGTTGGGTGACAGAAACAGGAGACCTTGACGTCTTCTAGCATGATGAGAAGTCCTCAGAGTCAACGGCGGACACTGGATAAGAAATCATTATCCAGTCACCAGAAGCGTGAGCCCCCTATTCGATTCTGATCCAAGGTGGCCACTGTGAGATTTCTGGGTGAGCCTGGCTGTTTGTCTTTAAAAATAGGGCAGTTTCTGCCCAGCTGCAGCCCCGCGCTTGCCCAGCCCGCAGTTCAACCCTGCTCTCCAAGCCTGAGCGCACTTCCTTCCTGGCCGCACGGGCTTCCTGCTCTGGCCTTATCGCCACACAAAACTTGACACTGTACTTGAACGCACTTGCTGTCCATAAATGGCAATCTCTTGCTTTCTGCATTTGCAAACCACTGTCATGGACCAGATGCCCCCTTTATTCCCAGACTTGTTCTTTTTGTTAACAGAGCAGGAGCCAAATGAAAGCCTACCCACTCACCTCCAGCCCTCCCTTTCTCCTGACGCTTTCTGCTTTATGAGCCAAGAAAATAAATAATAAATAGGCCTGCGTGTAAGTCATAGGCAGGAGAGTCTGAAACATGGTGTTTCCAGCAGCTTCGGGAAATGGCTTCCTGCAGACATCTGCCCTAAAGGAGGAGGGTGGTCAGACATGTTGTATGATCAGACATGTTAGTGCACATGGAAGTTGAAATGTGTGGATTTTGTCTCATCCCTACTTTTATTCAGCAAATTTCTAGCATGGATATTAGATAAACGTCACCCAAGATCTCCTAAGTCTGTGCCGTGTATTCAAAAAAAGCAATTTTGGAAAATAATTTGAAATTTCGTATGGCGCTCATCTGGAGAATTGAAGGGGTTAATGAAAGGCAAAAGCAGCTTCAAGGAGGTTTCTGAAAGTGTCCGGGCTTTCTAAATCCAACTACTTTTTATGAGATCATCAGCCTTCTTAAGATACTATGATCTTTTACCCAGGCCAGGGAATTTCCTCAGATATGATTAAAGAGTGGGCGGGGCCACATCCTCAGAAGTCAAAAGACTTAGCATTAGAGACATGAACTGCCTTGGCACCATTCCCGATTGTATTTCAGAGGAATTCCCCCTTGAAGAACGACTCCCACAAGGGAAGGCAGAGGTGGAGGAAGCCTTTTGAAATGTATTTATTTTTCAGTCTGGAAGCTGAAGAGAATTTTTTTCCCCTCCGCCTATGGAAACTACTAAAAGTAGTCAGGGAAAGATTCTGAACTCTCTTGTTTTATAGGAGGAATATTAAGCAAACGGTGTGCACTGAGGGCATCTTACTTGGGGCACACAGTCATCCTGAGCTTGGTTTCCATGACTTCAATCACAAGAGGAAGGCCTGGGGCCCCTTAGGCCCTGGCTGATCCTTAAAGAACAAGGCAGCGAAAGCTTTAATGACGCTGCACAACACAGCGTGATGTGGTGTGAGCGAGTGGGCAGGAAGATAAAAGTGCATCACAGAAGATGGAACTATGAAGGATGGATTCTGTGGAGATATGGCTTGCTGAGCTGATGTGAGAAGCAGTCTCAGTGTGGGATGGAAGAGAAGGCCCAGACTGGACAGAGCAAAGCTCTTGTGAGTGAGCCTAAAAGTCAGAGTCCAGGGAGAGCGGCCAGGAAGGAAATGAGTGAAGGGAAGTCTGGGAGGAAGGCAAGGCCCAAGTCCTGAGTGACCTCACAAGCAACAGTAAGAGGTTGGGCTATTGCCCTTGTCCAAAAAACATGGCTGAGGCTCAATTGAAAACATTTGAATTAACAGCATGTGCAGAGGAGATTTCAAGACGGCCTAATGTAGGCTGTGTCGTGTGGTTATTAGTGGTCACCCTTATGGAGATCCGTAATGAAAAGGAGCCATCCTATCAAGGAAAACTACAAAAGATGCAGTTTGAGGGCACCATGAAGTGCCATGGAGCTGAGGCCAGTGCTCAAGTGAATAAAGAGTTTAAAGAAAAACCTGATGATAAATAAAATAAAGGGAGTGGTGGCTTCAGGGCAAGGCCTTGCCCAGCTAAGCTTCCGGTTTCTGAAAAGGAATTAAAGAATAGCATAAGCAGTGAAGGAAACCATTGGAAATCGGAAGCTGCTGTAAAGGTAGCTGACTGGGGGGCTGTGTGCCAGTCCCAGAGAATGGTAGAACTTAGCGGCTTCTGCCACATGATTCAGAAAGTCACTGACCAGGCATGTGTCAGGGGCGATCCTGCATGTCGGACCAGAGGGGCCATTGTGTGAAGCTGAGAAAGTGAAGCCTGGGTGGCCTTGGAGAGCCCAATATGTTGGAGCTGCCAGTGCTGTGGGATACCTGGCAAGGAGAGATGTTTAGTGGATGGAACCAGCCCAGGAGCGAGAAGTGTGCGGCAGTCAACAAAGCTGAAAGGAGTCGGAGATCTGCAGAGTGCTTTGATATCAGACACGGAGATGCAGCGTTTAAAATTTTCCCCGCTGGTTTTCAGTTTTTCTCTTTTCTTCTAGTATTTCTTCGCGATGCTCCCTTTCCTCCCTTTCTGAGTGGTAATTTTCTGTGCCATTGTATGTTGGAAGTATGTGATCTGCCTTTCAATTTTGATTTTATAGGGGATTACAGTTAAGAGGTTACATGAATCTCAGAAGAGACTTTGAACTTTGGAGGTTTAAACAGTGTTGAGACTGTAATCGACGATGGGGATTTTTGAACTTGAACTGAATATGTTTTTGCATGATGATATGTCCTCAGGCTTATGGGGGCCAGGGAGTAGAGGGTGGTGATTTGAATAAGAATGGTTCCCATAGGCTCACATATCTGAATGCTTGGCCACTAGGAGTAGGACTATTAGGAAGTGTGACCTTATTGGAAGATGTGTGTTACTAGGGATATGCTTTGAGGTTTCAAATGCCCAAGCTGGACCCAGGGTCTCTCTTCCTGCTGCCTAGGAATCCAGGTGTAACTCCAGCACCATGTCTGCCTGTGTGTCACCATACTCACCACCATGATGATAACGGACTGACTCTCTAAAATATAAGCAAGCCCCAATTAAATGCTTTTTTAAAAAAAATAAATAAGAATTTATGTGGTCATGATGTCTCTTCACAGTAACAGAACACTCATTGAGACACACAGTAACTGCTTCATTTTCTGAGGAACCACCACACTGTGTCTCTAGTTTTTGTACCATGGTATATTCTTATAGTAGTGTACAAGGTTTCAGTTGTGCCGCAACCTTACTAACACTCGTGTGATTTCATGCTCTTTTCTTTCGTACGGTAGGCGACTTAGTGGGTATGATATGAAGTTTACAATGTATAAAGTAACTGCATGATTTTATTTATTTATTTATTTTTGAGAAAGGGTTTCTCTGTAGTTTTCGGGCCTGTCCTGGAACTAGCTCCTGTAGACCAGGCTGGCCTCGAACTCACAGAGATCCACCTGCCTCTCTGCCTCTCGAATGCTGGGATTAAAGGTGTGGGCCACTACTGCCTGACAAGCCGGTAGGGAGAATGAGCCAGGCGAGAGGAGTGATGATGGTGACCATCACAGAAAAATGGGTAGTGTGCATACAGACAGGAACATGTTTAATCCATAGATCAGCAGTGGGCCCTTAGCTAGTTCTTTCTTCTAAGATATCAATGTTATTATTTGTAAAAGAAAAAAACCAAACATGTTGCTGATGTCTATGGGCATAGGAGGATTAGAGTCGACATCACAAGCAATGGACTCTGCTTAATGAAAGCTAGCTCTCTTTAATGATGACTACAGTAACTTTTAAGTAAATGTCTCTCTTTTGAAGAAACGCTGGCACCTTCAGGAAAGACAGTGTGATAACGCATGTGTGTCACACACATAAGAAGCCACTGTGACTTCCTTGTCCATTGCTCACAGGACATCTCTCTCTATTTCAAGGAGACATTTCTGGATGCAAAGCAAAGGCATTCTGTCATCTTTTTTACTGCCCCTTCTGCGGCAGTCCCACCACAGAACCTAGGTTCTTAACTCACAGAGCAAGGGGAAATTTAGGCCTTGCTATATAGTAGTAGTGGCTGCCCAGGTGGACCTGTGACTGTGTCAGTGGCTAGATTCAGGAAGAAGCCATCTTTTTTTCTTTCCCTTCTTTCCTTTTTTCAAGACAAGGTTTCTCTGTGTAGCCCTGGCTGTTCTGGAACTCGCTCTGTAGACCAGGCTAACCTTGAACCCAGAGATTCCCCTGCCTCTGCCTCCCAAGTCCTGGCATTAAAAGTGTGTACCACTGCATCCTGCTGGAAGAAGTCATCTTCAAAGTAGGATGTTCAAGTTCAGCAGAAGGAAACTGTTCTCAGAGTAAATAATATACAAAGACACTAGTGATCACCAGGTGGTTAGAGCCCGTGATCACCAGGTGGTTAGAGCCCCTGATCACCAGGTGGTTAGAGCCCCTGATCACCAGGTGGTTAGAGCCTGGTGATCACCAGGTGGTTAGAGCCCGTGATCACCAGGTGGTTAGAGCCTGGTGATCACCAGGTGGTTAGAGCCTGGTGATAACCAGGTGGTTAGAGCCCGTGATCACCAGGTGGTTAGAGCCCGTGATCACCAGGTGGTTAGAGCCTGATGATCACCAAGTGGTTAGAGCCCATGATCACCAGGTGGTTAGAGCTCGTGATCACCAGGTGGTTAGAGCCTGGTGATCACCAGGTGGTTAGAGCCCGTGATCACCAGGTGGTTAGAGCCTGATGATCACCAGGTGGTTAGAGCCCGTGATCACCAGGTGGTTAGAGCCTGGTGATCACCAGGTGGTTAGAGCCCGTGATCACCAGGTGGTTAGAGCCTGGTGATCACCAGGTGGTTAGAGCCCGTGATCACCAGGTGGTTAGAGCCTGATGATCACCAGGTGGTTAGAGCCTGGTGATCACCAGGTGGTTAGAGCCTGGTGATCACCAGGTGGTTAGAGCCTGGTGATCACCAGGTGGTTAGAGCCTGGTGATCACCAGGTGGTTAGAGCCCGTGATCACCAGGTGGTTAGAGCCTGATGATCACCAGGTGGTTAGAGCCTGATGATCACCAGGTGGTTAGAGCCTGATGATCACCAGGTGGTTAGAGCCCGTGATCACCAGGTGGTTAGAGCCTGATGATCACCAGGTGGTTAGAGCCCGTGATCACCAGGTGGTTAGAGCCTGGTGATCACCAGGTGGTTAGAGCCCGTGATCACCAGGTGGTTAGAGCCTGATGATCACCAGGTGGTTAGAGCCTGATGATCACCAGGTAGTTAGAGCCTGGTGATCACCAGGTGGTTAGAGCCTGGTGATCACCAGGTGGTTAGAGCCTGGTGATCACCAGGTGGTTAGAGCCTGGTGATCACCAGGTGGTTAGAGCCCGTGATCACCAGGTGGTTAGAGCCTGATGATCACCAGGTGGTTAGAGCCCGTGATCACCAGGTGGTTAGAGCCTGATGATCACCAGGTGGTTAGAGCCCGTGATCACCAGGTGGTTAGAGCCTGGTGATCACCAGGTGGTTAGAGCCTGGTGATCACCAGGTGGTTAGAGCCCGTGGTCACCAGGTGGTTAGAGCCCGTGGTCACCAGGTGGTTAGAACCCGTGATCACCAGGTGGTTAGAGCCTGTGATCACCAGGTAGTTAGAGCCTAGATCAGGATTTACGAAAGGCTCTGGAATTGGAATACTCTTCAGCGGTTACTTGTGTGAAGGAGGAAAGCTGTAGCAGATTGTGGGATGGGTGGACTACCCCCGGGGAGGTAGAACTGGAAGACCATTGTGAGTTGGAGATGCCCATCTCCCTGTTAAAGAGCCAGCGTGGGACAGAAGAGCTTCCTAAGTGTGTGGAAGCCAAGGACATATGTAAGAAGGGTCACAGTGTTCAGGACAGACTGGACTCTGGCCCTGGCCCAGAGGTGGAGGTGGAAAGTGCCCGAAGTTGGGGTCCTCAGTGTGAGTTAGCTGTGATGAACCGCTTTACAAATGGAGGCCTAAATTTCACCCTTAGGCGACACTGAGGCAGCTTTCCAGAATGGTCTTTAGTTTTTGTTTCAGGCTAGAGAAAGATCTGAGTCGAATTAAATTTTATCCACTAATTTAATTGTTTCAAATTTAGGTGCTTTTTCTGAGTGTATATAAATGCAGTTTCTGATGTTTAGAAGACTAGTCACAAGAAAAGAGCTGCAAAGTTATTAAAACCTTTAAAGTCACAAGAGTTATTTTCTCCTTTTTCATTTTGACGTTATCCATCCTTGTCATCCTAGCTTTTGAGCCTGTCCTGGAACTAGCTCTTGTAGACCAGGCTGACCTCAAACTCACAGAGATCCGCCTGCCTCTGCCTCCCGAGTGCTGGGATTAAAGGCGTGCGCCACCACTGCCCGGCTTCCTCTACTGTTTCTGACCGGTCTCCTCCATTTTTGTTTTCTGTATTTCTATTTTCAAATTCACTTTAGCCTTCCTATTTCCTGTTTTCAATTTTGTTAGCTTTATTTTAAATAAAAATTAAATGTATTTACTGGTGTTTCTAGTGCCTCATAGTTTTGGTGCATCTGGCAAACCTCAGCTGTTGCTCTGAGTCTTAATAATGGGCCATCACCCTTGGAGGTGGTGGCACACACCTTAGACCTCAGGAGTCAAAGAGAGGGAGATCTCTGTGAGGTCCGGGCCAGCCTGTTCTACCAGTTTCAGGCCTCCAAGGTTAAACAGTGAGAATTTGTCATGAGCAAACAAACCCCCAAACCTAACTAATTACTAATGGTTGTTATTGTTCATTCAGAGTTTGTGAAGCCATCTAATAGACCTGGATCTATCTATTCTTGTCTAGGGGAGGACATTACTACTTAGAATTAAACATATTGTATATTTTTAAAGTTAAAATTAATAGCAATTGTGGCAAAATTAACATAAGACTCCCAAGTCCTGTTTTTTAACTGAACAATTAACTATTGATTACTAAGCAATTAACTATTCTAACCCATCAGTTCTTAGATGTTTAGCAAAATTAATAAACTATATCTGAGAATTGAAATGGTTTGGAATTGGGAGAGTAGAATCTACTGTGAGCTCCCAGAAACAGGATGACCAGTTTCTAACTTTTCTGGATAAGAATGTTTTTAGGCAAAAGTTCACTTATTAATAGTAACACTGGATCAAGGAAATGATATGAAAGTACAATGTAGTTGAATAAATTTATTGTGATGCCACGAGACATCTCCACATACTGATAAAGATCATCATGACAAAGCATGTTTCTTAAAAATGTAAAAAACAAAAGAATTTTGCCCTTGGATATGTTGGAGCACTAAGCTAATAGAAGTGAGGTTCACAACTCCAGCACTGTGAAAACAGACAGAAGCCAAAAGGTAAATTGAAGAAAATTATATAGGATGTATGTTCAGAAGATGCCTGACCCTAGGTGGGTATCAATGGGTGCATGCTAAAACAGTAATAGCAGATGATTGTCAACTAGGTGGGGAAAGAAAGGCTTTAGACTGGCTGGCCTCTTACATATTTTGAAGTGTGTATCATATATGTTCAAATATATATTTAAAAAAGTAACTGTGGAAAAATTTTACTCATGTCCATTTTTTAAGTTTTGTCTTGAATCACTAAAAACTGCTGTAAGGCTGAAACCAGGCTGCAAATTAGCCTTTGAGGAACTCTGTCCTACCCTTCCAGCCAATCACACTTCAGTTATTAGGGAGAGACCGGGATCCCTCAGCCCTGCCCCCCAGAAGATGGTACCATGGCAGTGATTCACCATTAAGAGTCAGTAACTATTTTTAAGACTGAGGAGTTCCGCTGTTCCTAGGGATTCGCCTCTTTATCTCTGCCCTTGTTTATAAACGTGGAAAGGTTCATAGCGGGAAAGTGAAGCTCAGGGCACTTTCCCTCCTGGGGTCTTTGTGATGGTAGTGTGTGCGGATGCCCGAGTTTATTAAAAGCACCTACATATTGTGTTTATTTCTGTGCTGTGCAGATTTTCCCAGATTATGGCCTGTCTATGGCTGATAGTGGCTGTGTTTGTGTGTGAGCATAGGTCATCTGATAACAAATTGTCGCATCATGAGATTGGGCCATGTTTAAGATGGGCGTAAGCCAGAAATGCCCGATTCCCAGAGAGCTCCACAAGGTCCGGCCAACAAAGGAAAGTTCAGGGCATCTTAAAAGAGGTCACAGATTACAACGGTCTCCATCTCTCTGGACTTGTTCCTTCCTGTGAAGACACAATTAAAACGATGTCGTACAGTAGAAACTTTTTATTGTTGAGGAAGGACACTGTTTTCCTCCAGAGGTAAGTCAGTGTAGAAATTCTCTCATTTTTGGAAGGCTAAAACAACAACAACAACACCTATTATTTTTAGAAGCTCACTCCACATATAATACAAAGACTGCTATTTTAACACCCTTGTCAGTCCCAGATCAATGCTTATCGGCCGTCTCAGCTGAAGCTCATGGCTAGACTGTGACCACTCTGGGCAGGGGCTCTGTCACTCCTGCATTTGTGGGGCCCAGGAAGTATTTTGTAAATTTTTTTCTGACTGAATACTTCAAATAAACACGAGGCATGAGCATTATATAAAACGTGAAACTTCTCTTTTAAAAAAATTCATCCTATGCTTTTGCACTGGCATGTCCTCGGTGGTTTGTCAGTCCTGTAATCAGGAACAGCATGGAGCTGGTCTGGACAGTGTAGGAGCAACACTCAGATGCCGAAGCTCAAGGCAAATGTGACCTGTTTACCACGGCAAGTTTTACACGCTAGGAAAAACAACTCGGTTTAAAGACGATGATTATTATGAGTGTCTGGTCTTCATTGCCCCCTCAGTATTATGGTGTGTGGCCTCGGTGTCATTCGTTTGTATCTTAAGAAAATGTGCAAGTGACTTTTCTGTTCTCTTCCGTGAAGCTGGGTAATTTTAGAAAGCCACTGCCCTGAGAGATGCAGGGCCATTCTGTTTCCTCTGCAGTCTGTTTTCTCTTCCTTTCTTTCAAAATAACTTGCCATTTTTCCAAGATAAACATGGAGGGGAAATGCATGAGCGGGTATGTAATCACCCAGACATGTGGGGTGGTATGCCTCTAAAAATGTAGAGACATGAAATCCTCCCAGGAGGGAGCTCTGGCTTTCTGGGACATCTTAGCATTCTGGTTTCATCCTTACAGAACTCCAAACACACCCATAGAACAGTTTGCCAAAACCAAAGCCAGACACCTAAGTGTTCAGAATATACTTTAGAAATGTAAAAAGAGTCTTAGTTTTCTAAGCCGTAGTTTTGAATGAACTTCATGAAAATGATTTTACAGATTTTTAATCACTCTAAAACTATAGTGTCTTATTCCATTTCCATGTTTATGGAATCTCATCTTGGTCATATCTAATAATTGTGCTGATTACATTTTAAGACTTAATCATGATATGTGTGCTTTGTGTTTATTTTTTAGAGACCTTGAATTTAAGAACACGTTTAGAGTTTTTCACAATCTGAAGAGTCTGTTATTTCATAAATAGTCAGGAAACTGACTTGCTTAAAAGACATCCTCAGATCAACATATCTGGTGACCAGACTTGCAACTTTTGGTTTATGATTCAGAAACTACAATGACAGATTTTCTCCCCTTTCTCTGGTCTCTCCTTTTTATCACTTGCACCCTAGCCCTCTTCACTGACACTCGTTTAACATCTATTCTCTATACTGGGCCAAGTGAGCTTAAAGTTTCCCATCTGGTCCTTAGTTGTCAGGGGATGAATCTCACCTTGGGTCATCACCAGGATAGAAGCAAAGCATTAGAAATACAGAGACCGCGTAGTAACATGTGGCCCCCTTGTTTGGAACCTGTGACTTTTTATAGCTTGCTAAACATGACTCTGCACACAGCCTGCCAATCTACCAATCTAAGGAGAGGAATAGCAGACAAGTTCACACTAAGGTTAAAGAGGCTACTTAGTGATTGTTACGATTTTGTCACTAACTTCATCAGGATGCTTCCTTGCAAACAGACTTTCATAGCTATGGCAAAGAAGGCACACAGGACTATGCACCATACATAAAACGAAACATTGCAAGAATGTCCCTTAATTTAAAGCAACTGTGTATTAAATATCAAAGTTCTTTGGTAGAGGTTGTGGTGTAGCTAGACCTTGCCTTCCCTTTGAGTGCTAATGACAGTTTCACCTGCAAAGAAAGACCTCTTATTCTGTGCCCTGATTGAGACACTTTCGGCCCAATGAGGGGCTGTAGCTCTGTGGGCGGAAACCTGACTACAAGGGCTGTGTCTGTCCTTAGTACAAGTGGCTCTGTCTGAAATGGAGGTTCCTTTTTTGCTGTGAGACTGGAGTTTGGCATGGACTAGACATGGGTTAGGAAGGAAAAATAGTCTCTGTCTGGGACCCAGGAATTCCACAACACATTTTTTACTCTGAATAGTTTCCCCTTTCACCATATCCTGGCAGGAGAAGGGGCACAAAAGATGTCCCAGTTCATAAACTTGGGAAGTTGAACGGCAGCTCTACATCTGTGCAGTCTTTCTGCAGGGACTACTTCTGGCCCAGTTCTGGGAGTTTCTGGGTGACGAATGGCCATTTGGCTTACAGATCACCTTGCTAGGAATGTGTTTCCGTCCTTTAAGACATTTGGCTCAATTTTTGGGAAATGGGCTCATGTACATTGAATAGAAACACACCGTGGAGTATGATCTAAGCCCTTGTGCATAAAGAGAGACAGTTAACATCAAAGTGTGTATCCACATTTGCTCTGGGACGAGCGTGGAATCAAGCAGGCCAAATGCCTAGCTCTCCATTGAAGGGAGATTGGCATTGATGGAGGTAATCCTTTCTCCTTGCTTCTCCAACAAGGACAGACAGGACAAGGAGAACCCTGATGAATTCATACCCCCTTAGCAATGTCAGGTTCATACTAACGTTGTTGCTTTAATTTGATCACACCTCGTTGAGCCCTATATGCTTTGAGTTACCATCTGTGAAATGCTTACAGCAGGGTGTCACACAATCTGCACTTGGCAAAGTTTATTCTGTAATCACAGGCTTTTGTCACCACTTCATATTAGAATGGGGGGCACGGAGCAACTAAGGTAATAGAGAGGCAGAGGGAAATAAGCGTTCGGTGACAAGTAAATATAATTATATGCAATGTTTGCCTCTTACAGTATTTCCTCTGGTTCTTACAGTGATTTTTGTGAGGAAAATCAGCAGTTGGTCTTGCATAAGTTCCGGCAAGAGAATGAATATCGAGAGCCAGCTACCCCCTCCATGTGTTCCACTAGACCCATTACAGATGAGTTTACTTAAGTCATGTGACTTTTAAAGACTTTGTATAGCTTGTATATTATCTGATTAAAGGAAAATATTTTATGGATAAGCCTTAAAGGAAGTTTTAAAAAGCATTAGAGAAAACACAGGGGCAGAAGTCAAAAAGTAGGTACAGGCAAGGAATTTTTCGTTATGACACAGGGAATAATAGCAAGAATTTACAAATAAGACCTCAGAAAATTAAAAAGCCTTTGCACAGTGAGAGAAACAATCAGCAGAGTGCTAGAGCCCACAGAGTGGGATGATATCTTTGGCAGCTATTTACCTGACAGGGGGCTGGTACTCAGGGCACAGACCACAAACACCAATGAGCGAATAATGCAGTCACAAATGTAAAGATGAACTGAATAGATACTTTCCAAGTGAAGAATCTAAAATGGCCAACAGATGCAAGAAGAAGAAGAGGGGGAGGAAGAGGGAGAGGAAGAAGGAGAAGAAGAAGAAGAAGAAGAGGAAGAAGAGGAGGAGGAGGAGGAGGAGGAAGAAGAAGAAGAAGAAGAAGAAGAAGAAGAAGAAGAAGAAGAAGAAGAAGAAGAAGAAGAAGAAGAAGAAGAGGAGGAGGAGGAGGAGGAGGAGGAGGAGGAAGAGGGAGAGGAAGAAGGAGAAGAAGAAGAAGAAGAAGAAGAAGAAGAGGAGGAGGAAGAGGAAGAGGGAGAGGAAGAAGGAGAAGAAGAAGAAGAAGAAGAAAAAGAAGAGGAGGAGGAGGAGGAAGAGGGAGAGGAAGAAGGAGAAGAAGAAGAAGAAGAAGAAGAAGAAGAAGAAGAAGAAGAAGAAGAAGAAGAAGAAGAAGAAGAAGAAGAAGAGAGAAGAGGGAGAGGAAGAAGGAGAAGAAGAAGAAGAAGAAGAAGAAGAAGAAGAAAAAGAAGAGGAGGAGGAGGAGGAAGAGGGAGAGGAAGAAGGAGAAGAAGAAGAAGAAGAAGAAGAAGAAGAAGAAGAAGAAGAAGAAGAAGAAAGAAGAGAAGAAGAAGAAGAAGCAGCAGCAGCAGCAGCAAATTAGACATCAATAAGCAATCAGGCATGGCAAGACACACTTGTAATCCTAGCATTTAGTAGTAGAGGCAGAAGAATCAGGAGTTTAAGGTCAGCATGAGCCTCATAAAACCCTGCTTCTCACTTTCCTCTCACACAATAATAAAATGTTAAAGATCTTGAGCTATCAGAGAATTGCTAGTAAAAACTCGGTTAGATCCTATAAAATCCTAGTTAGAATGGCTGCCATCAAGAAAACAAGCAACCCCCCCCCAATACTGATGAAGATGCTAAGGCAGGAAGACTGTTGGTTGTAAACTAACAGGGCCACAATGTGGACTGTCTTCCAAAAGTAGAAGTCCAATAAGCAGCAATCAGTTTTTGTCTTGGATCCAATAACAGAAGTTTGCTTCAGTGTAGACACACCGGCATGCCCGTGTTTCTCGCTGTACTAGTCACAACAGCTAAGTATGACATCAGCCCAGTGACCATAAGAACATAACATCTTCAGTGGCTATATGGTGGAACCTTGTGCAACCATAAAAAACAAAACTTGTCATTTGCAGGAAGTGGGTGGGACTGGAGATGACCAAATTAAGAGAAATAAATCAGGCTCACAAAGAAAGCATCCCAGTTACTTTTATCTCATGGGGAATTAAGTGGTGAACCAGGGACCTAAAATGAGAATAGGAGGCTACTGGGATTGCAGAAAACACAGGACAGGAGAAGGAAGCAAAGTAGAGAAAGTGTTTACGACCAAAATCCATTATATGCGTGCGTGGAACTGCTGTGATACACCCGTTCATTCAATCAAACAAGATATTCTATTGGGTGGAGGAGAAAGATTGAAATTAAAACATTAAAGGAAGCATTTATCAATTTGTAACACAGAGGCAGATGTAGTAATGCACACCTAGAAGTCACAGCGCTTGGCAGACTAAGCTGGGGAAGTGTGAGAGAGCGTGGAAAGAAAAAGAAAGAAAAAGAAAAACAGTTCATGCAGTAAGGAAAACCCAGCAAGGATGAAGGTGCAGCTTTCCCGGGGTGAGAGCAGGGTTCTGCGGTTAGGTTTGTGTAGTAAGATGAATGGGGTAAGGATGGGGATTTCGGCGTTCCGGGGAAACAGGACTTCTGAGTTGGCAGTAGATGCTCTGGAAAGTCCAGCAAAGGCAGGGGCTAAGTGCTGATGGGAGTCCAGTATCACTGAGTCCCAACGCAGTGCAGAATGGCTTCGTCAGCCTAGGTAGGACTGAAGAAAGAGAGCAGACCAAAAAGAAAACCAAACAGAATGGCGGGAAAGAGTAGGGGAAAACACTGTAGGATACAGGGTGGGGAGAGAGGAAAAAGCTGTGAAATAGTCCTCTTGGACTCGACCACAGCAGCAGCTTCCTGAAGGGGTGTGGTGGAGGGGTGAGGAGGGGTGTAGTGGAGGGGTGAGCAGGTGTCGGGGTGAGGAGGGGTGTAGTGGAGAGGTGAGCAGGGGCATGGTAAAGGGATGAGGAGGGGTATGGTGGAGGGGTGAGCAGGGATGTGGTGGAGGGGTGTGGTAGAGGAGTGAACAGGGGTGTGGTAGAGAGGTGTGGTAGAGGAGTGAGCAGGGGTGTGGTGGAGGGGTGAGCAGGGATGTAGTGGAGGGGTGTGGTAGAGAAGTGAGCAGGGGTGTGGTAGAGAGGTGTGGTAGAGGAGTGAGCAGGGGTGTGGTGGAGGGGTGAGCAGGGGTGTGGTGGGGGTGAGGAGTTGTGCTTGGGGAAGGAAGTCAGGGAGCTGTTCTCCAGTTCAGCCTTGTTTGTCCCATCACCTGGGTCCTGATGGGAATTAAGATCTAGGCCTCTTTGAAATGATATAAACAATACAAAATGAACATGAAGTACTAAAACCAGCCATTTCTTTTAGCCAGTACTAAAATCAGCCATTCTGTTTCTAGCGACACTGAGATTCACTTCTCAGTTACCTGGGCTCCATCAACAAACTCGCTGAATACTTTTCAAGAGCCAAGTGTTGGCTGGGTAGAAAGATTAAGAAGGCACACTCTACAGATACACAGTTTCTTGAGACTGCAGGTAGACAGGTATTAGGTTATGGGGATGGAGTTCCATCCTGACTGGATACTTATTGAGGTGTTGTTGCCTTTGTCGGCCCGGGCCAGCAGCATCCTTTGCCCCTCTGGCTAGTGTGTGTCTTATCAGGTGCACACTGAGGAGATGTTTGGACTGGGTGCAGGGGTGCACCGCTGTCCCATTTCCATAGTCTCAGCCTGTGGATTCAGAGTGGGAACGTCTCCTGGCCTGGGATCTGCCTGCAGCCCCTTCACTGCCTCTGCTCGGAGATTTTCTCCAAACGGAGGAAGAGGGGCATCTCTGGCAGGCTGGTGCCAGTCACCCCTCCAGAATGGTTTTATCTCTAGCACGTAGGCTTTGTAGATAAACCGGGGTCTCCACTTCCCTGCTTTGTTAGTGTGTGTGTGTGCTACCGTCTGTCAGAGACACTTGTTTATGTGCGCTTGCCGCCAGGGAGGGCCGTCTGCCTGCCTGGGGACGTGTTCGGAGGTAGACTTCAGCATGCCTGCTTTTCCTTTTGAATTTTTTTGACTTCTTGGGAGCACATTATTTTAAAACAAAGTTAATAACGCCTGTTAAAATGCCCACAGAGATACTAGGTTGCATTCAGTCTCCCTTCCGTTTACTAAGTTTCCCATCCCTCTTGGAATGAACTCCTATGCTGTCTCCTCAGGCCAGCTTCTCCTTCCAGGGAATAAGGGACTGTCCACTCAGGATTATCAGGGTTTTTATTTTGCATGAAAAACAAACATGGTTCCTTCTTTTTCTATACTGGTAAAGTAGACCCATCTTAGAAAATCACCATATCAATCTTTTGGAACTTGATATAGTCTGTATACTACATAGAACACCTATATAGTTTGTACTATATAGGCTGGACTGGTGGCTCTGTGTAAGGACAGTAAGATCGGTTGAGGACAAGCCCGATGATGGCCTAATTCAATGCCTACAACACACATGATGGAGTGAGAGAACCCGTTCATCAAAGTTGTCCTCAGGAGTCCACACACATGGGCTGTGGCACGTCTGTGCTCTACCCCTCCAATACATACATGCATATTTTTTTATTTTATACAGAGTATTAAATACCTAGAATAGCATATGCCTTTGCAAACTAATATCCCACCCCTCAACAAACACTTTTTTAAGCAGTATACTTCACCAACTGCCGTTCTCTCTTTCATGTGGTGGGTCTGTGCTTCTTCAAATCCTATCAACTTAGATTTGGAATTTTGAACTCACTTCTTTAAGAAATTATGTGTTTATTTTATGTGCATGGATGTTTTATCCACGTGTATGTCTGTGCACCATGTTCCTAGTACCTTTGGAGGCCCTGTGGTTGGAGTTATAGATAGTTGGGAGCTGTCGTGTGGGTGCTAGAATTTGGAGCCAAGTCTTCTGGAAGAGCCCCTACTGCTCTTAACCACCGAGGCATTTCTTTAATTTACCTTATTTGTTTGTCAGGTTCCAGTTAAGCTATGGTGTATTTTGCTAGTGGAGACCGTATGCAAGATTACTTATTAAGTACATAGATTTATTTATAACCGAAGCCAATGAAAGTATTGAACAAACAAGGCAGGGAAACAGTTCATTTCTTAGATTGTTCTCTATATATTTCTCTGAGTTATTGAATTCTTTTATAAATATGAAAAAAGTGTAACTAATTCAAGATTGCCAATCCAAGGCTTTGAATTTTTGAAATTATAATTAGGATGCAACCCCATTATCTCTGAGGCTGAAATTGCATCTGTTAGGGTGGGGTGTGGCACCTCTCCAGAAAGAGTACTTACCCTCTGGGTTCAGTCCTCAGCACCGAAGGAAGAAAAGAAGAAAGAGAAAGAAAAGAGGGAGGGAAGAAAAAAGAGGGGAGTGAGGTAGGTCCCTCAAACTTCGTCCTTCTTGAACTTTCCCCACAATTTGGTGTTCATCTCGCCCTTTCGTCATGAATCTCCTTTGGTTCCAACAATTGTTTGTTCTGTAGATTAAAGTCATTTTGCCAGACTGTCAAGCAGTGCCTGCTGGATGAAATGGGGGGCATCACAGGGACTGGCTCCAACACTGCCATGAGGGCTGAGGAGATTAATGAATGCCCAGTGCACTGGACAGTGCCTACCGCATGGTCTGCTCTGGTTGATGCTGACCCTGTCTTTGAGAGTGACCACCACGGGCTCTTTAGGATGAGGACAAGGGCATTACATTCTTTACAAATAAGCCCTCACCCTAGGATTTGTTAACTCAGTGGTAAAATACAGAACAGATCATAATGATGAAAATATCAACTATTCATCTCCAGTAGCTTCAAGAGCACAGGACCAAGCTGGCAGGGAAGTGACAGTGAACCTCTGAGGCAGGATGATGGCATTGGATAAGTCTTCTCCTTTTACATAGAAGAAAATAAATTTGCTGTTTCATTCCCGCAGGGTCCCGCAGTAGCAGGGTGCCCGGGGCGTTGTGCAGGCGTCCTGTTCTTGTTTGTAATGTTGCTATGACATGGACGCTGCACTCCGAGAGAGGCTGGATGTCAGCTCGCTGCTCGCGTTTTCTTAAGGGACAGACTGGGCTTGAGACTCCATGCAATGCGTGTGAATATGGTTCAGAAGCAAACAAAAGTTTTACTGAGATAGTGTTGTGGGAAATGGCTGCAGTTGCTAAGAGGAGCTAAAGTCTCTTCAAGCTGCGTGCACTGCTCACACCTCCAGCACAGTAACAACTTTGCACACATTCATGGGAGTGCGCACACACAGTGCTTTTCTGTGGGCTTTTGGGGACCAACGAGTAATGCCTAAGAAAAGTTATGATGTCTATAGTTCATCTTGAATTTTGGAACTATGTTTCACAGAATACAGATTTCTCTGCTTGATATAATAAATGCCCAAATATTTCTGTCTTCTCGGGAAAGCTGCAAAGGGGTCTTTCTCTGAGCGAGAGGCTTAGAGGTCGGAATCTGCTTTTTAGACCCAGGGCATCTTTGTTTTGCTTTTGCTTCTGTCTTTGGTGCAGTATTCTCCTCTTTAAAGGTTAGTGGAGACTCTGAATACAATTTCTGGATTTATTTCGACAAAATGGCACCTAGCTCCAGCAGGCATGAAACACACCTACAGTAAGGTGAGGTCTCCGTGACCTGACGGGAAAGTGATAGACCAGTATTTCTTTTGTTGAGCGCCCAGTGATTTTGTTAGTTTCGGGGCAATAATTCTGAGTGGAATTTATGAAGGCCACAAAGCAGTTAGTGAACCACAGGAGAGGTCAGTTTGCTCACTCTGGGCTCTGCCGTCTCTAGTTCTTTCTCCCACTTCCATCCATAATGTTTGCTTTGGCAGGGGACTTCTGTTTAAATCTAATTTATAGTGTTGCAACATCTCATTACGGCCTTACTTGAAGTGTGTGTCTGATGGTCCTGGAAGGGTGCTTGCTTCATTGGCTCCCGTGGAAGCATTACTGTGTACACTTAAAGTATTTTCATTTAATCTTTGAGAATGTCATATTTTTCCTTTCATTGGAAGTAGAATTTTTTTTCATATATCCTGATTATGGTTTTCCCTGACTCTGCTCCCCCTAGTTCCTCTCCACCTCCCCTTCCACCCAGATCCACCCCCATTCTGTTTCTCATTAGGAAGGAATAACAAAGTAAAATATAATAAGAAAACCAAAAACGAACACATCAGAATAGGACAGTACGAACAAACAGAATACAAAGTGCCCAAAAAAGACATGAGAAACAGAAATAGACGCAGAGATCCACTCCTTTGCACACTCAGGAATCCTACAAAGACACAAACTGGAGCCCATAATATATATGTGTATATATATGTGCATATGTGTATGTGTGTGTATATTATATATAGGACCTGTTAGATAGATGATAGATAGATAGAAATTAAAACTAAAGTTAAAAACTAAAAAAATATTTTTTTTTTAAAAAAATCCCCTGCATGAAATTGTAAGATGAGGAAGCCCACAGATGCCATTGACTGTCTTTTCTGTTGGTCTCCTACTGTTGGCCATGTGACCAGTAGTAGACTATTCTCATGTGACTATTCCCTTGAATAGTTTGTTTCTCCAGTGAGACTCCCTTGGGAAATATGAAATTTTTGTTTTCCAGTAGTTATCAGTTGAGGATAGTGTCGGGGTTAGGAATGGGCACAGTGGTCCATTTTCCCATTCTGTTCACAGACCCCATGTGGTGCAGACCTGTGCAGGCCGCCTCAGTCTCTGTGAGTTCCTAAGTGCACAGATTCTGTTGATTTCGAGGGCCTTGTCTGCTTGGTGTTCTCTGTCTCATCTGACCAGTACTGTCTTTCCGCCTCCTTTTCTGCAGGGAGCCATGAGACAAGGGATTTGATGGAGACATCCCATTTAGGGTTGGGTATTCCAAGGTCTTTCATTTTCTGCATAATGTCTGGCTGTGGGTCTCCATATTAGTTCCCATCTGCTGCAGTGGGAAGCTTCCCTGATGATGATTAAGCAAGGCTTTGTTCTGCTTCCCTGATCAAAGTGCCATATAGTACATATTCATCATATCCCTTCCTTCTTCCCAGGTCCTCCCCATCTGCCTACTGAAACTTCATATTATCTATCTTCTATCTCTATCTATCTATCTATCTATCTATCTATCTATCTATCTATCTATCTATCTATCTATCCACTCATCTACCTATCTTTATCTCTATTTATAAAAATCCAAAACAAAACAAACAAAGAAAAACAAAGCAAAACAAAACAAACAAAACAAAAACCAAGTTAAGTCTGGTTTCTGTTGGCCTACAACTTTTGGGCATGGAACTTGCCCAGGTGTGTGGTTGATATGCTAGGCATCCCTCCACTGAGGAAAACTGACTTTTCCTCTCTCAGAGACAATCAAATGCCAATAACTCCTCAGCTAAGGTGAGACTTTGTGCCTGCCTCCCCTCCCCCATCCTGGGATTTTGTTTAACCTGATCTTACACAGGCCCTGTGCGTGCTGCCACAGTCTCTGTGAGTTCATATGTGCATGTGCCCTGGCGTGATTGGAAAACACTGTCTCCTTGGGGTTGCTCATTGCCTCTGGCTCTTGTAATCTTTCCATTTCCTCTTCCTCGAAGATCCCTGGACCTTGAAGGGAAGGGTGCCATAGAAACATCCCATTTAGGGCTGAGCAGTCTCTTATTCTCTGGGTATTGACCATTTGTGGATTGCTGTGTCCACTGGCATCTACTGGAAGAAGCAGCTTCTCTGATGAGGGGTGAACACTGATAATCTTCCCACTCCCTCTTCCAACGTGTTCCTTAAGTCTTTGCTGGAGGGCTGTGTTGGTGCTATTTCAATAGCGTTAGTATTGGACACCCACAGTCAGTTGTTCTTTGCATTTTGACCTTTGCATCTTTCTGCAATGGTCTCCATCTGCCGCAAGAAGAAACGTCTTTGATGAGGGATGAGATCTCCACATCTGCGGGTTTTGTGGTTGTGCTGGTATCATACCAAACAAAACAATCAAAATCCCCTCTTACAGTTCACGGGCAGCACAGATAACTTAACTCATTTTCTCACGGTAGTGTCAGGAAGCCACGGTTAGGGGAAATGGTAAAGAAAAGAAGTTTATCATGCCTCAGGTTGATCTGTAGCTGGTTGATGGCGGTCTTGCTGGCAGGCCTAAGGCAGCGCATCCCGTGGCAAGAGACACAAACTGTCTAGGCAGCTGCCATCTGAAGCAGATCCACTCTCCGTATAATCCATTCGCCCCTGTGGTACCCTAGTCACCAATCCCATGATGGGGATTCAATTTCGAACCCGAGTTGAGCTGTTTTTCACTCAACTGTGAGAGGCATCCATAGGAAGCAAGATACCCACGTGAAGCATGCGTGATGGCCAGTGGGACCAATACTCTTCTAGGGCTGGCAGGAGTGGGGTTCTGTTGAGCTCCTGGAGAAATATGAAGCTCCTGGTGAAATATGAAGGCTACTACATGGTAAAGTGGAGTAGAGAGAAATGCTCTTGAGCAATTGCTTTTTCAGCCCATTATCTATTTCTGTCTTTGAATAAACCATCATCCTAGTTCAGTCAGACTCACTCTTGCTCCAGTTTTTACAATGAAAATAAAATAGTCCCACACTCGCCCAGAATGGAGTACAACAAAGGTTTATTTATTTACGGGTAGACTCATAGAAAATGAGTAGTGATCAGCAGTTCTCTGCATGAGTGGGGAACTGGAACCGAATCCAGTAAGCCAAGGGGCTCACGCATGCCCCTATGTCTACATATATGGTACCCAAGACCATACCCAAAGTGGACCAGAATCCCAAAGGCCATTGGCCGAAGGAGTTTCCACAGCATCTCTCCCCTTTCTCTAAGTAAGAAGAGTTCCAAATCCAATACTAAACTATATAGAATATGAAAAAATATCAAGTATAAAACTAGAATTACAACCAGCATAAACAATATCAAGCAAAAAACATATGCAAAATGTTTCAAGAGTTATCCTATCCTAGGAGTCTAAATTTTTTTTATTAGAAATGGCTTGGCTAAGACATGATAGGAAAGTAACTGTGACTATCTAGTCTTCAAACCCATCAAAGACCTGAGAAGGGAAATAATATTTCTTGAATAAACAAGAAGCACAATTAAGTAACTTCTAAAATGTGTAGCAAATGACAGAGATAACCAGCTACCTGGGCAATCACCCAAAGTCTCATTTGCAACATTAGAGCAACCAATTTTGGCTAAGGCCTAGAGTAACTGACAGACCATTTTCAGAGGCAGGAAGTTTTCAAACTGCCTTACCTTGTCTTGGCAAGATTTGACAGTGTTTTTTTCTTGTATCCTGCTTGTCTTGTCCAGACATTGTGCATTTTGTCAGTAGTCGATGCATGGACAGTTCCTTGCCCAAATGCCAGTTTTGACAAGAAGAAAACAAGCTCCAAGTGGAGTGTCTTTGGTGTTCAACATTCCCTTGGGAATAAATCAGTATTGCCAGGAACAATTTTGTCTCATGACAACAGAACCTTAAGTTATTTAAATGCCATATTCTACAGTTCTTTGAAGTGGTTGAAGATTACCTACCTAAGCAGAATGTAATCTCCATGCATCTAAAGAACCTGATTAGTCTAACTAGAAGTAGAAGAGACTGCAGGAATGCTAATTTGGATGCACTGCTATATTAACCACATATGTCCTCAGCCTTCCTCTCTGTCCTTTTGGCCCTATGCATTCAATCCATTTCGTGCTTTGTTTTACTTGAGGTAGGGTTCCAATTTCTAGGAATTGTATATTTGCCTCCTAAAGAGGCCAATTCAAATGCCATGATTCTGTAGTAAAATCTGTAACCATGTCCAGTAATCCTTCAATTACAATGTTGTTTATTCATACTCTCAGCTTTGATCTTTGATCATTTAAAGATGTCTGCCAAAATATACATTTCCTATTTTCTCTATTGGAATTTTTGATTCCTCCTTCATGCTTATTCTATCACCTTTTTTTTTTTTAACAGGCATTAGAGTCTTTAACTTTTCTGGGGAGACCATGCCCAAAGTGGGCCAGCATCCCAAAGGCCATTGACTGAAGGAGTTCCCACAGTATTTGGTATTGTGTAAACCTTAAAAGTAAAGGAGACCCAGTCTTGGCTGTTGTTAGATGATGCTCAGTTGTTTTTTTTCAGCCGGGTTTGCTGTTGTTAGAAGATCTGGCAATGACCTAGAATCCCCCTTCACCTTATCATGCATGTGGTGCACAGCTATACCTGCAGGCAAAACATACACAGAAAAAAGTGTAAAGCTTTCAAAGAGTAAAAGTAATCCATAAAAGCTAGTTTAGCAATAAAAAAGAATAAAATGTTGTAAAAATACATGCAATGAAATTTACCACCTTTATCATTTTCAAGCATAGAGCTTAGTATGCAATAGAATTAAAATCGTAGTATAACAAATCTTTAGATTTTTCATGTCTTTTTAAAAAAATTTCTTTATTACAGCTGTGGTGTGGGAGGTCCTTCTGTATATGTGTTGCTTTTTTTGGTTGATGAATAAAGAAGCCTCTTTGGCCTGTGATAGGGCAGAATAGAGCTAGGTAGGAAAATAAACTGAATGCTGGGAGAGAGTGGACTGAGTCAGGGAGACACCATGTAGCCACTGGAGGAGAAAGATGTGAGCCACCAGTCAGAGCCTTGCCGATAAACCTTGAGCCTCATGGTAAAATATAAAATAATGGAAACGGGTTAATTGAATATATAAGAGCTAGCCAATAAGAGCTAATTAGCATGAGCTAATAGGCCAAGCAGTGTTATAATAATAACACTGTTTCTGTGTGATTATTTCTGGTCTGGGTGGTTGGGAAAATGAACATCAGTCTCTGCCTACACATTTAGAGTGTGTAGGTCAGAGGACCTCTTAGAGGAGTGGTTCTTTCTTTGTACCACGTGAATCCCAGGGATTGAACTCTGGTTGGTCAGGTTTTGTAGCTAGCACCTTTACTTACTGAGCCAAATAACTAACCTGTGTTTTTTCTTTAATATTACCTTCAGAATTGTTTAATTAAAACTATTTTAACTGGTACATACACCATAAAACATATACATACTAATGGAGAAATGTGTGAGATTTCAGTGTAATTGTTTACTATATGACATTTAAATCAAAACAAAAAACAAATCTTCAATTATCCTTTCTTTTCAGCAAACACATTCAAAAACCTTTGTTCTAGCTTTCTCTGAAATATGCAAGGATGATTTTTACCTGTAGTCAGTCTGCTCTGGGGTGTTCACCTGAGAATCTCTCCTGGGTAACTGCAGTTTTATGACCACAGGTGAACGTATCCTTACCCGACCTGTCTACCTTTCCGCCTTGGCCTCTGGAGACCACCATTCTACTGTTAACATCGATGTCTTCTCACTGATGGAAATTCTACACCTTCTGAACAATGTCCTTTTCTCCTCTGCCTGGAGCCCGGGAAACCACTAATCTATGGCTGTGTGGGTGAGCCTAACTACGACAAGCAAGTGGGATCTGCACTTCTTACCTTTTTGTGAGGGCCGTATTTCACTTTACACCACGTCTTCAAGGTTCGTTCATGTGGTAGCTTGTGTCAGACTTACATTCTCCCTGCATGTGCACTTCATCCCATTCATGCACTCTGGATGGACTCCCAATGAACTCCTAGGCTGTTTCTCTTTTTGCTGTGAATAATGCTACTGTGAACTTGCGTATGGTATCTGAGACTTTGCTTTTGGATGTTTATTCAGAGGTAGAATTCCCAAATCACACAATCCATTGAGAAATTGCCATATTGTTTTACACAGTGACTGCACTGTTTTACAACCGCACCATAATAAGAGATATGTATTTATCTTATCTGTATGTGTCTCAGTATTTTGACAACATATATGTTCATGAACCGTGTGCTTGTCTGGTGCCCGTGGAGGCCAGAAGTGATGTCAGAGGCCCTGAAATTGGAGTAAAAGACAGGTGTGAACCATGTTGCAGGCACTAGGAACTGAACCCGTTGCCAGAGCAACTGATCCTCACACAGTTCTATAGCTAGGGTCATGTGGCCTTCCATTCTCAGGTGGTGGGTCTTGTGAGGGTCCCCAATGTCTCTGTGACTTAGTGTTCTGGGTAAAAGAATGTATAGTACACACAACAAGAGCTCCTCATGTGTCAGCTGAGCCTTGTTGTTATTGCTGGGAGACACCACCTGGCTTTATTTTCAGAACAAGAGCACTGAGCTAGGTGAACTCCCCTGCTTCTCCAGCTGCCCGATTCTGTGAAGTCAGGTGTGTCCAGGTGGGGGCCTGGCATAGCAACCAAAATAAATCTCTTTTTCTTCTTGTTGACTAAACTTGTGAACTTCAGGACTCTGCAATCACATGCCTCAACATGGAAGTCCACCAAGTGTGGTACATATAACACACACACACACACACACACACACACACACACACACACACACACATTAAAAATATGTACTTTGTATTTCAGGTTTTCTTAGAAGCTTTAATTCACCGCAGCTTTCAAGTAAGCCCCGGAGAGGCGTCTAGAATGAACTCACTGCCCATTCTCCAGTTTGATTTCTTTCGTTTTTTCCCCCAGGGGCCTTAGACTGAATCATTGTCTCCACCTTGTGTCCCTCATCCTTTATGATTTCATTATCCCAGGCTCCATGTTCTGCTGACAGTCCCCTGTGTTCCTCTTGGCTCAACACAAGCTTGCCAGTGGCTGACAGGACAAAGGCTGAGCTTCAGTCAGCTGAGTAAGAAAACAGCACTGTTGAGGTGTTTGCAGAACTTCATCTGCTGAGAGCTCAGCACCACAGTGTTTTCTAGTTGCACTGTCTGAGAGTCTGTGTACTTCTAGTTCTCCCACTTGACTTCCCAGGGAAGTCTTTGCAGTAGGCTGTGTAGGCTCCCTGAGGTGTGAAGACCTGCCAGGACCCTTAGCCGGGGTGGCCCCGCCCCGCGTGTCGGTTTTCTGCGTCTCCTTGCACACAGGGTATCGCTCCGCAGTTTGCACCAGTTAACTTACATATATTCAGCATCCTTCCCACCTCTGCTTTCTCAGAATCTCAGCCACGGTGAGAACGACCCACGGTGGTCATTCATTGTCACATAATATGTGGCTTTGAGGTGGGAGCTCTCTCAGCATTAAAAACTCTTTTGAAATACTGCCTGTTTTTAAATTAAATTAATATCTCCACCTCTACATCTCATGTAGAAATATGATTTCAACAAAATCTATCAACATATTTAACAACTAGAACTTTAAAAATCGGTAAATTTTCAAAAATTTAAAATTTAAAAGAGCTCAGTTGGTCATGAGGAGATTTAAAATGCCACTTTTGGGGCTAGAAAGTAGCTCAGAACAATGCTTACCTGCTAACGTCTCCGGTTTCAGTCCTCAGCCCTATAACGATCAAATTTTGATTTAGGTAGATTTTCCAGGGATTTACAACAGGTGATAATAAAATAAACTCTCTCATATTTAAATTATTTATTTTATGACAAAATCTGAAAAGAATAGATAATTGATCTCTTTCTGCTTCTGTCTGTCTTTCTGTCTCTACCTCTCTCAGATTGAACCCAAACTCTTGTACATACTAGGCGCATGCCCTACCACAGAGCTGGACTCTACCCCCCAGAACACAGTGTTTGAGGAGACAATGGCTTGTTGGAAGTTTTTGACCTTATTTGCCAGCTGGTTCTGTTGTTTTAAAAGACAACAAATGTCTACAGGGTTTAGATTCTACATGATGTGTTTAGAAATGAGATAAATTTTGTTTATCAGTTTTAATATTTAAAAATTTCTAATATACTGGCAATCACATCCTTTGCAACAATTTCAATTTAAAATGCAAGTTTTGCAATGCCAAGATAGGGAGATCATGTTTCAAAGTTCTCAGAGGGTTTCATGCTTTATTTATTTTGTGAAAGAATTCATAATGTGAAGTGAAAGAAGCAGCCAGGACTGGAGGGTCAGCTCAGTCAGTAGAATGCTTCAAAAATACTGGGTATGATGATGTACACGTGTCGTTCCTGAGCTGGGGAGATGAGCATGGGAGGACGCTTGGGCCTCAGCCAGCAAGTCTAGCCGAATTGATGAGCTCCCACCAGTGAGAGACCCTGTCTCAGAGGAGGTGAATGGCAGTTCTAAGAAATGACATCCAAATTATCCTTCCATGCGCACACATACAACCCACCATACACATGTGCATGCGTACATACACACACACACACACATGCACGCACGCACGCACGCACACACGTGCACACACACACTGAAAGAAAACAACTTAAGAAACATCTCTCAACATTGAGCTTAATATTAAAGTGAAGGGTTTACACCAGAGTGCTGAAAATAGATGTGACCTTGCACATCATGTTGCTAACAGCGAAGCGGCTATTTAGGAAAAGTGAAGCCCGGTTGCCACACAAAAGACCTCCCCGATTGTGTATTGCTTATTTCCTCACATTGTGGCCTCCACTGGCCAATGTGGGGTGAGTCAGGCCTGCATTGCTGATTCCAGGGTATAGATAAGGCTTCTGGAAGTCACTGTGAGCCCAAAGAAGGGGTGAGGCACCAACTACCCATTTTATCAGGATTTCCCAGGATGACTGCAGGGCCACACCTCTCCGGCTCTGTGGTGCTTAAGTGAAGGGAGGCCAGTGTGTGTGATGTGGCGGAGATTGGGAGAGGGGGAAGGCGGTGTGTGTGTGTGTGTGTGTGTGCAGTCTGAATGCCCACTCCATGGACCTTTGGCTGAAGGACTTGGCTGTATAATCCTTCACAGAGAAAGCACTGGGGAGTAGTGCCCAGGCTGAGTAAGTGGTTTTCTGTATATATTCTGTACTTGAGCAGCTGAGAGCTCCATTCCCAAACAGCCTTTGCTTCCCCTAGCATAGGCAAGCTATTAATAGGAGACCTAAGTGCTGTTCTCGTGACTCTGGCTGCATCCCATATCCCATCAGCCTCTAGAAAATGCTCCTCACTCAAGGACCCTGAAGCCTACTGGTCCTTTGGTTGGAATGTTCTTAGGCACGTTAAATCTAAATGTCCCAAGAGCCACCTCTGTCTCTGTTCTATTCTCCCACCACAGCCTGTGAGCTACCTCTTGGTTCCTCTATCCCACCATCCTGCATTTATGCAAATCCAAAATTCAGAGCCATCTTCCACCCCTCATTTTTCTGTCTCACATCTAAAAGTTATTTGTGTGAGTTTACATACCTTAAGATTTACATACCTTAACATTTACTGTGCTAGCTGTGTTTAACCTTTCAATGGCATTGAGCACATTCATATTGTCTGCAGCGCTGCCAGAAAATTTTCATATGGCAAAATGAGAGCTCTGTGCCATTAAACACCAGCTCCCCAGTCCTTCCTCCCTAACACTCTTCTTGGCCATGTTGTTCCTTTTATTTTCTCTTTCTGTGGTGCTATGGATGGAACTTAGGACCTGGAGTATGATAGGCCAGTGATCTACTTCTGGACTGAACCTGGTCTCTTTCTGTCTATGAACCTGAGTTCTCTAGGCATCGTGGAGCAGCAGGAAGGTTGCAGAGCAGCACTGACTGCAGGGACTCCCCCCTCAGCAGCATCCCTGTCATTGGGAGACCAGACTCTGGAAATCCATATGGCGGCTCCAAAAGCACCCTAGAAATGGACCTAGCATATGAACAGTTACATGGCGCCTGTCCTAAGGACTCTTTATTTCCCACGACAGAGACACATGCTCATTCATGTTCATATCACCTTTTTCACAATATCTGGGACAGGGTAATAGCTTAGAAGTCACCAATGATAATAAAAACTTGGCACACATACACAATAAAATTTTTTCGGCAATTACAAAAAATGAAATCATGAACTAGGCAGGTAAATGGGTGGAATTGGAAGACATTATATTGAGTGAGGTAACCCAGACTTAGAAAGTCAAACATGCATGTTTCAGATGTGGAGCTTTAGATTTATGTTTGATATGGAGTACCTATAAAAGCTCTAAAGGGATAAGAGAAGGGTACCCAAACAAAGATGATGCGAGAGGAAGAAAGGGAATGCTAGGATGGAAGGGTTAGGTGGCAAGAGGAATGGGAAGGTAAGATGGAGGAGAGGGTAGAGGCAGGGAAAACTAACACCAAGAAGGTTGGAGAAAGCAATATGGATATACCACATAAAAAGTATATCTGTAGTTATTATACACGGAGAATAAAGTTTCTTCCAGAAGCAACAGTGAAGCAAATAGGAAGCCCAGTGCCAGGTGAGAGATACTTCCACTTGAGTTGCTGGTGGTGGGTCCCCTGGGGACTTCTAAAACGGTATAGACTACTGTGTTATCATTCTGATACACAGACTACTGTGTCGTCATTCTGATACATAGATCACTGTGTCGTCATTCTGATACATAGACTACTGTGTCGTCATTCTGATACACAGGCTACTGTGTCGTCATTCTGATACACAGGCTACTGTGTCGTCATTCTGATACACAGGCTACTGTGTCGTCATTCTGATACAGCCAATGTGCTGATGCAATACTGTTTCTTAAAGACATCGTTTTGTTTCCTGTGCTCCAAAATACTCCTGTTTGGAAGTTAAATTGTATTCATTTTCTAATTTAAGCTAACAAGGAACCACTGACCACATAGTCAACGTGAGAAGGAAAGCAGGAGTGGATTGGCTGTGACAGAAATACTCTGAATTAATCTCTTAGTTTGACTTAAGGCTTTTGGTCTCCTCTCACCTATACAAGTATCTGAAGCATCATTAAGTTACTAATCTTAACCTTTCACTCATGTCCTTCCCCCAGTCCTTGTCCAAAAGGAGAAACAGAACCATCGATTAGACAAGCTGAACATCAAAGGGCCAATCTTCCCCATAAATCAAGCGGCCGGTTCTCTGAACTGCTTTGTTGAGTTCACCCAGACTTCCCCATTTATCTACAAGACCTCTCCTTCCTAAAGCCTCGGCTCTGTTGTCTAAATTCTCCCTTTTATGTTCTTCTACCTCAGGTTATTGTCCAACTAGGGGTGGTTGGGAGTAGATCAAGTGATGCTGCCAGGTGACCAGCGAGAGCATGTGCCGCCCGAGTGGACCTCAGCACCTCAGCACCTCAGCACCTCAGTGTGGGTACAACTGAAACCTGAGGCTCAGAGCTGAGCTTCCGTGGAAGGCACAAAGGTGAAACTGACGTAATGGTAGCCTCTCCCACAGACATGACTATTGATTCCGCCTCATTTCCTGGCTCCTCTTTTCCATTCCGAAGACATTAGCAACCGGGGCTATTGATCAACAAGCTGCCCGTCACTTCTCCGGGTGCAAAGGACAACAGCCCTGTCACCTCCTTGCCCCAGAATAGACTGAGAGGTAAAGGGTCAGAGATGAAAGGCTTTTGATTAGCTCTTCTCTGTAGCCAGCCCCCCAGGAAGCCCTGAGCCTCTGTTTACACTTGTCCTTGGGGCCCAAGATGGAAAACTTTTACTCCCCGCCCAGGCCTGCTGTAGGTGAAGCAGAACCCTTATCTTCCCCAGGTGCTCCTTGGGAGGGATGGCTTGTTTGGAGTTAAGGCAGGTTGTCTTTTTAGGGGAAAAGCTCATGCTTCTCCCGACTCTTCATTTGTTGTGGACCTGGTCAGAGCCTCATCCGTCTGCAAAGTGCAGGGCTTGTTGTCATTGACTGAAGAACACCCAAATCAATTTCCTCTGAGGAAAGAAATGGGACCCCCCTTTTTTCTTCTTTAAGATCAGATGACGCCATTGATTTCATTGTTGAACTGGAGAAAAGAGGGTCAGGGGGGTTCATGGAACCAAGAGAAAGAACCCTGGAAAAAGAAGTGATTTCTTACCTGCCTCCACACAAATCTGAAGAGGTCAGCTGGCCTTGGCTTAACCCCACCCTTCTATCAAATTCAATGACTAACTTTAAAAACAAGGTCACATCATGAAAGCCTGCAACTTCTGTTAATATTTCATGCCTTTTTCATACTAAGTTATTGTCTCATCAGAATTGTGGTTTCTTTTGGTTTGTTCCCAAGGCCCTAGCCACGCTCCTACAAAAATCCTTCTAAGGGCTCTCTATTACCTTTAGGAAATTTGTAAACTCAAGTTTCTGGCATGGTCACAATGGCCTTTACTCTGGGCCTGTGCACACAATGGCTGCATCATGAACACTGGCCCAGCTTCTGCCCTCCTCATCAGAGCGCAGATTTGCTGGGAACTGGGTGTAGCTTGAGTTTTAGGATGCCTTATTTCACATACATTTCTCAAGTCCAGCACCTAATGGGTCTTCCTCTTCAGACCCTCTTTAAGTAAACCTTCTGAGTTACCTTAGGTCCTACAACAGGAATCATATAGCCCTAACTCAGTCCCTGGTTTGTACTAACCGTGTGATTTTCAGTGTACAGCAGCCATGCTATTTAAATCTTGCTCAAGTCTATACTAGGGACTTCAGGGACCCCAAGATCAGGGATGGCATTCGGCCTCTCTGTGCCCTCAGTGCGTGTAGCTGGTGGAAACTGGGTGTGGCCTGAAGGCACGAACTAATGAAAAGCGGATGTCATCATTTAATTACATCATCCAGTGTCTCTAACAACAACAGCAGCTGGTTGGGGAGAAGGAAAAGTGCTTTGCCTGAAGAACAGCGAGGATGCAGAGACAGGCAAATCCACAGGGCTCGCTGGCCAGTTGGCGAATTCCTGGCCAATAAGAATCAGTCTCGAAAGCAAGCAAGCAAGCAAACAAAACAGGCATGACATTTGAGATTGTTCGCAAGCACACAAACACAGGTGTGCCTTCTCACACATCAGCAAGCATTCGTATGCATGCATACATGCAATGTTTAACATTAACCAAATGGACAAGATGTCTAAGGTACTGTTTTAAGGAATTGGCGCATTATAATTTGTTAATCCTGTTTTTATTTAATCCCGTGGTTCTCAACCTGTGGGCCGTGACCCCTTTGGAAACTTCTATCCCCCCAAATACCGACAATTCATAACTAGTCAAATGACAGTTATGAAGTAGAAACAAATAATTTTATGGTTGGGGGTTACCATACCTAAAGGAACTATATTAAAGAGTTGTAGCATTAGGAAGGTTGAGAACCACTGATTTAATTCAATTAAACAGCACCAAGAAGCCCAGTTCGTAGATGAGGAAACCAATACAGAGTAATCTTGCGCAAGCCGCTCAGCTGGTATATAATAGTGGTGGGATTGAAAATTAGACAGATTAGAGCCAGATGTGGTAGCTCATGCCTTAAATCCCAGCACTCAGGAGGCAGGGACAGGTGAATCTCTGAGTTCAAGGCCAGCCTGGTCTATAAAGCAAGTTTCAGGACAGGTAGAGCTACACAGAGAAACCCTGCCTCAAAAATCAAAAAATAAAAAAAAATGAGTCAAATTAACTCTGGGACATTAAATTATACCACTTCACAGCCCTCTTACACTTTGAGTTAATTTTCTTCTGTCTTTTTGATGGGAATTGGTACCCAGGAAAAGAACCCCTTGTGAAAACATACTCTCTAGGCAAGTCAGAAGCCTCTGGGGGCAACTATACTATCCTGGTTCAGATGCATGGGGCATCAGAGACAAGAGAGGAAGGTACCCTGTACTTTAGGGCATTCAGAGCCCCCCAGCTTTTAGTACTGTGAATGTATCCAGTGAACTTGCTGAGGAGGGATGATGGAGCATGCAGCCCACTCATGAAAGTGAATCTTCGTGTGTTCACAGCGGTTCTGCATGTGAAGTGGCTACAGACAGCCTGCCTCTTCCCGTGTTCCTTCCACGACTTCTCTGCGGTCTCTTCTTCTGAGAAGAAACAAGCAGGCTTCTGCCACTGCACGTTAGTAACTTCATCTCTTCCCACTTCTAGAGCCTGCAAAACTGTCCCCCAAATCCAGGCCTGTGTAAATCCTGACTGTGGCAGTTTCTCTTCTGGCCTACAGGCTCCGGTGTGGATGCTGTGGAGACGGGTCTGTGCTCCGATCTGCAGCAGCCTAGCAGGGGAACGCTCCACTCACTAAAACCCACATCCAGGAAACCTAACTGGGAATCATTCTGCAGAGAATAATTAAGTTAAACGAAGGCACCCTGCTCGTGCGCTCAGTCGCAGTCAACTGCAGGCCGAGGCGGTAATCACGTGACCCTGGCGGGAACCAGAGGACACTGCTCTGCTCAGAAGCCAATGTGTATTTATTTGATCTATCTCCCTGAAAATTTTATTTATACACCTAACTTCTATTTTTTTTCAAGGAATAATTCATTTTAGTAATAGAAGTGCTATTTGATGGTCTGGGTACTGTAAAAGCAGAAATGGATTTTTCACACGGAGCTGGGCCTTGGGTAGATGCTTTCCGCTCTCCTTCGTCTCCTCCTTTTCCTCCATCACAGCTTCTCCAGTCTCAAGCCCTGACCTCTGGCTGATCTCCCTTTCTACCCTAAATGCATTTCCAGGGGACTCTGCTGGACCTGCTAAGGACCCAATTTTCCCCCTTCCCACGGACACTCTTGGGTCAGCCTGCCCTCCTAGCCCGTTCCTTGTGTCAGCTGCTGAACCTAGAAGCGCTCTCTGCCTGGGACCTGCAGTGGACACAGGAGACCTGCATTTTGTATCATCCATTACAGTCTCTTCATCCTCGCCCCCAGCCTGCAGCAGCTGGCTGGCTGATGAGTACCCCCATCCCCTGGGCTCTCCACTAAACCTAGAACCTAGAAGCATTTTTCCCTGGGACCCCCAGTGACCACGCCTGGCAGGAACTCAGGTAGGTCCTCCATTCTGAGCTCTCCGTTCTCACTCTCGGCTCTGTGGCTTGCAGGTGCCCTTCCTCCTTCCTCAGCTCCATTTACTAGAGGCTCCAATTCTTGGTTCAGATACAGGGTCCCCCTTTCAGCCCCATCTCTGCAGACTTTTCTTTACCTTGCTATAACCTACTTGCAAAATCCCCTCTTCCCAGCACACTTCCAGCTCCCGGGGAAGCCCATCTCTCGGTGTAGAAAGGACCCTGAGTTCTTTCCTGGAGTTCTTCTCTGCCTTCTCTCCTAGTTGGTCCCACTCTCTGCTACCCACAGACCTGCAGATATACTCTCTACCAGGCAACCCACGGCCGCTGCACTCTCCTGAGATCAAGAGAGGGCAACAGAAACCAAGGAATGGAACACCCACCTGACCAAGACAAGACCAGATATCAACACCCTGAACTACCTCAGTTTTTCTAACTTCAGACATCAGCTCATGGATTGGTAGGCTTAATACAATGAAAATTGCCATCCTATTATAAGCCATCTAAAGAGTCAATGCAATTTCCATTAAATCCCAACACGATTTTCTCTCTCTCTCTCTCTCTCTCTCTCTCTCTCTCTCTCTCTCTCTCTCGTCATATAATCTTTTTTTTTTTTTGCTAAAAGATTTATTTATTACATATACAGTGTTCTGCCTGCATGTATGTCTACACAGCAGAAGGGGGCACCAGATATCATTACAGTTGGTTGTGAACCACCATGAGGTTGCTAGGAATTGAACTCAGGACCTTTGGAAGGGCAGGCAGTGCTCCTAACCTCTGAGCCGTCTCTCCAGCTCCCCTGTCATATAATCTATGTTCTGTTATTTCCCCCTCACTTATGATCATTCTCTACCCCAATAGCCCCCTTTTTAGTTTCTTGGTTTCTACAGATGCTCCAAGTTAAACAATGCAGATTCAAAAATTTAAAACTAGGATTGACATGTGAAAGACAACACACAGGATTTATGTTTCTATGCCTAGGTTGCTTTGTGTGATTTTTTTTCTGTTTTATCCATTTACTTTCAAATTTCCTAATGCCATTTTTATTCACAACTGAACAAAATTTCTTTGGGTCTGTATACCACATTTTCCTTATGCATTTCTCAGTTCATGGACATCTAGGTCAATTGCATTTTTTAGCTACTGTGAATAGAGCAGCAGTGAGCTGGATGAACAAATACCTCTATAGCAGGATGTACAGTCTTTTGGGTATACGTAGCTGGTTCTTGCTTATCGTAGTCCTATGCCTAGCTTTTAAAGAATCCTCTAGATTGATTTCTGTCCAGTCTGTACCAGTTCACATCCTCACCAACAGTGTACACACACGCTCCTCTTTCTTAGCAACACTTACTGTCTTTTGATTTCTTTGCATTAGCCATTTTGAATGGATGAGAAGAATAAACGCTTCGTCATTGATGCAGATGGGGTAAAACTGGCATGTAGAGTCTTAACATGAAAGCTGTTTCTATGTTGTAGAAGGTAGCAAACTAATGGAACCTCACAGAAGAGGGAAGGAACTCCTTCTCTGCTCCTTGGCATCAATTTTGTGACATCATGGGAGAAATTGGGCAGTTTCGGGGGGGGGGGCTAATCTGCAGATACTGTTTTAATCACAATAATCAAGGAATCTAAGTGATGTTTGCTTTAGAAATTTTCCTGTTAACATAAGGCTCAGCGGATGCCCCAACTTGGGTCATGAATCAATCTTGAGGACGGGAGAATTAGGAGAGTGTTTGAAGACAGCCGTCAGCCAAGACACTGTCATTTTGTACTCAAATGCTCTCAATTCTGCTGAAGGCGGACTCTACCAAGTTGTCACACAACTCTGAGGTCACTAATTAACCATGCTTGGGCATTCAGACACTCCATGCCCAATGAGCGTATGATGAAATCACACTGACTTCATTAGTTTGTGTTACCAGCAGGTAAAGGTTCGCTTTAGAATTAACCTGCAGTGGTTAGGTTAAGTCAACACAGTGTTTACTCCTTGCTTCTTTCTCTTGTTTGATCTTCACAACAGATGACTTTGGGGCGGTTTTGCCAAGGAGTTGGAGCCCCAGTGTCCTTGGGGAAATGAAGGAAGAACTAGAGGTACAATTTGAAAGACAATGAAGGAAGATCATATTCCACCTTCATAAAGAACTTAGAACTTCCTCTCCTGTCCCCTTAACTGCCCAGGTGACCTGGATGAGTCACCAGGACTTACTGTCACATTTACTCTTTTATTTAATTAATTCCTTTATTTATTCTTCAGAGAGGAAAGGACTGAGGCCCTTGCACACACTAGGCAAGTGCCCTGCACTGAGCTACCTCTCTATCCCAATCTATTTTATTATTTAGTGATGACATTAAATATTTTTTTTAGGTCTCTTTCAATAACTAATCAATGTGGTCAAAAATCAATTGCCCTGTTGGCTGGTCCTACATACATAATTGCCTGTATGCTGGTTTGGCCTGGTAATACTGCTTTCACACATCTTGCCTCGGCGCTCATTCCAGGGGCTTTTCGCATCTGGTCCCAGGGTGGCACATCTTGAATGCCTTTGGTGCTGGTAAGTTTTTCTCAACTTGACACAAGCTAGCGTCATCTTGGCAGAGAGACCTTTGAGAGGGTTCCTCTATCAGGTTGGCCTGCCAGCAAGTCTGTGAGGGCATTTTCTTGCATACTGACTGCTGGGGGAGGGCTGTGGTCAGTGACCCTCCTTAGCAGGGGGTCCTGGGTTGTATTAAAAAGCAGACTGAATGAATCTTAAAGCACATCATTAAGCAGCTCTCCTCTGTGGCGTCGTATCTCTAGGAACAGGTGGTTGGGAGCCACTCTTGTTGGAGATCTAGTTAATCCCTTTATTCGAAAGTTTCTTAGGCCTGGAGAGTGGCTCAGAGTTTAAGAGCAGGTAATGCTCTTTAGAGAATCCAAGTTTGGTTCCCAACACCCACATCTGGTAGCACACGTCCAGGGGATGGAGCACCTCTGACTTCTACAGGTACCCACACCTACACACTGTTGTCGGAGGTCACTAGCTCATTTCCCAACTATCCTGACTTGAAATAACCACACAGAAGCTGTATTAATTAAACCACTGCTTGACCTATTAGCTCTAGCTCCTTATTGGCTAGCTCTTACATCCTAAACTAACCCATCTCCATTAATCTGTGTATCGCCACGAGTCTGTGGCTTACCAGCGAAGTTTTGTCAGAGGCATCTGTCCCCAGCTGTGGCTACATGGCTTCTCTCTGCCTTCTTCCTCCCAGCATTCAGTTCAGTCTTCCCCAGCTAGCTCTATTCTGCCCTGTCACAGGCCAAAGCAGCTTCTTTATTCATAACCCAATAAAAGCAACACACATACAGAAGGACTTCCCACACCAGCACACATATATACACTTATAATTGAAAGAAAATTAATTGTTAAAATTGCTGATTGCCTGTGATTAGAATGTGTGTATGTGACAGAAATAATTGGCTTACTTCTGCAGAGGTTGCTTTGCAGTCTAAGCAAGCCATGGAATCGCTATCGGAGTTTATAGTTTTATTTAACTTGAAGTTTTCAACTTGTTTATTTGCTTCTTTGCATACTTATCTATTAGAATTATCCATTTATAATTGGGATTAACACATAATAGTAGAAATAAAATAACTACATAAGTAAATTAAAAGCCTAGCTATTCAGAATACCTGTCATTTCCCCAGTATGCTGTGAGTCCAGAATAGATTCTGTCTGTGTGTGTGGGGGGGGGATATTCATTCATCACACAGAAAATATTTTAATTGTGTAGGCCTTCTCACTATGCACACTTTATTCCAGTGAAATCTGATAGGGAAAGCAAACGCATAACATAGCCCATGCTGGCCCAGTCCAGTTAAAGTGGACTCGAGGATGTGGCTTCATCTTTACTGTTTCTGGACTCTTGGCAACACCTGAAGGAGCTCCCAGGAGCTCTCAGAAATGGTTTGAAAACCACCATTATTTAATGAAACTAGGCCTGCTAAGAAGAGCTATACCATGAGGTCTTGGTTTCCCTTGTAACTTAGCGTGACCTTCTCATCTACCAGTTTATCTAGTAAAGGTTTATCTAGTATAAGAAAAAGATTGAATTTATCTAAACTTTCACCCCACACAACCACTTAGGCAATAAATTCCATTTTTCTTTAAAATTAAAGAAAAAGCAGGAATGACAAACTCAAATGCATGAATTTCTCTGCCTGTTGCTGAATCTCTTCTCAAAAAGACTATGACATTTCAATCTGATCCATAAATTCTAAACTCGGGAAAGTTGTTGTTTTTTTTTTCCCCCCCAACTGTCAACTCTAATGGCTCAGCCGTGGCTCTAGAAACAAAACGATCTGGACACCTTCCTGGGGAACAGGCTGTGGGTGACGAGGTTGAAGGCAGACAGAGATACCACTGTGCAGAAGGGGCTAGCTCACCAGCGAGGGAGCAAACGAATGGCCTTCTTGATTCCTCCAGGACGAAAGAGGAAGAACATCACCTCTTGTGGCCGCAGTTACAGAAAATAAGATTTGACTCAAAAGAAAATAGCCTTTCTGACCACCGTAAACTAGCCCCACACGCAGCTCCTTGACCAGAACAGAACCATGGATCCAAACAACCATTGCCTCTGCATTACTTATCCAAGTCACTGCTGCCAGCAGCCCCAATCAGACAGAGAGGCCCTCAACACCTCCTTGCCTTCCTTCACACCTTGTAGAGAGCCATTCGTGATTCAACTGCCAGGCAAGTCAAAGTGTGTGGCCACTGCCAAAGTGTGACTGTTGCTGCCGCCTCCTCTTCCTTTTTCCTTTTTTTAAAGAAATGTGTGTGTGTGTGTGTGTGTGTGTATGTGTGATGTGTGTGCATGTATTTGTGTATGCACATTTATGTGCACACAGGTGCCCACTTACCAACACATGTATGCAAGTCAAATGACAACCTCTAGAGTCAGGCCTCACCATCCACCTTGCTTGCCACATGGTCTCTTTGTCTTACTACCCTGTCCCTGGCTAGTCGGCTATAGCTAGCTTCTAGATGTTCTCCTGCCTCCCGCTGTCTTGCTGCAGGAACACCGGGCTTATAAACACACACCACCATCCCCCGCTCTTTATGGATTCTGGAGAGTAAATGGATTAAACTCATGTGTTCAAGCTTGCAAGACAAGCACCTTACCCACCAGCCATCTCCCCGGCTCCATTGTCATGTCCTTGACCAGCCCATTGACAGCCCAGAAATGCAGTCAATTACTCTTTTCTAGACTGCAGGAGGCAGGGCGGTTGTGCGGTACCACAACCCTTCAAGGTGGCCCAGCACTCAGCCTGAACCTATCCATTGGACGGTGCAGACAGTAGAATATTCCATCATCTCAGAATGTTCTTCTGGTCAGGGCTGCCTTAGACTCCACACTCCTTAAAGCCAGGGGCAGCGTTTGGTCTGTCATCACCATGAATAGTGATCAGGTGCATTGAAGACACTCAAGAAATACTTTTTAGCAGATGAATTAGATCAATTAGGGAAGTGCTAGACTGGGCTATGGAAGTAGTGAGGCTCTTGTAGAGGAGGATCGATGTCAGGTGCTCAGGTGACAGTCAAAGGAGCATTTACAGTCTCCATGATAAACGGCAGCACTTCAAAACAGGAGGCGCCCCGGTGTCCTGGGGGGTTTGACTCTTAGGAGTGACTACTAGTCACAGACTGGACTCACTCCTCAGGAATCTCTGCATAAGGAATGAGCGGTGAGAAGGATAATTGGCAGAGCTTGGGTTCAAGCTGCAGTGTCTGGAAGCTGGCAGTGGCCTACGATGTGTGAGTTCCTGGCTTCCATTCCTGGAAACACAAAAATAAATGTGGTCCTAGGGTTCTTGTCTTAATGTGAATCCCTGCTTGCTTATAGACAACACACTCTGTTTTGGTTAGTCAGGATCTAAACTCTTGTGGCTCTTTTTTTTTTTGGCTGTTAAAAGTGAATGGCTACCTCATATATCAGTGGTAGGAGCCAGTGGATACTGGCGAGTAGTAGGTATCAGATTATATTGACTGTTTTTGTTTTAAAAATGGTTCAAAACACACCAGTATATCCACACCATGGAATATTTTGCTACCTTTAGAAAGAGTGACATTATGACACATGCTGAGACATAAAAGAGCCTTGAGGACATCGTGCTTAGACATCACGTTGGTCACCAGCGCACGTGTGAGTGGTTTTTGCACAGCTGAGCACTGTGGATGATGTTTATATGAATATAGATGTGTCCATACTTTGCAGAGTCCCTGATCTCATTTCTTTTGTGTGCTGGTTAGCTTTGGCCAAACTAGATACAAACTAGAGTCACCTGAGATGAGGGACCCTCAAGTGGGAAACTGCTTCTGTGTGTGTGTGTGTGTGTGTGTGTGTGTGTGTGTGTGTGCGTGCTAGCGGGATTAAAGATCAATATGGGAGGGTCCAGCCCACTGTCAGTGACACCCCCATGAAGGTGTCTGGGGCTATAGCGAGGAAGCAAGCCAGGAAGCAGAGTGTCTCCGTGATTCCCCTGTCTGTCCCTGCTAGGGCTCCTGTCCTGACTTCCCTCCCCAGTGGACTGTGGTCAGGATGTGAAAACCAAATGAATACTTTCCTCCCCAAATCCCTGTTTTTGCCATGGTGCTTATCACAGCAAGAGAGAACCACACTCGGTCATTTTGTAAATATGCTCACAAATGAAATTTCTGGGGAATATGGCAATTCCATTTAACTTTTTGCAAGCACACTTTATTTATTCATATTTTTAATACAAACTTTCTTCAGACCTCTTTGTTTCTCAGAAGCCTGGAATATCTTTAGCTATGACATAAAATACTATTCGTAATGACTGTAAGTTTAGTTGACACACATAAAATTGTACATTATAAATTATTTAATTTAGATGACTTTCATTTAATAATGTAACCTTCCCTATCTTCTGTCTAACAAGGGCCGTGATCAGGGACTGGCCTGATATGATATGTTGTCCTTCACTTGAGGGGTACTGTGTGAAGGAAGGGCTGTCAGTCAATCCGCCTTACACACGTGGAAACAGAGGGTCAAAGAGACCTAGGTGACTTGCACTTCACATAGCTAAGAAGTGGTAAAGGCACAGAGCCGGTTTTCTGACTCCACAACTCACAGGCCTTGTCACTGTCCTGAACATGTCCCTGCCTTGCCATCTCCTGAGACATGTCAGATTGAGCGTTAGAGACACTCTTTCAGAAACAATTAAAGCCACCAATGTCTTGAGTTTATGACGAGGTTGGTTTGAAGCAGATCCACCATTTGTCAAGCCAACTCTGACTTTTCCCGCACTGTTCCATTCTTCCTTCTTCAGGTCTGAATTTCAAAGGCAGCTCACCCTTGCCATGGCCAATTATGAAACAATCTGTCCCATATTATAATACCAATTTCGACAATGCGTGGTCATGGATTTCCGTTTTCCCACAGCAATGGTACCTGTTCTCTCCTTCCCATTGGGTGTCAGTTTATTACAAATTAAAATGGCATTCTGGGACATGTGAGTGGCACACGGGTGTGCTGAGAGTCCACTGTGCCAGTTCCATTTAAATTCGAGGTACTGTTTACTCAAGCTGACAGGGGTGGCTAACCCACATGGCATTCCTGGACACCATAATGATTTTTCTTTTCTTTAATAGCAAAGCTCTCCTGTTCTCACACAGTTTATGGGGGCTTCCTTTGCACCACATTGGACACTCAGGCTGTTTTCAACAGTCCAGTGCGGCTTCCTGGGATCTGTTGATCTGAGCGTCTACCTCTTCTGCCCCACTCTTGGCTTTTGGTGAAGATTTAGAGAACCGGTTGAGAGCAATGAGAGAGCATGGTATATCTTTAATTTTAAACTTTCTGGGAAAGACGAAAGCCCACCAAGCTCCTCTAGGAATTGCAGAGCAATACAAAGCAGTCGAAGATGAAGCCACGGCAGTGGGGCTGAGGGATCACTTGGAGGGAGCTGCTTCTCAAGCCATAAGATAGAATCTGAAGGTCATGGCCATCGACAGCCCCTTCTCGGGCCCATCTGACACTGTGCTATCACTGCACACCCCCATTTTTCCACCATGGACCCAAAGAGATTCATCGTCTGTTCACCTACACTGTACAAAAAGCCACAGTGCCCCCCTTTTGCCCAGGCAAATTTCGACCAGTTCTCTGCATATCCAGGAGTGTCAGTATTAAGGATGCAGATGACAGCAATTAGCTAAGTCATTCTTGAGTCATACCAAAGGGACCCAATAGCAAAGAGGAGGAGAAGATTAGCTTCAAGTCTATTCCTATAGGTGCTGAAATGTCATTGTTGGACGCCCCTGAACCCTCTAGGTAATCGGTCTAGGGAACAAGCTTGGTCTCATGGATGAGCTCACAGCCCTAGAACTTTCTTCCTTGTCATTATCAGCCCTAGCAGATGGTGGGGGAAAGGGAGGAAGGAGGGAGAAGCCATGGTGGGAAGAGGCTCCTGCAGGGGATGCAAGAGGACAGTTCTTGCCAATGTTCACCAGCTCCAAACTATGTCGTGGAAATGGCAGGGGACCATGGGGAGATCAAACATTAGCATATTTTTATTAGTAAGCATATATTTACATATGCATATGTATGTAAAGAAATGACCTTTGCAATAAGAATCTAGGAGCAGGTTAAAGTCAGGACTGGAGAAGATGTGTGCTCATAATAATTGGGAAGGATGCTATTTTGATCCCACTTGATAAGAGGAGATATCAAACTCAGAGAGGGTCAGGACCCTCACCAGGTATCTTTCACTGCTTTGATCCCAGTTCCTCCCACAATTCCCACAAAAAAGTGACTTGTGTGACTCAGGAACTAAGTGTAAATGTAAACAGCATCTGGCCAGCAGGCTGGGGGTGAGCCTTCACCCCTGGCAGATGGGCAGGGAGAAGGCCTGGCCTGAGAAAGCTGACTAGGAAGTTCCTAGTCCCTGGCCCTGGGAGCACATTCCATATCCATTGTTCTGCCTTTACTGCACAGCGCAGTCTATCATGGATGGAAGTGTAATTGGCCTGCAGTGGCTTCCTCTTCCCACAGTCTTCTTGGCTGCGGTCTGATAGATGACTTCTAACTATAATATCCTTGCAGATATGAAAATTAAGCTGATCTGTCCACTTGCTCATAGATGGAAGTGTAATTGGTTGGCGGTGGCTTCCTCTTCCCACAGTCTTCTTGGCTGCGGTCTGATAGATGACTTCTAACTATAATATCCTTACAGATATGAAAATTCAGTTGATCTGCCCATTGCTCTCCAAAACCCATCTTTAAATTTTTTATTCTAAGTTGAGAGATAATGCACTTGCCTTTTGTGGACTGCTTGGAGTTTTTTGTTACATGGTTGCCAGAGCAAAGGGGAATTCATTTCCGGGCCATCTGGCCATGCTTTAGGCATGGGACATCCATAGTCTCTGCACTCCGAGAGCTCATTTTTTCTGTCTTCCCAGCTCACTGTTTTTTAAAAACATACTTTCATTGACACAGTGATTGTGTCTGTTTACGGGTTCAGTGTTGACATTCAATACCTGTATACAGCCTTCAATGATGATTGAAGTCAGGATGATTGGCATGTCTGCCACTGTGACATTTGCCATTTCTTTGGTTTTTTTTAAACATTTATCTTTTTTAATTCATTTTACATTAAACTCAGACTCCTTCCTATAGTTCACAGTTTATGAAGCAGGGCCTGGGGAAGCTGGCTCAGGACAGACTGTCTTAAGCTGCCCACCCTCGACTGTGGTTTTCCTTCTTTAATTCCCAGATTTTTCACCTGTTGCTATCTGCATCTGATGAACAATATATCAGCTTTTAAAAAAATTATGGCATAGAGATCATATACTTTGTGTGTCTGTTGTCTTTGTTTACCTAGATCCAGCCTGATGGGTTGTTCAGATCCTGCACAGTCTGGTGACATCTTGTAGCCGCCATGTCTTTCTGTTGGCGTCTTTTCTGTCACCTTTGAGTTTCTTCCACCTTCTTTGTTAGACTCAACCTCAAAGAGTTTTTTCCACAGGTTCTTTCTGCTTATTCTTAGAGCTTATTGAAATTGCTTTTTCAGAATCTTGCGCTAACTGCATTTGTCTTCTTTGGCAAACCTTAATTAAACACCTTCGTCCAATGGATAGTTTCCTGTTGGTAGAGGAACTGCTTTAAGAAACATCTCTAGTAACCTGAAAGGTAGAAAAATGCCACCACCCTGCCCTTTATAGATGAAAAAACAGGTCAACAAACTGAGGTTGTGGTTCAATGGTCCAGTTCTTGTATAATGTTCAACAAGACTCTGGGTTCATTTCAAATATAAGACAATAGACTTTTGGACACAGCAAATCATTTTTCCTTTGTTTTTACCTTGTGTTCTCATTTTTAAAATTAAATCAAGAAACAACCCTGACAGGGCTGGAGAGATGGCTTAGCTGTTAAGAACACTGACTGCTCTTCCAAAGGACTCTGGGTTCAATTCCTAGCAATCACATGGCTGCTCACAATTGTCGGTAACTCCAGTTACAGAAGCTCTGACACTCTCACATGCAGACGAAACACCAATGCACATAAAATAAAAATAAATTATTTTGAAAATGAAAGAAGCTCGAGACGATGAGATGATTACCGTCTATACCATGAAATCAATTATTTGCTTTGAAAATAATGACCATCTATTTTTTTCACTGTGAGGAATTTTCCGAAGGGAATGTTGTGCACCCCATCTTACTGGGAACATTTGACTAGGAACAGAATTCTTAGATGGCTTGTTCATCTGTTAAAGGCTTTAAGAGGCAACATAAATCTGACTTCTGTAGATTTGAGCTATAATCTGGATGTGACTAGAAAGGAAATCTTTTATATATGTACGTATGTGTGTGTGTGTGTGCACATGAAAATAGTATTTCATATATGTGAGTGTTTTATTGTTGAAATGTCACCAAACATTTTGAGCTCATTTTTCCAGAGCAAAAATTTGACAGCCTGAAGAATAGGGAAACCGGGAGGAGGGAGAACAAAAACCAGAGCTACATCCTTGAACTCTTTTGTGTATTTAGAACAATGTCTAGCTGAAATCAAACAATATTGTAGCTAAACATGTCTAGAACAGTCCTTGGTGAGGGCTCATGCCAATGGAAGGCTGCACCATAAGAGGCCTTGGGCGAGGTGATGAGAGGGCCCAGTGCCGAAGTGCAAGGCAACAGGGTGCAGCGAGATAATTGTATCGTTACAATAACCCTGTCATCGCTCCTGCAGGCCTGCACCTTTAAAATTCCGCGCCAGCACCCAGTGAGCTGAAAACAAAAGCCCGGCCAGGCCGGGTGGGCGCAGCTCGTAAAGGAGAAGTCACGAAGTCTGGTACTGTGGCCAGGTTTCCTGCGGAGGCCGAGGCGTGGCCGCGCCTCCGGGAGGGGACCGGAGGGGACGGGAGGGGACGGGAGGGGACGCGCGCCACTCGGCAGGCTGCAGCGCTGCCTGGCCCGCGTCCAGGGAGCCCGACGCCAGCTCGGCCCGGCGGTGGGAGCGGTCGCTGCGCCCGGACACAAAGGCATTATCTCGGGCCAGCCGCGGCTGCAGAAACGCGCGCTTCCTGTCCTTGCCCCGCGGCACAAACTGTCCGCCGGCGCTCGCCGCCCCGCGGGGCAGAGACCGCTGTAGCACCTTTTCCCTGGGAACTGCAGACGCTGCAGGGCCGCGGTCCATTGTGCTCACCCCACCCCGCCCCACCCCACCCTGGAAGGGGCACAGTTCCAGTCGCAGGGAGCAGGGAGTTGGAGCGTAGCGTGGGTGCCGCTCAAACTTCGCGCGCTGCAGTTTCGCCTAACAGGGTGAGCTGACCCAGGTGCTTTAAATCCTTAGAAACCTTCCACAGGCCCAGCATCTTGAATTATCTTTTTCACCCTGAGGATATTTTCGAAACAAGGTCTTTCTGTGTTACCTACAGTGGTCTGGAATGTGTGATCATCTAGCCTTGGCCTCACTTCTACAGGAAAAGTGGACGAATGCGACCCCAAAACGCTGTCCGTATCTAACCACCAGCTTTCAGAGTATTTATTTGACTGTGCTTGGGATGGATCCCAGGGCCTCGCACCTGCTAGCACTCCATCACCAAGCAGTTAGGACAGCCCAAGTCTGCCCACCTTTATCATATTTGATTGAATTATTTTCCCACTTGTGGTACTCTTAAGCAAAGTCAAAGATTAAACTATAGACACCTTTAAAGTCTTTAAATCCTCTTAGTAGCAATGTGTCAAAAAGGACAAGGGACTAAAGAGTTTTTATTTATTTATGTATAAAACTTATTTGATGTTCTCAGGCTTGGCATATTTCTGTTAGGTTTTAAGCATCTAGGACCGACCTATGCCAGAAACCTGGAGTTGGCTGCTCTCAGAATTCAAAAGTTTAATCCAGCATTTACCAGAAAAGCTCTCAAGCCTCTGGCTCCAGGTCAGAAAGTTATCGGCAGGCTGACGTTCACCAGAGAGAGCCACGACTTGGCAGAAGAGGGTATTCACCAAAAGAGGTTTGGGAAACTCTCTGGGCTAAGATATTTGCTTTGTGCTTCTGGGGATTCCCGAACCTGATTTTAGGCAGAGCTGAGGGCAGCAACTTCTCTAGACAATGTGATCTTGAGTGTTGTGACACACCTAAGGTCCCAGCTGACGCGAATTGCAGGATTACAGAAATTTGAGGCCTGCAGACCTCAGCTCCTGGGGTGAAACAGTCCCAGGGGGCTGGGGAGTGCGGTGCGCAAATCTACACTGATGCTCACCATCCAGGTGGTATTCTGGGCTCCAGTCTCAGCAACCCAGGTGGTCCTTGAATGTGCCTCAGTCGGTTTGTTCTCTCATATTTAAGTCTGAAAACTCTCTGGTCCCTTCCTGTTGTTGGACAGAGGAGGCTTTGGCCACAAAGGGAAATATACTAGCAAGTGTTCACACACCAGCAATCTGCTTCAGACAGATCTACGGTTCATAGGCTAGGGCAATAGAAACGTAGAAATATCATTATGATGAAAATAATAGGAAAATGCACAGTGTTAGTGAACTCAATAAACAAATTGAACCACAATGGAACACGGTGTGGTGTTACCCTTCTCTTTAAAAAAGTATGCTTATTTTATTTTGTGTATATGAGTATTTTGCCTTCATGTATGTATATGCACCGAATGCATGCTTTGTAATGGTGGAGGTCAGAGAGGGCATCAGATCTGAAACTAGAGTTATAGATGCTTGTAAGCAACCATGTGGGTGCTGGGAACCAAACCTCTGCAATAGCAACACAAGCTCTTAAGGGCTGACCTGTCTCTCCAGTCTGGTACTATTTTCTTTAGTCTACCATTTAGACCCAGTCCTCCTCTTCTCTCTCGGTGCAGTAATAATCAGGTAGGACTTTTGATGTTTTGTATTTTACCTGCCTAAGGGTCACATAGCTTTAAATCCTTCAGGAGTGTGTGAGGCCAGTGCATCAGACCAAGATTTCAAAACGTCATGTTCAAGTCCTGCCTGCATGTTTCCAAACATGTCTTCACACACAGTAGAGTATCAATTCATGTATTTTTATGTTTTAATGCAAATCACAATCTACTGTACAAGTCTCCTTTGTTTTATTGAGACAGTTCACATTCATACACTTTGTGTCTTTAAATTGTACAAGTCAGGGCTTTTAGAGTCACACAACCGTCACAATGGGCATTTTCATCATCTCCTGTCTCTGAAAAAAACAAAACCAAAAAGCTACGTAGCTCTACCAATAACAGTCACTTCATCCCCCCCACCCCCGACTCTTAGGCTCAGGGAACACCAACCAGCCTGCTATCTCTAGGGGATTGCACAGTCCCTTCATTTCATTCAGATGGCATCATACATGTGTGGTCTGGCTTCTTTCATCTGACACAGACATCTTCATAGTTCTCCACAGTGAGCTTGTTTTGCTAGTCCATCATATGGAAGTTTTACTTTTCATTTATTTTTTTTCTTTTCCTTTTCTCTTCTTTTTTTCTTTTTTTCTTTCGGAACTCCCTCAGTAGACCAGGCTAGCCCTGAACTCACAGAGATTCCCCTGCTTCTGCCTCCTGAGTGCTAGCCTTAAAGGCATGCACTACCACTGCCTGGTTCATTTCTTTACAATTTTTATTTTTATTAATTTATTCATCTACTTATTAATTTATTAATCTACCAATGGATATGTAAATTGTTTCCATTTTAAACTAATTATGAACAGTATTGCTATTAATATCTTTTGGGATTTTTTTGTTTGTTCATTTGTTTATTTTAAGATAGGCTTTCTCTGTGTAACTGTGGCTGTCCAGGAAATGACTCTGTAGCCCAGGCTGTCTTGAACTCAAAGATCCACCTGCCTCTGCCTCCCAAGTTCTGGGATAAAAAGCAGATACCACTGCTGCATGGCTATTATTTGTTTAAATTTTTATATGAACACATTTCAATTCTTTCAGGGGTATAGAATCATATATATTCACATGTTTATTTAGGAGTGTGACTTCTGGGTTTTATGATAATACTGTACTTAAATTTTAAGAACTTGTTGGACGTTTTCCAAACCAACAGCTTCATTTTCAAGTCCCATCTGGATTTATTCACATCTTCACTAGCACTTCCTTGCCAGGAACTTCTATTATATTGACTCTTGATTTGTTACTATAGCCTGCTTGCAAAATATCTAGCTTTTGAAATCCTGTAAAGGCAGGATATATTCCTGTCTCTAATCTCTGTTCCTGGCCTTCACTTAGGTTAGGTACTAATAACCCAGTTTTTTCAACACTTTCTATTACATTACACCCAGCTCCTTAAAGACCAACCTTGCAGAATGGGAAAAAGCGCTCGAAAACCAATTCATTCAATTAGGAACTAATGTCCAGAATAACATAGGCACCGAAGAGCTTAACAAAAAAAAGAATGATAATAATAACAATGATAAGTTTCAAAGGATGCAAAGGATCTGAATATGCATTTCTGAAAAAAGAAAATATCCAAATGATGAGGAAATACATGAGAGGTGCTCAGTTCCCTCATTATCGAGGAGATGTGTATCAAAGGTCACAATAGAGACCGTATCATCTGTGTTAGAATGACTGTAAATTAAAAAGACAGAAGTACTTGCTTTGGGGGGGTGAAGAAAAAAAGACTGACTTTACTGGTGTAAGTTACTCTGGTCACTAAAGAAAATACTATAGAACGTATGAAAAAAGTAAACTTGACTCACTAAATCAACGCCACATTTCCCTCAAAGGATATGAAGTCAGTATGGACAAGAGTAGATGTCTGTTTGATATGCTATATGGAACACTATTTATAATGGGAAGGTGTGTTCTTTCCTTCATATGTAGTGCTTTGGACCTAACCAAGGGCCTTGGGTATGCTAAGCGCATGCTTGAGCTACGCCAGGTCTACGGAATCAATTGCAGTGTCTCTTAACAGATTTTTAAAATGTGGTGGTGTGTGCACAATAGAATAATCGCAGCCACAGAAAGAAGTTACTCTGTCATTTGTGGTTAACATAGATGGAAGTCATAACATTAAGCAAAACAAGCCAGGCAAAGAACTACAAATGCTACATTTTACTCATCTGTGAAATCTAAAACCATTCAACTCAGAGAACAAGCAAGCAGAATAGTAGTTACTAAGGGCCAGGGAGGGGGTGGAAATAGGCTGACTAATGGGCACAAAGTCAGCCACAGTCAGAGGAGGCAATGCAGGTGTCACTTTACACAGGGATTGCCACCTTTGGAAATACAGTGTCACTTTGTATCCACAACACCTGCAGGAAAGACTCCAAATGTTCTTACCGCAAAGAAATGCTGTTTTCATTTAAGCAACCTGAGTTGATTATTATGTGATGTATGACTGTACCAAGATATTGCACCATAGCCTATAAAATTTACTTTTATCTGCTAATGAAATTATTTTTGAAAAGATAGCACTTTTTGCATTGTATCGGCAATGGATACGCAATGTTTTAAATCTTTTAATATTTTGCTCTTATGACAATAACTTAGACCACTGAAGTGTTTCTTGTATGACATTTTTTTAAAACAGAATTGAATTTATCAGATTTCCTGTACTTTAGAATTTCTTTAAAATTATAAAATTATAGTTAGCCTATTTGGGCCACCTTTAATTCCAGCACCTAGGAGGCAGAGATAGGCAGATTTGTGTGAGTTCGAAGCCAGCTGGGTCTGCTTAGTGAGTTCCAGGATAGCTGGAGCAATGTAGAGGAAACACTGTCTCAAAAACACAAAAGAAAACAAAGTTATACTTAACCTAATATTTTATAGTGTGTAAGAAAGAACATTCAACGAACAATGAGGTTATTGTTTTTATGAGTAGAATTTAATTCAAAAGGAGACTAAAAGGTCTAAAACTGAGTTATGAAGTCTCTAAAATTTGAAATGATTCTGGGGTTCAAGGCTTAATTTCTCACATGAGTGTACTCACCTGCTGCTTTAATATGTGTAGTTTAAAAAATAATTTATTAAATCTTTATTCTAAAGAATTTGGGAATAAACCTCAGGCAGCAAAGACAGTGACAAAACCAAGAGAGCCTCCAGCACATCTTGCTTCAGAAGCACTACCGGGAGGATGTATTCTTGGTTCAGCTTCAAAGGTGTAGTGTAGAGAGCTGCATGGAGCCGCGCCTTTAAGATGGAGAGCCGAAAGCGAGCGCTCTCTGTGATAAACAACTCCTTTTATGGTGATGGCCCGTGACCTGCTATGATCGTGTGTCGCTTGCTTACGCTTGAGCCTATGGGCGATGTCCACGTGGCACTCCAGGATAGGCGACCATAACCTATATAAGAGCTGGGAGAGGTCTGCCCGGGGAGAGAAACAGGAGAGAAGCGAGAGAGAAGCAACTGTTCAAGGTCCTGAATAAACTGCGAGCAAGAAGAGCTCCGTTGTTGTTGCATCGTCATTGCTGGTTCGAGGTGGTCGCATCAGTATAGAGGCTGTTAAAACCATGGACCAAGAAGGCCAGCCTGCATCCTGAGCTGGCAAGAAACTTTGGTGTTGTGTAAGTGGTACTGATTCCTTGGGCACTTGGATTGCAAGAGTTAGAAGGTAGTGTATGATTGTGCCAAGGTTCCAGAAACCTGTGACCTCCAGGCAGTGTGCAGAAGGGTTGCACTGCACGGTTCTCCTGAGTGGGCCGAGCACAAAACTGGGAAAGGGATGACTGAGTTGCTGTGGAACTGAGTTGCTCAGACACTGGGAATTGCCCGACATCCCCTGAGATTGCAGGCCCTAGCTGAAGCTGGACCACACGAAAGGCCATAGTCATCATGTGCTGGAAGAGCAAGGCTCCCCAAGCCCATAGGAGCCCAGATGTTCAACGTGGGACTGTAGCACTTGGTGTCTTTCCTGCTGGATTTCATTCTTGCCTCTGATGTTATCCTTCCTTTCTGTGCCCTGTTCTTCCCTTTGGGAATGAAAATGTCTGCTTCATGTCATTATCAGAAGTGTTTAATGTGCTGGTTTTGTTGTTGAGGTCTTTTTTTCCACCTTTTAATTTTATAGCTTAGAGACCTTGAACTTGTGATCTGAATTGAGATTATTAATACTTTGGAAGCATTTCAACACCTCAAATCTCACTACTGTTTAACCTTAGATCAAGAACAACAGAAAAAGCATTAAGCTGACACGGTTAGGCAAAACTATTGACTGTTCATGGTTATGCTTGTGGAGATAAAAATTGCAGATTTCAGACCAGATGTGCGAAGGCACACCTTTATCCCAAAACTCAGGAGGCAGAGGCAGGTGGATTTATGATGTGGGAGTCCCCTCTGTGTGCTGTCATTACCATAAATGAATAAAGAAACTGCCTTGGCCTGTTGATAGGGCAGAACTTAGGTAGGTGGAGAAGATGAAATTGAATTCTGGGAGGAAGAAGGCAGAGTCAGAGAGACGCCATGGATCTGCCGCCAGAGACACGCTGAAACTTTGCTGGTAGACCACGACCTTGTGGTGATACACAGATTAATGGAGATGGGTTAAATTAAGATGTAAGAGCTAGCCAATAAGAAGTTAGAGCTAATGGGCCAGGCAGTGTTTTAAATAATACAGTTTCTGCGTGGTTATTTTGGTTCTGGGTGGCCGGGATGAACAAGTGGCCTCATCCACCTACAGATCTGTGATTTTGAAGTCAGCCTGGTCTATGTAGAGTTCCAGATCAGTCTAGTGGTCAAGATGTAAAATAAGTAAGTAAGTAAATAAATAAATATTAAATTAAATTAAAAATTAATGATTTCCAAAAATTTAATTAAAAAAAATAGAGATTTCCAATTAGAATGAAATAATTTGGGGTCCACAAAATTACAAATTATTTAAAGCCTTTAACTAGAACTAGGAGCCACTTTACCTTCTCATTTGTGTTCGTCAGATGTTTCTCACTTTCTATTTTCTGTGTATGGATGTTTGCCTATCTGTGTGTCTGTCCCATGAGCATGCAGTGCCCTCAGGGGCCAGCAGAGGATGTTGCATCTCCTGGGACTGGACTTACAGAAAGCTGTGAACCCCCATGTTGGTGCTGGGGATCAAATCGGGGTTCTCTAGAAGAGCAGCCAGTGCTCTTAACATGATGAGCCATCTCTCCTGCCCTGTTTTTAACACTGTGATCTACACACATGCACAGGAAACTAAGTTGCCGGCAGAAACAGTGCAGTCAGTGGCCAACTCTGATTCTTTTGCCCTTGACATATATTTTTTAAATATTAGGAATTATCAGATATAGCTCTTACTTTTTCAGATTCTTGATGAAAGGACATGATACAGAATTCCCACAAATGGAGAAAGGAGGAATTTTCTCCTTGAAATGGTGCTTTTCTTTGCATATTTTAATACAAAATAGTGGATTTTATAAAAAAAAATCTCCATACAGGTGCCTGATGTGCTCTAACTGTTGGCAGAACTTTCTTTTCCTGTATTTTACTCTCAGTACCTTCTACCCTTTATCAAGGGTCCCACTGTGACACCAAGAGGATATTGTAAGGGTTTTTCTTTTTCTGTGAGTATTAATAGGACCTTGAAGAAGTCTAATTTGTCCCACTAGGTCCTGTTAGTGACTCACTGGGTAACTTAGTGAGATCATCTTCCACACATACTGTGTTTCCCTGCCCTGAAGGTGAAACTAAAAATAGAGGTCTCCATGTGTTATGGTAAGGCCTAGCTGAGTAATCTTTACTCAGAAATAGCAGTTTTTTTCAGACTTAAAAAAAAAGTCAGGGAAACCCCTATTTTATTATTTAAGAAGTGTGTCTAGGTGTCACATGACACTCAAGTGAAAAATAGACTTTTCTTCAGCCTCCTTTGTTGGACCAAAAGCACAAGAGATTGAATTCAGATGTTCTTTGAACGTGCCTGGGAAACTCATCCCCTCTGTCCCCTGAGTCAATTTCTCCTGGACAAAATGAGCTCAGGGCAGGGTGTCCCCCGTTCTGTCCTGGGCTGCTGTGGAGCTGGCCCACTTTCCCTGCACTCCCTCCCACCCAGAGATAAGCTCATTGCTGGCTCCCCCCCCCCCCGCCACTGATCTAGTTTGTATGTGATGAACATTCTGACTTTAAACAGATTAAAACAAAACTAACCTTTTCACACTGAAGAAAGATTTATTCTTGGCTATGACTGGCCAGTTTTCACAGCTAGGAATGCTTCACACTGCCTTGCCGCAGTAGAAAAATTCAGGGTTCTATGGCAGCAGGGAACTTGTCTCTGTCTACGTTTTTAGAACCTCACACACTTCCTTTCAGGTTTTTGAATTCTTAATTCAATTTTTTTTTCTCTTGACTTCCTCGTGAGAGAGAACCAGAAATCTTAGGGTCATTGCGGTGCCTACATGAGAAATGTCTTCACTTGGCTGGGACGAGAAATGTCTTGCTAACTGGGATATTTGAACACAGTAGGTAGAACTGTTTGGGAAGGTTTAGATGGTGCAACCTTCCTTGGAGGGGGCAGGATTGGCTTTTAGGTTATAGAACCTCACTCTATGTGAGGTTTCTGTCTCTGTTCTGTGTTTCCAGCCAAAGACAGACTTCTCAGCTTCCTTCCCCTGCTGCCACGCCTGCCACTTGCAGCCACATTTCCTTACTGAAGTGGACTCTGTGCCCTCTAGACTGTAAGCCAAAATAAACTCTCCCTTCCTTAAGTTGTCTTTGGTCACAGCATTTTTTACAGCAGTGGAAAAATAACTCATACCGAAGTTGTCAGGATTAAAGGTCTTTTACTTATTCCTTATTTGTTTCACAGAGTACATTTATTGTAAGAATCAAGTTCCTTGCCCGGTGATTGGCTGTAAATAGGCAAGCCCTGCTCTGGTGGGGTGCAGAGTTGAGCATGGAGTGGAGTCTAGCAAACACCAGGGTTAGAGTATGTTAAAGAACCCAAATTGCTCTGGTCACTGACCTCTCAATGTTTACTGAGTTCTTCATTTTCCCAAAGATGAGACAATGGCATTTTGAAGGGTAATTAGGTCCCATACACTTTGGGGAGTTGTTGGCTGTCATTAGGTCACATATATTTTGGGCATGTCCCTGGATTATACACTTGCAGGGATCATTGACTCCCACACATTTGAGTGGACTAGGGTTGATGCACTTTAGGGGCTTATTTGCTTTCATTCACCTTGGGGGTCATTTGGTTTCATAGACTTGGAAGAGTCACTAGGTCCCATATACTTTGAGGGGGTAGATTTATACATTTTGGGAAGGTATTTGTTTTCATGGACTTTGGGAGTCACTGGATCTCATGTGCTTTGTGTGAGTTGGGTATCAAATAGTCTGGAGGATCATTGGGTCCTATGTACTTTCTGGAGTTTGGGTGTGTATATTTGGAGGGGGTCACTTGGTTTCCCACACTTTGAGGGGTTGTTGGGTCTCGTGTACTTTAAGGGTTATTTAGATTAAGATTACATTGGTTCCATTTTCATGACTTATTCCAACCAATATGACTGGGCACCTAGCAGACACGTTAGGAGTTATGCCCGTTGCCAGCGTCATTGCAATGACAGGACAGCACCTCGTCTTCTGGGGCCTTCAGGCAGAAGGGACAGACACCTAAATTGGAGTTACATTTCAGTGTGGTGAGTGCTGTGTGGACAGTAGAGAATGCTCCTACACCAAGTCCTGATGCTGTGGCACAAGGCTGGAGCTAGTGTGGCAGGAATAAAACAGGCCTAGATATGATGAGTGCTTGCTGCCTATGAGAGATATAAACCAATTCTGTTCTAGCTGATATAGGGAGCTGCTGAGAGAGGCAGATGAGGGGACTGAGGAGCATCCAGAAGTACAGAGGACCAACCTTGTATATCCTGTTCTAGAGAGGACTCATCTGGGACAGAGGGTGGAACCTGGAGGAAGGTGTTGGGACCAGCAACAGTCAAGGGCTTTGTCCCCTGAAGAGTGCACAAGACTGTGGCTGGTGGTTGATGAGGGCAGCGAGGAGAGGAAGAGAAAGAGGGTAGGCTTGATGTCCCCTGTAGGAGGTCCTCTTGTCATTTATAGAGGAGACTGGCTATAAGCCTTTGAGGCTGACTCTTACCTCTAACCTGCTGACTGCGGTCCTGGGAACACTGTCTAATCTCTGTGTCTCCAAGTCTACCTGTAAGGACTAGGGTGACAATAACAGGCCCACCTAGTGTCACTGTGCTGCATGGGTTAGATAAGGTGATCCATGTAAGTGTCCGCTCAGTACCTCACTCATTCTAAAGCCTCTGTGTGGCTCTGAAGAAACACAGGAAGCCAGAATCAGAGGACAGCCTTGGTTTAGTGTGACTTAATTTTGTTTAAACAACACAGTCATTCTGATACTAAGAACACATTATTTGAGGCATGGAGAGATGCCTCAGTGGTTAAGGGCACTGGCTATTGTTACAGAGGACATGGGTTCAATTCCCAGCACCCACATGAGGCTTACAACCACCTGTAACTCCAGTTCTAGAGGATCCAACACCCTCTTCTGGAGTCCTGGGGCTCCAGGCATGTGCATACTACAAACACGCAGGCAAAACCACTCACACTCTACAGTAAACACGCAGCCTTGTCAACAGAGGAACTGACCCGCAGGGTGCTGCTTCAGTGACCCAATGACTCCTTTAAGCAGAACCTTGGACTTCTGGCATGTCGAACCACAAATACAATACAGTGCTTTGCCTTATAAGTTGCCCACCCTCCTGTATTCTCTTGTAGCAACAGAAAATAAACCAAGCTGGTTCTGGTGGATATTGTGAAATTTATCTCCCCCCCACTTGCCTTAATTGCTACTAACTTTTCTGTTTTTCTCAAATTCAATTATTCTTTTCTATTTGTTTTTTGTTTTGTTTTTCAAGGTAGGGTTTCTCTGTATAACTCTGGCTGTTCTGGAACTCATTCTGTAGACTGGGATGGCCTCAAACTCAGAGATCTACTTACCTCTGCTTCCTGAGTACCGGATCTAAAAGTGTGTACCACCATAGCCCAGTAGAAAATTCTATTATTTTTAGCCTCCTTTGAAAAAAAAAATTGAGAAGTTTTAGGTTCATGTATTTGCAACTGCCCTAACCCACCCTGACCTGCTGTTACAGCTGTTGAATCAAGTGTGATACACACACTGTTGTCATTCAGAGGCCACCATGTACTTTAGTGTTCTCTCTCTCTCTCTCTCTCTCTCTCTCTCTCTTTCTCTCTCCACGGCACTGACGAGCAGTATACATTTAGCTCAGGACTTTAAAGCATACGCACCCTGATTGGGAATTTGAGCACTGTTGCGTTTCAAGGTCCTCCTCCTTGCCCCCACCCCATCAGTGAAGCCTGCAGTCACTCTGCTGAACCCACTGCCAGACACTTCCACCACCCCTGGAAAATTTGGGATCTCGTTCAGCTCCATCCTCACGTTTGCCTTTATTCTGGGCACACACGACCCTGTGATCTCTTAGCTCCTGGCCTAATGACCTTTCTCTCCGCTTAGCCTTGGCTTCCTGTTCTCACGGTGCGGACTGTGAAGTCTAAAGCATATTATCTCTTGCAGTGGCTCCACCTCCATCCTCAGACTCAGACATCCTCCTCTCTGACACAGAGCCTGTCCCTGCGGCTTGCTCAGATCGGCCACGATCACCTCTCCTCCTTCTAGGTTATTGTCACTCTCCTTCCCAACCACTCTTTCCCATTGATGGGCCCTTCCTTGGGACTTGTGCTGATGTGCAGGTTGGATTCTGTGGCCCACGATGCAAACCTTGCACACATTGCAAGCTCCATGCTCTTGCTCTACCTGGCAAGCTTGAAATCCAAATGATCCAAGACACTGCCCGTCTTGTCAAGTACTGGGCAGCTGAGCCCAGTCAGACAGACTGGGAATACTAATGCTCCCACAGCAGCCCCCAGGGGTACATACAGAACACTGCTGGCCATCTCCTCACGCTCCCCTAGTCTACCTACTCTCTGCCCTTTGACAAAGCTTGTAAAATATCTGCATACTTCATCTTCACATATCCCAACTCCCCCGTTGTCTTCCAGGTCGTACACATTAACAGGTCTCTATCATTTTAATGATAGCAACAGGTAGGCAACAGTCACAAAACTATCCTTGCAATCACAGTCCCCTGGCCTGCCGATTCCCCCTCGTCATGATGCAATTAATCAAGTGAGCTGTCTCATCACCTTTTCATCATTTAATTCCTTCACATCCTGCTTAAAGATGGTTTTATTAAGGTTATCAGTGACTTCTAAGCTGTTAGAACTCTATACCAGCGCTTCCCAGGGTGTTGTCCCTAAGGTGGCTTCAGTTTTTGGAAAGTCGTTCCTCAAAGAAGATGGCATGTTTGGAGACTGCACACCTGGTGACTGGGCTGAAGGAATGAGACGCCACAGTAGGAATCCATCTCCCTTCCAAGACCCACCTCATGCTGGCCTGTCAGGAGAGCCAAGCACACCTTACACAATATATGGTGCAACTCTGCCGCAGAACACAGCGAGGAGAGCGGATTCCTCCAGACGGCCAGCAGACATCACCAGACGGATGTGGCCCCAGTTGGAGAGATTGGGGAGACAGTTGAGCGTTGAAGACAACGAGGCACAGGAAGCTGTGTGCCATGTGGTAGGGTGAGGGTCTGTCTGGGGGCTGTACTTCAAGAGATTCCTGCTCTTCACCAGTGGAGAGCAGTATCAGAATCTCTAGGTATAGTCCTAGATGCCAGGAGGTGCTGAACAAATGGGAGAAAGACTGGGTGTTCAATGTATATAGTGTGCGTGCGTGCGTGCGTGTGTGTGTGTGTGTGTGTGTGTGTGTGTGTGTGTGCGTGTGTGCGTGCATGCATGTGTGGTCAAGTGCACCCACATGAGAAAGCCAGAGGAAAACCTTGGGTATTTTTCCACAGGGTTTCTTTCTGGAACCTTTGGTTATCAATTAGTTTAGGCTGTCCAGTCAGCGAGCTCTGGTGATTGGGTTGTTTTTCTCTAGCTATGGGATTACAGCACATATGTCCATGCCTGGCTTTTTACAAGGATGTTGGGGATTGAGCTCAGATCCATATGCTTGTGTGGGCAGCGCATTGCCTACTAAGCTGTCTTCTCAATCCCTCAAAGGTTATTTTAGCTCACTAAGCTGTCACAGTATTTGTATCATTTCTATTTAAGATGAGAATGCATTTTTAAATGCTTCGAACGCAAGAAGTCACAGTGGACAAGTGGAAGTGGTGTAAAGTGCTCAGGGCATTGGTGGCTAACTACCTAGGGTTCCCATCCCAGCACTGATGTTTTTATGACTTTGAATAAGTCTTTAACATGTTGGTGTTGTCCGTATACTGGAGATTATGATAACACCAAACTGACAAGGTTATCATGAAAGTTAAATACGTTTGACTGTGCAAAGTCCCTAATCCAGACTCTGGTAACAATCCCCAAATAACTGTGCAATTACTATTAAATAATGAAAATTCTAATGATTTATATTGTGATTAAATAACATTGACTGTTATGGCTTAATCCTCCGAGAGTTCTGATTCCTAACCCTGCCCCCCGTGTGACACCCGTGTGACACCCGTGTGACTCTCGTGTGATACCCGTGTGACACCCTATCCCTGGCCCGTCCCACATGCTCGTGGTGTATATCACTCTCCACACGTGTCTCCCACAGATGAAGCAGAGCATCCTTCCTCAACACCCATATGGAAACTTGGAGGCAGCCATCCATAGACCCAAAGGTCTGATATTCCAGAGTCTACATGACCCTTCCTTCTTATCCAAAATACCATCGAGTTGACATACCAGTGTGATCCTCTGGAACTGTGCTCCAGAAGGCTAACTAGACAGCCATTTGGGGCTAGAGAGATGGCCCAGGTTGTAACAAAAGGCACCCGCTCATTCAGCCTGATGAACTTGATCCTCAGAACTTCTGGTAGAAAGAACTGACTCCTGAAAGTTGTCTTCTCTCCTCCACAATAGCACCATGCCTGTGAGCATGCATCTACAACAACGCACTATAATAACATAAGTGAAGAATCTTAAAATGGTGGAGTGTGATTGCAGGAAAATGCCTGGTGTCTACAGGTGACCTCTATAGCTAACGAAACAAAGCAAGCAAGCAAACAAGCAGACCCCATAGTTTGGCTTGGGTGTGTAGCGTTGAGAATTCCCATGACATCTCTGTATTTTCTGCTTCTGTTGGTTTTCAGATGTTCTGGCCGGCCTATGCCCACAGCCTGAGCGGCTATGCACTAAGCACAAAGCTCTGAACAACAGACAGCAGCCTTGAGGCTTTCACTTTTAAAGAGTTTCCAAGCACCCAGCCCTTTTCCTAAAGGCCTCTTTTCCCTTTTATGGATGAGCACCTGGCTCCAAGACAGTGTAAACAGAACTTCCTGCCCCAGGGACCGGCTGGCTCCTGCAGGAGGCCAGTGATCCTTTGGGAAAGGTTGATAGGAACTGTGAGCTGTGTGTGACCCGAGGCTCAGGAGCCAGCTGAGCCAAAAGGGAGGGAAGCACATTGAACGGTCCCTTTGTGTGGACTCTGGTCCCAGAAGCACTTCTGGGAAAGTAAGTCTGATGTGGTACACACAGTTCCTGCGAAGAATGGCAGGGAAGCGGCCGCCTGGCGAGCGCCAGGCCCACATTAGGCGCCTGAATCCTGGATCCCAAGTAATTGGAGGAATTCAGAGATGTCTGGAATTCCCACAGTTCAGATGTCCTGGGCTTCAATGTGAGCTTTAACAGTCAGGGGTAGGACTTGAGTGGAGATCGGTGGTTAAGTGGTAGTCTAGCATGCGCGAAGCCCTGGGGTTGAAAAAAGAAGACAGAAGAAAACCAAATGAGTTCTGTATTCTTCTCTCCCCGCCCCTGCCCCCAGACAGGGTTTCACTGTAGCTTTTGGAGCCTGTCCTGGAACTAGCTCTTGTAGACAAGGTTGGCCTCGAACTCACAGATCCGCCTGCCTCTGCTTCCCGAGTGCTGGGATTAAAGGCATGCACCACCACTGCCCAGCCGAGCTCTGTATTATGAAACGTTCAACAGTGTATACTTTTCAGACTGCTTACTGCTCTTCTCTGTCTTGGACTTTAAGAGTCTCCATTCTTTCAAATGAAAATAGTAAAAACGCTGCCCCTATGGCTGGTGTGATGATTTTGATTCACTCTGCTAATTCTGACTTTTCACTCTACCGTGCTCCCTAATCTCATTAACAGCAGCAGAAAAAAAGAAGCAAAAACTGTATAATACTTTGGGACTTATTATAGAGATATTATGGTTAGAACCTTATATAAAACAAGGCCCTCCCATCAAGATTCACTTTCAACTCCATAAGTAGCATTTTGATGGTAACTAATACTCCCTAAGAAACTAACGTCTAACTGTACCAAATGATGTGGTCATCTAATAGCCTTCATCAGTTAAAATAGTCAAGAGACTGTGAGATGGCTCAGTGGGTAGAGAGATCTGTCACCTAGAGGCCCGATTTTGATCCGAAGAACCCATGCAAAGGTAGAAGGAAAAAGATCAGCTCTATGGGGTCGTCCTATGACCTCCACATATGTGCAATGGAACATGTTCACCACTCTCATTTCATTCATACATGTATGCATACGGAAGCAAAATAATAATAAAATAAAATAAGTTGCTTAAACACAAACCAAGAAGTTGTGTTTGGTAATTGAATATACAGTATAAAATATGCTACTATATTATTATAGCAGGTATATTTATAAAGCATAAACAAAAGCAAAATTTCAAGTGTGAGCAAATTAAATATAAGTTGAATCTCTTAGACTATCTTTTCTTTTGCTCTGACAGTGCCAGAAATTGAAGTAGGGCCTTTTGCACACTGAGCATGTTCTCATCTACTGACCCTACCTCCAGCCCAGAAGATTTTTATATTTTCTTTTGTGCGACAGTAGATTGAGCGTGGGCACATGGCCTGCAATCCAATCTGCATTCTCTTTACAGATGGCTATTGTTTTCAGTGTGAACATGAGCAAATAGAAGTATGCAGAGAGACAGCCTTTGCCAGAGTGGCTGGGCCATTCCTGTGGGCAGTGTGTTCATTGCAAGGTTGCCTATGGCTTCATGACCTTGCTGGCTTCTGTAGTTTGTCCATAAGCACTTCCAGGAAGCTGCCAGCATGCTAGTCTGTTCCTGTATCCGCATCTGCTAATATTAGATGTGAGAACTTAAGAAGTGGATCTAGGAGGGGAGGGAAGGAGATGAACGGCCCCACAGTGGGGCACAGTCAAAGTGCGTTGTATATTTGTAGGGAGTGTTTTATGACACCCAGGACTATGTGTGTACAAAGAGAATGTGTCAAATGTCCAGATGCACTCAGACTTATGTACCACTTGAGGTCTCTAGCAGAATTTGAGTCAAATTTGTAGCTTTATTCTCCAGTCAGACCTAAGAGCCTTGGAAAGAACTCAGATTTGCTCTTTCTTTCTCCAGCAAGAAATGAAGCTCCTATGTTGAGCTTGCCAGTGTCCAAAACAAACAAGGACTCACACATGAAATTAGGAAAATGGTTTTATTTAGAATAACAAACTCCCAGGTATAATAACTATAAAACACTGTTGAAAGAAAATTCTAAATAATTGAAAAGACAACTGTTGGCAAGCTGGGAGACAATGTGAAGATGAGAATATCTTCTACTCTGTCTGTAGCTTCAGGAGCATCCCTCCCCAAGTCACAAAGGCCTTGTGCTCATCGAAGGAGGCACGGATAAACACAATGTGGCGTATTTACACTTTGCATTTAATTAGGAATACTTGCATGAGCATGGGTTGGGGCATGTTTGCTGGAACACCAGGAATTTATCAGTGGCTACACAAGTGAAAACTGGAACCTTTTTTCTCCAGTACCCCTTAACTGCCCATCAACTCTTCGTGAGCAATGGAGCCTCATTAGCCCCTCCCCTGTACATGAAGAAATGATGGTGGCCATATCTCGCAGATCCTATGTAGGTGACCACAACTTCAGTGAGTTTTTGAGAGCAATGACTAAGTCACAGTCAGAAGACATTGATTCATAGCAACCCTCCCTGATGTCTGGCTCTCACATTCTTTCTGCATGTTCTCTCCAATGATCCCTAAGCTTTAGGGGAGATAATATATAAAACAGGCATTCTGTTTAGGGTCAATCACTCTACTGTAACTTACTCTTTCCATTTTGATCAATTAGTGAGCCATACTTACTACTGCCCACCATAAAACAAAGCTTCTCTGACAAAGACTGAAAGTAGCAATATCATGTATGGGTATAAAGATAAGATTTAGAAAATGTTAGGAATGTTTCTTAAGACAAGCCTCTCCACTGATGCAAATAATTCCAATCAGACCAAATAAAAGATGTCCGTGTTTAATTAATGCTGTACTCCCAGGTGGCCAGGGAAAGCATGGCAAGGAAAAGAGAGGCTGGGGGAGACCACGCAAAACCTGGAGTACGTGTTCCTTTTCTGGAGGGCAGCCTAAATAGGCTGTAGGAGTGGTCCTGACCTTCCCTGGGAAGGGGGTCAGTGCTTGGTGGGCTTTCCCAGAGTTGAAATACGGACCAAGGCAACTCCCAGGGGAGGGGGTTTGAAATGGAGCTTCCTGCTCCATTCCAAAGGTGAGGGGGAGCTAGGGTTATGCTTTTAACCAAGCAGAAAGAAGTTTGACACTATGTACATTTAGCAAAATAACAGTAGCAAGTTCTCTCCTAAGACGTAAGACTTCCTTAGACAGGCATTCTTGGTTAGGTTTACAGTACAGGGCATGAGTTCCATCTTGCAAAGCCAGCTTCAGATCCACAAAGAGAGCTGTTGGTTACCCCAACAACAGTTGTGCCACTGTAGCATGGGTGGGCATATCTTGTTAAGCAGGTTATTATCATAGCCCAGGGTGTGCACAGCTTGGGGGAGAGTTTTGATGGCTTTTATTTCTCCAGCATCCTGCATGGCACCTTCTAGCATTACAAATGCTAGCCAGCAGGGAAGAAACCTCCAGCTCAAAGGTCTCAGTGCTCTATAACCCAAGTGTGTGGTGTCTTCAGCAATGAGGTATTATTAATTTGGTAGACAACAAAGAACATCAACAGTAGCTTGTTATGTCTGAGGGGCTTCTGGGGGCCTCCCCAGTCAACAACTCATAGGGCCGTATTATTTTACACTGTGTGAGTGTGCTCACACGCATGAGTGTGTCTGTGGGTTAAACTTATATAAATGTTACTATACATTATACTGTTTTATATATGGCTTCTTTCACTTAGTATGATGCTTTTGAGAGTCATCTATTATTTTAAGTATTGATCTTTCCTTTTTGCTTTCAAATAATGTATTTTCTTGAAAAAATATACAGTCTATTTATTGATCTTTTTGGATCTGTTCTAGTTTGAGCTACTGTGAGTAGCTCTACAAATGTCTGTGTCCACGTCTGTGTTGATGTGCTTCCTCATTTCTCTTGGGCTGAATCCCTGGTCTGTCATGTATGCGTGTACTTGTGTTTAACTTTGAAAGAAAGGATCCTGGGACTGAAGAGATGACTCAGTGGATAGGGACATTTGCTGCTCTTCAAGAAGACCTGGGCTTAGCTCCCAGCATCTTCATGTAAGCTCACAATGATCTGCAAATCCCATTCCATCAGGCAGTGTGTAACGTGACACACATATATACATACAGAGGGAAATGCATATAAAATAAAAAATTAGAAACTGTTTTCCAATGTGGCTATATCATTTTCCATTTCCATCATGGATGTATCAAGATTTGTTTCTCCATATTTTTGCCAACATGTGGCACTGTCAGCCTGATTGTAACCATTCTAGTAGGTGTATGATGATGTGTTATTTGAAATCCCCCAATAGGTCCCTCTGATCCTTGTTGTCTAAGAGGGAATGCTGAGTAGCAGAAGACCCAGGATGGTCTTGACTTCTCGCCTGGGTGGGGGGGAGCCATGGGTGAGAAGAACCAGTAGGGGGCAGGAGAAAGACTCGATGATGCTCTCACCATCTTTTCTCCTAAATTTGGGAAGAAGGAGAAAGGCGACGTGAACGGTAAGAAGTCACAAAATCAAGAAGTGGTGCAATATCTTAAAAAACTGCAAAAGCATTCTTTGTACGTAAATTCCAGTCCAGCTGATACCCCAGTAGAGAGCTGAACTGTGTTATCATGTCTGGGCTTTCTTCACTGAGACAGAACTTTAAATATTATACTGAAGTACCCTTTTAACTCTGCCTAGGAAGTTCAAGGCTATGTCTGATGCTGGGCTCGAGAAGTAACTAGGTAGTAAACTACTTACCTATATTCACAAGGCTCTGTTTCAATCCCCAGGATTTCATAAACTGGCTGTCTTGGCTCAACTTTTAAACCTCACACTCCCAGGAGGCTGAAGAAGAAATTCAGGGTCACCCTCAGCTATATAGTGAGTTTGAGCCCAGTCTAGGCTGTGTGAGTCCTGTCATACCTGATAGCTATAAGACCAGAGAGTTATTGAAAATTATAATGGTTAATTTTCATCTTCCTCCTAATCCTGTAATGAAAAAGCACCACCAATACTTTGGTTAATAGATAGAAAACAATGCACTTACACGAATCTCCCAACTTCTGGTGTGAGGCAGCTGGTTTCTATTATAAATGACATACAAACTATGATGCTACAGTGTGCTCTAGAGAGGATGCTTACTTCAAATGTTTTCCTATGAGAAGAAGACAGTGATATACATGTGGGTTTCTGAGTTCTCACAGCAGGAGGAAGACGAACACACAATTGCCTTATATAGGTTGCCTACTTAAGAGTTATAAATTGAACTGTGGAATCCTAAGTACTGATTCGACTTGAGGAATAGCAGCTTTTCACTTAAAAATGGTATGTATGGGGCTGGAGAGGTGGCTCACAGGTTAAGAGCACTGACTGCATTTCCAGAAGTCCTAAATTCAATTCCTATTTTCAACCATATGATGGCTCACAAAGATCTGTAATGAGATCTGGTGCTGTCTTCTGGCATGCAAGCATACATGCAGGCAGAACACTGTAAAAGAAATAAATAAATAATTAAAAAATTTTAAAAATGGTATTTATCTTGACTAAAATGTACTTTCTATTTGTGTGTGTTGTGTGTGTGTGTGTGTGTGTGTGTGTGTGTGTGTGTATAAGTGTGATATTTGTGTGCATGTCTGTATCGGTATTCAGGCTTTTCTGCGCCCTCACAGAGGAGCCATGTCCTTTCCTAGCAACTGTGCTCTGCTTTGTTCCTTCAAAAAGGTCTCTTGCTGAACACGGACACGGGCTGGTGGCCTGCAGGTGCCAGGAACCCTTTGGTGCAGCCCTTCCTCCACAGCCCTGGGGGATAAAAGTGTGAAGTCATACACAGCTTTTCTTGCACATTCTGGAGATTTGACCTCGGTCCTTGTGCTTTTACATCAAGAACTTTAACACATGCAGATTCGCTATTTTAAATATTTTATTATTTTTAATTGTGTGTATGTGTATAGGGGGGCTGTTCTTGAGCTCCAGTGGAGCCCACGGGTGTCAGATTCTCTGGAACTGGAGTTGTGAGCCACTGGGCACAGGAGTTGGGAAGCAAACTCTCCAGAAGCAGTCAGGGCTCTTAACTCCTGAGTTGTCTCTTCGACCCCGGATCTATGACTTCAAAAGAGCAAACAAGTAGCTACTTTTAAAAATGTACTCTGTTTTAATTCCTAATGTAGTTAATATGAATAGTTTTGACAGACATAAGCAAACTACCATCATCAGTACCTGTTAGGATGTAGAGGACTCAGAAGCCCTCAGCCTTTGGTAGCACAGCTGCCTCTTACCTGAAGATTGCGCTGTGCTTACCTGCAGATTCCAGAGTCTTCCTTCACATTTACATTCCTTATCTGACTCGGCCACCCTTGAGCCTCTGACATTGTTGTCCACTCCTGTCCCTTTGATGTGATGACATCAGCCCTCTCTGTATCTCTCCTGACTTTCGTGTCTTTTCAATCATCTGCTTACTCCTTGCCCTGACAAGGTTCCAAGCTAGGTTTTCCTTTTAACCTTCTGCATCTCCCCTGGGCCCTCAAACCTTTGGCTCCAGCTATGACCACTACTCAGTGATTTCCAAGTCTGGCTTTCTGTCATCGGCTTTGCGCCACCATTTCCCAACGCTGACTGTCGCCCAGCAAGCATCCCAAAGGGCAAGTGCCCAGCTGAGCACGTGAACTTTCCCTTTCTGAATTCGCCCTTTGACTTACACGCATGTTTTGCTCAGTTGATATTGTTATGGATTTATTTGGAAACTCAAGACAATAGCTTTTGAAAACAGGCTCGTGGAGTTATCTTTGGTGCCTTCTTTTCCAATGACCCTCCTCCCAGTATGCTGCGGAGCTCTGGAACCAAGTGCAGCTTCCAGACATCCCTTGTGTTTGGTCCTGGCTCTTCCTTCCCTTATTTATGCTCACCCCATCCTTTTCCTTGAGTGCTAACCAGCTTGCCTCCAGTTTTCCTCCTGATTGCCCGCCAGAGTTTCTGTTCAAATCCACACAGCTGTCATTGCACTTTGGGTATTGCTAACTCTTCCAGTGCCCCTCCTGACTTGCAGGATAACACCCACACCGCTAAACAGCTGGAGGCCTTTGGGATCCTTCAGTTTACTGGACTTTCAAGCTATGTCTCCTGCTGCCCCTAATCTCGCTGTTCCCCAGATATGTCTTTTGGCTCTGCTTCACCAGGTGGTTTCTGAGTGCATCTTCCACCGTCAGGGGATTCACCCCGTGTGGCTTTACCGTGCCTATTTGCTCCAAATCTCTTGTTAAAGGTCAGCTCCTTGCTGAGGTCTCTGCCCTCTCAGCACAATGCTATTTGCTTGCCTTCCCAGCCCCCAGTCTTCAGGATCAGCTCACATCAGCCCTTATCGTATCTCACTGTACTGTGGGTGCCTGTTTGCCTGTCTCAGTCCCCTCTGGACTCTGAGCATCGGACTGTCTCCTTGATAACCACCTCTGTCCGCACCCTCTGATAGGTACACAGCTTGATTAGTTGGTTAGGTGTGTGTGTGGGGGGGTGTTCTTTCTTCACTTTCTCTCTGAGCTGGCTGTCGACGGTCATGTCTCTCCACTTCAGACATGAAGGACGATGTCCCTGTCACTGAGAGAATCAGACAAGGACACCAGTGGTGCAGGTGAAATGAGGGTTCCCTCTTACAGACCGCAGAGGATTGCTGCGTAGGCGCCTGCCATTTATTTCTTGTTGCAGATTAGCGGTGTGAATCAAGATTTAGTGGTGGCGGGTACGTGTGTGTGTGTGGGGGGGGGGGGATTCTGCATGAAGAATTCACGGGGAAGAAAGGGAAAATCTGATGAGAGGGCCGGGATGAAAGCCCCTAAGATGTGGATGAAAATGTGCAGAAAGGGGACTAAAGAATGGTGACTCTGCTGCCAATTAGGAGTTCTGGGAGGAAAGAAGTAAGGGAGCAATAGGGAACCCCAGCAGCAGGTAGCTTCCAATTCTTTTCAGAATTCAAGCTCAGGAAGGCTCCCCAACATTGTCTCTAAAGTGTATGTTCCCAGTGCACATGCCCATTTATGCCTTCCCTATGTGCACATAGGCAGGATATATGTGTTAACTGTTCCAGAAAGATCTTTACACAGTTTGGTGGCACCTGGTATGTCAAATGAAGTTATTGGTCCTTAAAGACATTTTCATCTCATATAAGCTCTTTCTAAGAAGGCCACTGACAGCAACGACACAGACAAGAAATGCTCTTCACTGCTAATATCTCCATCCAGGGCCAAATCCTGTCTGGTTTTATGACCAAGATGAAGAAGCAGGGCCATTGTCATCTGCTGGGACAATCTCCACTATGTCTGGGAAGTACAGTGAGAAGTTCCACAAGGACATGTCTGTGCACCTTTCCCGTTTCAGGGATATTCAGATTGGCTATGTTATCACTGTGGGAAAGTGAAGGTCCCTGCAAGACACTCTACTTCAATTTGTTGAAGGTCACCAAGGCTGCCAGCACCAAGGAGCAGCTCTAGAAGTTCTAAGAGGACATGGGAGACTCCCTAGAACAAATAAAGTTCTCTTCCAACTTAAATCAAATAACAATAATACAAACAACAATAACTTTTTAAGACTGTAGGGAGTCAGCTCACAGAACTTCAGAATTTCCAAAGTATAAGACACCTCTGTTGTCTTAAAAATAAGGGGAAGGAGCTACTCCACCCAATCAGTGTTCCAGCTTCCACTAACTGAACCTGAGAAGAGACCAACCTTCAAATCAGTTTGAAAGAAAAAGACTCTGAAGTCAAGGAGAACTCTCAAAATTATTCGGAGACCTTCCTGTGCTCTTCACCTCTGAAGGCAACATTCAGGGGGCTTTGGAAGGTTGTTTACCAGCACTGCCGTTCCTAACAACCCTGGGTGTGTGCCTTCGGAGAAGCATGCGAATCAACAAGGCTATACATAGAACAGAGTGGTTTGCTCAGTGGCCAACGGAGCCACACAGAGAACGGGCACACGGATTGACTAAAGAAAGGAAGTGCTGTGTTTCCCCATTCCTTGATTTGTAGACATGCAATGCATATTCTCCATGCAGTGGGTTGGCTATTCAAACAAATACCGACAAACCTTAACATTCAAGGGTTTGGTATGTGGAGTTCCACTGTTAGAGAGAATGCCAGTATTACACGTGTTATGCTAAATGTTATTTAGAAATGGAATGTTTAAAGGAATCCCACATTCAAAACTCAAAAGGAATTAGCAACACTGAAATATAATCCCTATGTAATTTGAAAAAACATACATTAACTCCCGAATTCAGTTGACCAATGTCCAAAACCACAGACTAGCAGGCATTTGTGCAACACTAATGGCTTTCTCATATTTCCTTAATGATGTTATAATTGCCGATGGAAATGCAGAAGTCCACTTCCCATCCGCCCAACTCAAACATGTCACCTCCTGTTTTTCACTTCCTCGCAGTGCCATATATTCTGGGCAGTCTTCAGTCCGAAAGTCAGAGTTGTTGATTTTTTAAGTTTCTGTCTTCAGGATTATCTCATAGACTGGTACCTTTGTGTGGAAGGAAATGAGACAAGCTGCGTGGCTATCAAGGAGAGCCTCCGCAGCACGGTCCCGAGTGTGCTCGTGTGCCTTGGCTTCTTCTGATTCCCTCTCTAGTGCCTTTGCAATGGGTCCATGCAGAGTCCTGGTGAAGGTTTGCCCAGGTTCTCTGCCAATCAGGGACCAGCTTCTCCCTTCCTCCCTTTCTCGACTCTATAAGATAATCTGCAGGGAGACAAAGGGCTTTCTTTGAAGGGAAGAGTTAGGAGGACTCTCTTCTGGGGTACTGTTGAGATAATGCTATGCAGAAGTTCATGAAATCATTGTCTGGCTCTTAAAGTGAATTGGCAGCAAGCACACGACATCCCTGAGATGCTATGAGCTATGTCACTAGATACTGTCCCCATCTCCTGGTGGAGACATAACACTTGCTGACTGGTCCTGGTTCCCAGTTCCCACAACATGCACCACTAAAATATCTACTTTTTTGAGTCGAGAAATTTCACAGGAGTATAGATTTCCAGATACCGTTATGATTTAGTCAGTTCAATTATTCTTGTCCTCTTCTGATACATTTTAATTCTATCTTATTCTACAATGCAGTTCTGAGTCTCTCCCTGAGCAAAGTCCCCTTTCTAAAATAACCCCAAGATAATTTAGGCAGAGATGTCTCTTTTGCATTCACTTCTGTTCCCCTGTTGCCTGTCATGAATTTATATACCCTTAGTCGCTGCAATTTACAAGCGCTTAAGAAGATTGCAGACAGGTTTTCTCATCTCTGCACTTAGCAGGGACCCTTCTGAGATGAATGTGTGCCTGGTGATAGGGATGTGCACTGAGATTCAAACTAGCAAGTTCCCCTAGGTGCTAAGTGGAAGTGCACAAGGGCAGGCTGAGCATCCTTAATCCAAGGATCGAAATCCAAATAAAAAGCTACACCTATGATCTCACGTGAGAGGCTGCAGCTAAGGTGCAAATATACTCTAAGTACTACATGAAATTACCTCCTGTACATGAATTTGGTGTTTAGAATCGATTCTCATATCCAATGCATCTTACTGTACATATGCCAGTATTTCAAAATCTAGAATCTGAAACACATGTGGTTCCAAGAGTTCACTAAGGGATACTTAATATTAAATTATATTCTTCCCAGAGTTGTTCTTGCTCCATGAACCCTGGCAAATGGGTTTCTATTCATTAGGTTGCCCAAAGCCTGAAACCTGGGGTGGAACTTAGTTCTCCCTTCTCTCCTTCCCCACATATACCTTCTAAATCCTGCCATTACCATCACTCAAATTTACCCATTCTTCTTTGTCCTGATACTATCTGAAGTCAGAAATCAAAATGTTTCCTGGATTCACCTAAGAACTTCCGGATCAGTGACCTTTCTCTTGGTGCCGCTTACTGCCCAGGGTCAATGTCTCCACAAGGCATTATCTCCCGATTACCCCAGGGGTCCCCTGACTATTGTGCTGGTCCCCTACAGGGACAGCCTGCCTCCTTTTACTCTGAGGTGTGCCATCCTTCTGCGTCCTTTTGGTTTGGCTAGGGCTGGGAGAGGAGGAAATGTAATCATGTAATTCCTCTTGTTCAGGGATTGTCTCAGCCTTGTGGTCTAAATTGCCCCGTGAAATATAAATCATGTGGAAAACTGGCCAGGAACACAGCTCCGTCTGCTGGTTTGCCAGCCAGTGGAATTCAAGCCTGGGTCAACTGGTGGCCGTGTGTCCACAGCAAACTCCTGGCCTGCCCGAGATGGCAGTGGGGACACGGACACTTGAATCCAGGTTTCTACCAGCCAGCTCTCTTCTAGTCTTTTCAAAACCCCAAGCTCTTAGTTCGTTGAGTCAGTTTGAGGGTTGTTTGTTTTAACCTTTCAACCTGGAGACGTTATTTCTACAGCAGCGTAGGAACTTCGGTGGTCAGGCCTCTCCCTCATCTTTGAAGACTGCAGGCTTCTCTGGCCTCTGGGTGTGAACACCAAGTGCCTCCTTTTCTGGAATTTCTTTCCATTGATGTGCACCCTGGCTTCTCTTGAGCCTGCATACCATGTACTGGCTGTCTGTGTGCTTACTGGGGCCTCCCAGTAGACTGTAGTCTCTCTGATACTAGGATCACACCTTTCATTGTTACTACTCAAGACCCCAAATCCATCATTCTTGTACATTAAGGAGCAACTAAAGACTCAGAAATATAAGATAAGCAATTAAGTCACTTTAATTTAAAATGTGATTTCTGCATGTCTTAGCATTACCACTGGGGCGGAAAGGGTCTATTTCATTTACAGTTCTATATAACAGTTTACCATCCAACAGAGGGCAGGAACTTAAGGGGGGCAGGGACCTGGGGGCAGGAGTTGATGTATAGACCATGGAGGGGTGCTGTTTACTGGCTAGTTCCTCATGGCTTGCTCAGGCTGTTTTCTTATGGAACCCAGGACCACCAGTGAAGCACCACTCACAATGAACTGGGCCCTACCCCATCAATCCCTAATTATGAAAATGTCTTACAGGCTTTCCTACAGACCATCTTATGAAGGCATTTTCTTCACTGAGTTTTTCTCTCGGATAACTTTAGCTCGTGACAAGTTGACATAAAACAATCTAGAAAACAACATTTACAAATAGCATTTCCTTTTAGCAAATATATCCAGGCATGGAAACCACTGCAGTTACTACAACCAAATAGTACCTCAGGGTCCACAGAAGATGAACGTCGAGCGGAGATATCAGATCTGAGATATTCAAAACATAAGAACGTTAAATATTGTGAAATGTAGGATTAAAGAGGAGAAAGAAGTTCAAATGAGTCAAGGTTTCTGGAATTGGGAAAACACAGGGCCTTCGATTTGGTTCCATTGGTCCTCCTGTCTGTTTTTATGCCAATACCAGACTGTTTTCAGTACTGTATGTAGCTCTAAAGTAGAGTTTGAAGTCAGGGATTATGATGCTTCCAGAAGTTCCTTTATTGTCAGGATTGTTTTGGCTATCCTGGGTTTTTTGCTTTTCCATATGAACTTGAATATTGTTCTTTCGAGGTCTGTGAAGAATTTGCTGGGCATTGCATTGTATCTGTAGATTGCTTTGGGTAACATTGCCATTTTTTATTGTGTTAATTCTACCTACCCAAGAGCATGGAAGATATTTCCATTTTCTGGTGTCCTCTTCAATTTCTTTTATCAAATATTTAAAGTTCTTGTCATACAGATCTTCCACTTGTTTGGTTAGAGTTACTCCAAGATATTTTATGATATTTGTGGCTATTTTGAAGGGTGATGTTTCTCTGATTTCTTTCTCAGCCAGTTTATCATCTGTGTAAAGTAGGGGTACTGAAATTTTTGAGTTTATCTTGTATCTTGTTACATTACTAAAGGTGTTTATGAGTTGTAGAAGTTTCTTGGTAGAGTTTTTGGAGTCACTTATGTAAACTATTATATTATCAGCAAATAGTGAGAGTTTGACTTCTTTTCTGATTTGTATCCTCTTTATTTCCTTTGGTGTCTTATTGCTCTAGCTAGGACCTCAAGAACTATATTGAATAGATATGGAGAGCGTGGACAACCTTGTCTTGTTCCTGATTTTAGTGGGATCACTTTAAGTTTCTCTCCATTTAGTTTGATGTTGGCTGTTGGCTTGCTGTATATTGCCTTAATTATGTTTAGTTATGTTCCTTGTATCCCTGCTCTCTCCAAAACCTTTATCATGAAGGGATATTTTGTTCGAAGGCTTTTTCAGCATCTAATGATATGATCATGTGGGTTTTCTTTTTCAGTTTGTTTATATGGTTGATTATATTGACAGATTTTCATATGTTGAACCATCCCTACATCTCTGAGATGAAGCAGATGTGGTCACGGTGCATGATTTTTCTGATGTGTTCTTGGATTCAGTTTGCCTGTATTATATTGAGTATTTTTGCATCAGTGTTCATGAGTGAGATTGGTCTGTAATGTCCCAGAAGTTTCTAACCACTGTTGTTATCTAATTCCAGAGCCTCTCAAAACCCAAAGCCTTTGTCAAGCATTTCCCTGCCCTATCCCCTAGACTCTGGCAATGACTAATTTACTTCTATTTCCAAAGATTTTTCTTCTCTGGGCAGTCTGCGTAAGTACCATTCTACATCTGTGGCCAGGTGTGTCTGAACTCTCTCACCTAAGTTATTCTTAAATGTTATCCTTGTTAAAGCTGGTCCTTGTACTTTATGCCCCTTTGTGGTTAAATTGTTCCCAGTATGTGACTATTGCATGGTTTGCTAACTGGTTGATGGACACTTTGCAATTTTCTAAGCTCCTTTATTATCTGGTAAGTTTTAAGATGTATTAATTCTCTTTTTGAAATAATAAATTTTAGGTATTTAATGTGGTGTTGAACAAGGTCTTGGGACTCAGGGAAAAGTCTGGGGTGGCTTTCAGCATTATTGTTTTGTTTTAAATATCTAAAATCTGTTTTTGTTATTTTTTTAAGGGAATGAGGAACTGAAAATGCAGTTTTAGAATTGTTTCTGAGACCAGCTAAAAATATCTAAGTCCATTAGTGGCAAGTAGACAAAGAAGGAGAGGAATTTGGAAGTGTCTGTCTCTATTTCCTCTTGAGTTTTTCATGGCTGACATTCCTTGTGCTCCTGCAGAACAGGATCCATAACTGCACAGCAGCTTGTAGCTTGTTGTCAACTATGGGGATGCTCCAAAGTCAACGTGTTCTCTAATGTCAGAAATCTTTCTTGTTTCCTTTGGATGCAGTCCAGCACTGGACAAGGATGTATCTGACTGGTGTGACTTCCCTCCTCGTGGGATTAGCTGGCAACAAGATGCTGAACCTCACAGATAACACAAATATTCACACTCTAGTCTTGTGGTCCGAATATTATATGTTGTACGATGCACACTGTGTCAGCATCTGTGTGGAAACTAATCAAAACATTTTGATTAAAACTTGTGCGCTCCAGAAACAACTAAGAATTGTCTTTTACAGGAAAGAGGTGCATAGTGAGTCTTCTTTCTTCTTTTAAAAAAAAAATCCCTTCTTTCTTGATTTCTTACTAAGAATCAATGAAGAATTTTAGTTTTAAATATATGTAGTTACTTTAAGCATATATGTAAGAGAAAACATGATTTTCATGTTATAAAGGGTCACTTTAGTGATTGGTAATTGGTTCATGTCTTTTGTTGGTGAGTTGTATTGAAAGAAAAACATTCTTAGACCTCTTGAAAAAATAATTATATTAGTAACAGTGGTGTGTCCCCTAAAGTCATTTCAAGTCTCCACCCACCAAATCACCTAAAACTGCATTCATTGACTGTTCTCTAGATGAAGCTTAATTGCCCTAAGTCCTTAATTTAAGTTGTGGTTTGTAGAGAGCTGCGTGGAGTCGCGCCTTTAAGATGGCACCGGCTGCCACCCTCCGCGAGCCCTAGCGCTCTCTGTAATAAACAACTCCTTTTATGGTGATGGCCCGTGACCTGCTATGATCGTGTGTCGCTTGCGTATGCTTGAGCCTGTGGGCAATGTCCACGTGGCACTCCAAGATAGGCGACCATAGCCTATATAAGGGCTGGGAGAGGTCTGCCCCAGGAACAGAGAGAAACGGGAGAGAAGCGAGAGAGAAACAACTGTTCAAGGTCCTGAATAAACTGCGTGCAAGAAGAGCTCTGTTATCGTGTCATCATTACTGGTTCCAGGCCGTCGCATCAATGATTTAACCATTCTTTCTGTCAAAGTCATTGTTCCAGTGACTGAAGGGTTGGCTCAGCAGTAAAGAGCACTGGTTGCTCTTTTAGAGGACCAGGGCTCAATTTCCAGAACCCACACATGGCTCACAACCATCTGCAACTCCAGGTCCAGTGGATCCAACATCCTCTTCTGGCCTCCACATGCACCACACACATATAGTGTACAGGCATACATGCAGGCAAAACATTCATTCACAGAAAAATAAAATAATTTTCAACTATTGAAATATGCTTTGAAACAGAAAAGGATTTTGGCTGTAATGTTAAAACCAAAAGTGGTGTATGTAACAAACAAAATGGGGAAGCATTTTTCTGATACTCCACGTCATCATCAGAACCCTAAGTGTCCCCTTTTATAATAGGGGTCTTCTTATTACACCATTCACTGGAAATCAACATGATTTCCTCCCACAACTATAAGCCTTAGACTCATATAACAAATAGTGAAAATGATTGGTTATTCAAATACCTAACCTTATAGACTGTGATCTACACTATGAGAGAGCATAGAGTCATCCCCTCTCCCTTCCTGCTGCAGGATTTGGTTGCTGTTCCCCATTCGAGCAGAGGACTGTGATCTGTGAGTCTACCCCTAAATAAATAACCCTTTATTATACTCAGTTCTGAACTAGTGTGGGATTTCTTTTTAGTGTCCGTCTTCACAAGTGACAATGTGTCAAAAAATAAAAAAGCATTCAGGGAATGGGGAAGAAGTTCGGTGGTTGACACTTGCTTAATTCGTGAGTCCCTGGGTACTCATTCCATCTGTACCCATACAGTTACTTAACACACTTAATTCTGAACACTAAGTATATCTGGGGTGCATACTATTGACACAGTACTTTCTAGTCATTTCAAAGGTGACCTTTCTGATACCTGGACTGCTAATGTTTTGTAGGCATAGATCATTTTCACAGAAATAATCATTGTACAAACAGTTTTACAACATTGTATATTCGGTGTAGAATTATTTTAAATTTTATTTTAAACCTACTTCTGTTTTAAAATTAGGATTTAGTCAGGCATAATAGTGATGACTAAACCTCACTCACAGAGCAAGAACTCATGCAGGGGGATTGAGAATTGGGGTCCTTGAGCTGTGTAGGAAGATCCTGTCGAAAGGAAGGAAGGAAGGAAGGAAGGAAGAAAGGAAGGAAAGAAAAAAGAAGCAAAGAAACAGAGATGAAGAAAGATATTAGAAAACCTTGAACATTATCTAACTTTATATAAAAGCTTTTTTCAGTAGTGAAGAAGCTTTGCTAACTCCCTTCTCCAATTTCTTTTCATCATCTCTTGGCTGTTAAAGTGGTTTAGCTGTGACCATTATGTGCAAACACAATGCCTTCAGGGCCACTCTGACAGTATTGTGACCCAGACAACATCTATGTTGATTTTATTAACTGACACCCCAAACTATAAAATTATATAAAAATCAAGGCCAGCCTGGTCTATAAGAGCTAGTTCAAGGACGACTAGGGCTATTGTACAGAGTAACCCTGTCTCAGAAAACAAAAAACAAAACAAAAAAAATCATACATATTTCAGGAACATATCTGAGTCATCCAAAGTTCTAGGAGCTCTGCTTTGGAACCCGAGGCAGTTCTGTCACGTGTGTAAGCCAAAAGGGGCCTCAGGGCTAGCACCAATGCACGTGTCTTCAGTTTTCCAAGCAAATGGCCTTGGTCTAACCACAGTGAGGTAAGAGTTAAATACGCTTGTTATCCAATGGGTGCTCAAAGAGATGCTAAAGATGAGCGGAAGTGAATGCAGGTGACATTTTAAAGCCAGCCAGCTCGTCTTTCTGCTTGGAACTGAGTTTATCTGAAATGTGATCTTTGGTTGATGGAGGGGAAATCTCCGAAGGTAATTTCTTTATTGTAGTCCATGATTTGTGCAAAACATTTTGCTCATCACATCCACTTACTTCTTATTTAGTGACACAAAGCGCGGCTGCACTTCCTGTCCCACCATGCTCTGCTTCATGTCATTCCCGAAGTGGGGAGGTGACAGAGATTGTGGGGACGCAGCACTTGAGGACAGGAGGGCAGGAGAGGACCGCGGCCTCTTTCTGTCACCACAGACCCTGGACGTAGGTGAAGAAAGTGGTCTCTGCTTCCAAGAAACCTGCAAGTTTTCGTCTTGCAATCCACATTCACAAACATGGATGCTGGAATAAGGAAGGCTCCAGAGAAGCCTCAGGTCAGTTCTGGGCTCGGGACTCTCAGACATTGGTCATTTGATCCTAACTGGATTCAAAGCCATAAAAAGAGTCAAATGCACATGAGACGGGTTGGAAAATACAGGATCATTGGTTTTACAGCTTCGTAACAGCCCCTAATTATTCACCCTAGAACATTATGAAAGACAACACAATTAAACTATGCTTAATGAAATTCCTGCAAAAAACTCAGTTGCTCTGCAATAAATCATGCCTTTGAGGAATGAATGCTCAGGAAGGAGAGTCAGTGGGAGGTTTCCTAGAAGCTGCCAATTATTTTGATTTCTTTTACCATTTGTTATATAATGAAACTCGGAGGCAAATATAAAGAAACCCAAGACAGTTACAATGACAGCGACCCACGCCATCACCATCCGCTTCCCAGCTTGAAAGGGGCCGCACAACCTGAGCATCCATTCACACCGATGATTCTGATTGTACCCATTAACATCCAGTACCACCATCTCCAATACATGGTACCACAAACAAAGGAAGGATTCCATACAGCATGAAACCATTCTAGTGTGAACTAATGTAAAAAATGTATTATTACAAGTTCTAATCTTGTCTTCTAAATTTGATTTCTGTTTCTATGCTTGCCCTAATTAATAACGTTGGGTTTATTTGTTTGCACTAAATAATGGTGTCGTGTTCATGTGCTTAACCACAATTTCTCCGTGATATGACACCACAGATAAGAGTGAAGCAGAGCCGAGCCCCTGTGTTCAATACGCAGTATTACTTCCATGTGTATGTTCTGAAAGTAGATCAGTTTTGGAATTATCTCGGTTCTCAATATAACAATCAATTATGCACACAAATGTGTACACAACACACACACACAATTTTAATTTCCCAGAGATCGAGACTGATTGATACCTGTTATTACAGTAACACAGGAAATACACATTATATGCAATTCTGCCTCATTATCAATCTCCTTAAGTTTTGTCAGCAACAACCTCTCTGGAGCCAGTAGATCCTGCTTTCTGTATTCCATCGATTTTTTTTTTTTTTTGCAAGAATTAAAGAAAATATTAAGCATCCTCCGGTTTTCCCAGATACTATTTTTTTTCCCCTTAGGTAGATCCAAGAGGGAGGTTATTGCATCTGTGACCACGAGGGACAACACGAACAGGACAGAGAAACAACACGGATGGGACAGAGAGAGAGACAACAGGACAAAGGACAGTATGAACAGGGCAGAGGGTTCTCTCTCCAGTGTTGGGACAATTCCAGTCTGGAACAATGTCCCTGCTGCTGTCAGCTGAACTGTCTTTATGGACCGTCAATTTGAATCTAACTGCATTGGGATGAGGGACAGGGATCATTTTAGCCTGCTCCTCTGTGTGGGCACTAAAGGCATGCATGCTACGCTGACTAAATGGCTAGTGCCACCTATTGGCAACTCAGAAACACAAGGGATTCTCGCAGTTCTTAGGCGTGTATTTGTGCTTGGTGAAAGCTACTACTGCTGAATGCTGGTAACAGCAATGAGAGATACAGAGGCCTTCTAAGTTACAGCTCCTGTCAGTGCCCAGAGCCCCTGAGTGCAGTGAGGTTGGAAAAACCTAGCAATCACAGGAAAGATGCTACATGGTTTATTTTCATTGTTTATCTTGAGTACATTAGATCCCCTACAAGGCAAATCTTTTGAAACAGCATCTTGATTCTTCTCTTTTGGCATTTAAGAGTTTAAAAATAATAAAGGAATTTTAAATTCCAATACTCTGTATTGGGGATCAGTCAGTCACAGGTAATGCTCACACAACTGAATTTGATCATATCAAATAATAAAGTTGGGCTCCTACCTTAAACCATGATAACATTTGACTCAATAGGGTCTAATCATACAGAGGAATATTATTCAATCTTTCAAGGAAAGATATCCTGATATTGATATAACATGCATGCATGAGTCTTGGAAATGCTGTGCTAAGTGAATCAAGCCATCCATACAGGGCAAATCCTATGTGATTCCACTCATATAAGGTAAGCCAGTTCACAAAGATGGAAAAGAGAAAGCAGATAACCCTAACTGGGGAAACGGGGAGCTGGGAGATGCTCTCCAATGGACAGAGACCGAAAGCTGGGGAAGTTGGACAGCTACTCAACAACGAAAGCACCTTTACCACTGTCAGACTTCTTGAAATGTTAGACAGTTTGGCGTGGTGGCACATGCCTTTAATCCCAGCACTTGGAGCCAGCCTGGTCTACATAGTGAGCTCCAGGACAGTTAGAGTTATGTGAGAGATGCCATCTTGAAAGTCAGACAAACAGACAAAAAAAAATTTTTTTAAAAGGAACAAACATAGGCATAAACAAAATAAATAGCAGTAAGTACCAACGAGGATTTGGAGAACCCAAACCCAATGTATGGCTAGTACATTTGCAACAGTGCAGCTGCTTTAAAAAAGAGTCTAGACACCGCTCAGATGATTACAGTCAGCGTACGGCCCACTGTTCCACCCTAAGGAACTTGGAAGCGTGATGTGCACAAGAAACTTGCGCATACATATTCAAAGCAGCTTTATCTGTAGTAGCCCCAGATAGAGACCACGGAAACAATTGGAATTGTTTCATCAATGGTATACCTACTGATGAAAAGTAAGCAAAGTGTGCCATACTCATAGGAAGGAATGTTATTGAATATGCATTGACAGATGAAGTAGGTCCATGTTAACAGCACCCATCAGCCTTGGAGTCACTGCTGAGAGAATGCAGTCACAGAGGACCAGGTAGGTTCCCGTTTCTGTGAAGTGCTGACAATAGACTAAACCAGAGGACAGACATCGGTTCAGCACTTCCCAGGGTCAGGTTTAGGGTAAATATGAGTGCCTATAAATTTCTTAGGCAGATGAAAATAATGAAATATTTTAACACTTATGGTGGTGACAGAGGTACATCTGTGAGTATAGTGGAAACCACTATATAACCACTATATATAAAGTAGACACTTTAAAACAAATTCTATAAAATGTGAATCAAATCTCAATAAGAACTGTTATAAGGAACTAGGAAAGCTGGCTCAGTAGTTAACTCTTGCTGCTCTTGCAGAAGGCTCAGGTTCAGTTCCCAGCAGCCCCATGGCAGGTCACAACCATCTGTTACTTGAATTCCAGGGCATCTGGTACCCTCTGAGGGCACCAGACACTCACATAAGGCACACACATACAGGGAGGCAAAACACCCCAAACATAAAACATAATAAAATAAGTCTCTAAAAACATTTTAAAAAAGAAAAATGAATCACTATCATTAAATTGTAACTTTAATTAAAAATAGCTACAAAGCTAGAGAGTGGTGGTTGGTGCAAGCTTTTAATCCCAGCACTCAGGAGGCAGAGGCAGGCATATCTGAGTTCAAGGCCATCCTGGTCTACAGAGCAAGTTCCAGGACAGCCAGGGCTATGAAGAGAAACCCTGTCTGGAAAAACTGGGGAAAAAAAGGCACAGTCAGAGAAGAGACATACCAGCACTCCACGGTGTTAGAGCATATAGATTAATTCGTGTCTAGGTCAAGTAACCGTTAGGTTGTTTTATGGTATTTACGGTCGAACTGTTTGCTTTGTGGCTATGAGAAACTTCCAGTAAAGCTAAGGGGAGAAACACCATTCCTTCTTTGTCTCCTGTGCTTACTTTGTGTTCATGGAGGAGCGGGAAGGACTACATTGTGGACATTCTCCTCGACTCTGACCCTCACTCCTCCTTCTTGGATTGTCTGCTATATTTGTTAATTTTCTCAATGCAAAAGCTTTGTTTTTCATGCCAAGTGTTGACAAGACCCTCAGTAAACTCGTTTCCAGAGTCTTAGGCTGGGATTGTGGCTCGGGGCATGCATAGGGCCTTCATTTCTAGTCTCAGTGCCGTCAAGTAAATAAATAGTGCAAAAATAAAGTATGCAGCTAGATATGTGAATGCATGTGTGAGTGGAAAGCCCAGGGCCAGCTGTCCCATGCCTGGTCTAATGAGCCATCTGAATGAGAATTTCTTGCATGCTAGGTAAGAATGAAGATACCAGGACGTAATCCTGAGCCTCCCACAACTGGGTACTTTTTGTGGATACTGGTACTACACAACTTGAAAATACTTTCTGCATTTATTTTTAAAATATGAGAATTTTTCAAGTCCCCTTGCCATCCAGTGATTGATAACATAGCACACAAAAGCTGAACGGTACTTACGAGTCACCTAGGGCTGTACTGTGCTGAGCTGTAGAGGGCTTGCCATGGACTTGGAGGCCCTGGATTCTACCTACAGCACTGGACCAAAAAAATAAAAAAGAAGAAGAATCATATAAATCACCCTATTTTAAACAGGAAGAAACAAGAAAGAGGATTGTCCCAAACTCATGCAAGCAACTGAGATACAGGTCCAAGACAGATCTGGGCAGCCAGGAGGACCTACTTTAGACACCCAAAATAGCATCCTCAGTGGCCTCAGGCAGAAGTTGATTGAATAAACACCTCTGAAGTCCATGATACGATTCACCATTAGAAAGGACCTCCAAGTTCACATCATAATATAAATAGCATCATCCAGAGAAAAGAAAAATGAACCAGGATGAGGGAGGGGCTTCTCTTGTTGGCTACAGCTCTCCTCCACTTACCACACAGATGTAAAGTTTGGCACTCGGAATTCGGAAAACATCTCAATAAACACAAGCCAGGCAGGGGTACATGTCTTTATCTGTGGAGCTATTAAAGACTTTCCAGATGTTGAGACTCCTCAGCAGAACTTTAGAACATGGTTTTCTCCCATGATTTTTTTTTTTTTTTTATTTCTGGCCCTGGAAATTGGCCAGCAGGAGTATTTGTGGTTCTGAGTTGATAACACACCTTAACTGCAGGCAGAAGCGGTTTCCCTTTGTTTTCAGGTTTGAGCAGTGTGGTGGTTAGAAATTGGCCCCCGTCAGAAACCTCTAAGCCTCATGTTCTGTGCCTCATACATACATGATTAACCAGCACAGAGCGTACAGCACAAGACAGGCGAGAGATTTATCGATTCTGGCTGAGTGACTGGAAAAGCAACCTTGACCACTTTGTAAAGTCCATAATGGGTCTACAAATCAGGGCTGGAGTCAGCTTAGCATGTCCGCGTCGATGGGCAAGGAGCCTGTGTTTGATCTGACTCAGTAATGCTGCCCAAGCAGACTACATTCTACAATTCAAAGTTCTTCCCTTCCTTTTTTTTCACTGAGATAAATCATCTTTATTTAAAATAGAAGTAATATTTAATAAAGTGCAATATTTTGTTAGCCATCTTGGAGAATACTTTCTACTAACTAATCCTTTTGAAATAAATTCATAGGATTAAAAAAAATGCTTTCAATTTCAGAACCCACTTGAGGCAAAGTTCAGTGATCTGAAAGTGGTAGAAAATTCTAGGATTCCCATTTCAGATTGGGCTATAAATAAAAATATGCTGGGATTTAATGAGTTGATACTGAACCACAGATGTTTCATTTTGCAGATACTCAATCCTCCTGATTCAAATATGGTATCAAACAGTATTATTACGCAATGTCTTCTGAAATTAGGGGTACCTTTCTTACGAAGTCTAAATAACTCCAGAATAAAAGACAAAAACTGTTAAACTATCTTCTAGTGACCATCTTTCTGAAAGTAGAAAAGGAAAATACAGAGTGTAATAATCACACACACGTGTAAAGATCCCTTCCAGTCCAAGTTCCTAGGATGGCCTATTAGTTGGTTTGAAAACTACACAAGTGGCCTCTCTTTGGGTTTTAAATCTCATTCATAGTGGTTTTCTATTTAGAGTAGCAATTCTACAGCCTAGCGACAGTGGAGAATTCCTTTTATATGATCTTATTTTAGAGAAATCTGCTAAAGTGGGAAAGTAGAACATCTACCTGGCTGTCAAGAGATCTGATGATGCATGCCATTCGTCCCAGCACTCAGGAGGTTAGGCAGGCAGATATCTGAGTTTGAGGTCATCCTTCCTGGTCTACAGAGCAATTTCCAGGACAGCCAGGGCCATGCATTGAAAACCTGTCTCAGAAGTAAAGTAGAAAGGAGAGAAGGAGAGAGGGACAGAGGGAAGAAGGGAGAGAAGAAGGAACCTGATTTTTTTTTCCAGACAGCTAAATTCTTTTCCCAGGACCAAAGTAGAAATGGCTAAGTTCTGCAAAATAGGCGTCCATACAAGAACCAAGATGAGAGAGAATTTTTTATTCTGATTCTGATATCAAACAAGTAGGATATGGAGAAGGAGGAGGAGGACAGCAGCTTCCAGGTTTCAAAACGAATGGTAAGGCTATGACTTAATGTTACAGGGAGTCTCATTTTCTCTTCCAATAAAGGTTTCCAAACAGAGGGTTTAGCTCAGTCAACTTTAGGGCTATTCTTCCGTTTGAGGCAGAAAAGACAAGTTAGGTATTTATGGGCACTGGCAAACATTGCTACACCTCAGTGCTGGGGAATGTCTCCAACCGCGTACCCCTGATACCTCTATTTACAGTGAGCTGGTCGCTATCTGGAACATTAGCGATTTCTGCTTTGTTTGCTTTCTTTTGTTTCTGTGGTGCTGAGAACTCAACCCAGAGCTGCGAGCATGTTAGGCACGTCCCCTACCACTGAACCACATCTTCAGACCTGATTTCCAAACGTCCACATATTGCTGCATGCCCTCTTAAATGAAACCACACTGACTAGCATCGAGTCAGGCATGCAAAGCCCTTTGCTGTGCAGACTCCTGCGAAAGCATCTCCCATAGTACACGGTCAGAGGACACGTGCCTGTAAACCTCTTCGTAAAGCTGTGTTATCTCATGTGAGGAGAAAGCAAGAGATCCACGACCAACGAAAATTTTCTCCTTCACAAGTGTTTTCAGGCTGCTGCGGTTCCCATTCTTACGTAAAGTCACTGGAGATTATCTGAAGTTCTGAAATTCCTCAAGCCTCCGCGTGAAGAAGGGTGGGAATGTCTGATAAAAATAGACGGTCCAGCCCGCTTGTCTCGGGACAGAGAAGTCATGCTCAGTAGATTTTCCTCCACCCTTGCAGCTACCCATATCACCCTGAACTTGATCGACGGAAGGTAAGCTTATCCATTGTTTCTGTCCCTTGGAATTCCTGAAGCCTCCTTGCCACTTGTTAATAAAACTGAGAAAAGGAGCATGAGCCGTCGAGAAGGCATTTCCTCATGGCAGGCAGGAAGACAGATGGAAGAAATCTCATTTAAGACTCTAAAATGAATTTGCACAATACTTTAGGCAAACTAAAATCAAATCAAAAATCTCTTTTAGAACTATCTGTGAATTCGTTTCCAGTAAACCTTGGTGTTTACATTTTCATCTGCTGGTCTAGCAGTTTATGGACAGAATGTTTTCCTACAAAATATTCTGGTGGGGGTGGGGGACCTGTTTACTCCCGGGGTGGACCATGCTGCTGGGGAGAAATCCTGGCTGGGTTACCATAGACAAGCAGGTTTTCAGCTCCAAACCAGATCTTCAAAATTTGTGTTTCTTCCAGATTGCCTCTTATTTCTAATTTTAAAGGTAACTGCATTATTGAGATAAAATTAATATAGAATAAAGTTCGCTTGTTTTAAGTATACAGTTTGGTGAACTCCAGAATGCTGTGCTGAGCAATAACCACTATTATCAAGTTATATTTGATAAATATCAAGTTATACTACTTTCTATCCCCTGCCCTGAGCAGCCCATAGCTTTCTCTCCACTATGTAGGACCTATTAGGGGCATTTCATATCAGCAGAATCAAGCAATGTATGATCCCCTATAACAGGATTCTTTAATCATTCATGATGTTTTAAAGATGAAATGTCTAATTGTAAAAATTAACGGGAGCCCTTTCAAACTTACAAAGAAGGATCGCTAGTCTCGGAATTGTACAGTCCTCCTGGGTATCAACTATGTACACTCATTTTCAGAAATGGAACCCAGGCTACCCCTATTTTATAGAAAAAGTGATAGATGAAGTTAGCAAGATTTCTTTCTTAGACGTTCTCACAATTTTAAAAATAGCCAGAGTTTAAGGACCAAAACTAGCACCCCCTCCCCCAGCAGTGCTGGTGACTAAGCCCACAGGTCCTTCAGGTGTGAGCATACTATCAACCAAGCCCCGCCTCCAGCCTCTGTTTGAAAACTTTCCACATGGGACTGGGGAGCTTGCTCAGTGGATAAAACACTTTCAGTACAAGCACAAGCACCCAAGTTTGATCACCAACACCCACAAAAACCCAGAGGGAGAAACAGGTCTGATCCCAGAGCTCATGGATCAGCTAGTCTAGCCAATCGATGCTCTCCAGGTTCAGTGAGAGATCCTGTCTCAAAAAACAAAGTGGAGAAGCAAGTCAAGATGACATCCCAGTGTTAAATTCTGATCCCCTCCTGCACCCAGGCAAGCACACACACACGCAACCTTCCTAACTCCCTCATAATAAACAAATAATAAATAAATAGTCCTTATAATATGATAAAACAGCATAACCTTTGACTAGGGAACAGAACTCCACGGTGCTTGACGTACAGATTCCCAAGGCCCTCTGCAGATCCACTGAGAACCCCCTTTGGAAAGAGTTGGGGAACCGACTTGAAGCATGTGCTCTCACTCGATAGTCTCTTATCTGTTATTGGGAGTTAGTCATAGAGAGTACTATTGCAAAAATGTTTCATTCAAAGCATATTATTGAAGAAGTTGTATAAAAGTAACAGTAGTCAAATATCTGCCTAACATGTATAGAGACTAGTCTTTAGCACACACAGGAACACACATGATTACATGCTCACACTCATGCATACACACTTACCCCCCCACACACACATGCTCACAGGCTCACACACATTCACCCTCACAAGAAGCAAGCTGCACATCTTCACCCCTCCCCCACTGGAGTGCCCTTGAAGTCTAAGTGAGTCAACGTTCTTCAAGCCATGGAGGAAGATACACTGGCTCCCAGGAAGATGGGGGAGCCATTCTTTTGTATGTGTGAAGCCGAAGTAATGGTGTGGATTACAGAGAAAGCCCAAGTCATCAAGCGAAACTGAAATTCATCTTGCTGTGTCTCTGGGTGAGTCACCTGTCACTCAAACTCCATTTCCTTTGGAAAACAAATTGGAAGCAGTAGGAACATCTACTGGTGAGGTTATTTCTAAAGCAAATTGAAGTACATAAACAACAATACTCTGTGAAGAATATGGTATATACTTCACTTATATCATATAAAATATAATAAGTAAAAAAATTCCCAAATCCATGTCCTTTAAGAAGCTGTACGATAACAACGTTTCATAAAACAATAAACTATTTTAAATATATTTTGTAACCCCATTATATCAAAAAATGAGTCTACAAGAGAACTCCCTTTTCTCCTTTGTGAAGTCCTCCCCGCTCTCTCAATTAAGACATCACAGTTTTACACTCCACGTTACCACTCGAAAGTTCTCTCTCAAAATTATGGGAAGACAACTGTGAACGGATACTCAGTTTTGAGGAAACGTATAGATATGTAAAGCAGATAACGCAATTCACTGATCATTTGCGTTCCAGAAACGCTACACAGACATTCTGAGTGACTCGTTGCATTGTTTCAGAACCTTTGGGAATGCAGCTGATTGCCATTTAAAGTATAACATCTGCAGACAAATCATTCCAGCAGCAGTCTGTGCACCCACTCGAATGCCAAATGACAGTTATAAACTCCGAGGCTTACAATAACTGCCTGTATTAGAATGGTAATCCTTGGGGAAGAACACTCATGTTTGTGTACTTCCTGCATGGGGAAATTTGTCACCCCGACTGTTTGCCTGAGGTGGCAGCAACAGGAAGAGGGAACCCGACATCAGTGTATTTCAAGGTCACGAGAAAGGCAGCCGCTGAATGTTTGTGAAGGTAGAAAGCATGTCTTTAAGCCTGGCCACCTAGCCTGGCTCCACTAGAAGGACAGACAGACAGCACCTCCCTGAACTGGACTTGTCTGTGAGCCTATACCTCTCAGGCTGAGGCATGGGGTGGGGTGGGGGAGGGGAGGAGGCTGATGCCACCAAAGTTGCCAGGGCAACAGATGTGATGACAAGGCTGCCTGTGACTTCTGCTGCCAGGGCCTCCAATGCCCCCCAATCAAACCTCATCAGTGGGCCAGAAAGAGAAATATTTCATGTGCAGGAGCAGCTACGGTTAGTGAAAATGGGTTTAAGCTATTTGGCAGCCGAAGAAAGAATCCAGCCATGTGGTTGAGAAGCAGGTCACTGCGAGGTTATGTTAACCTGCAATCTCTCATTCTCCCTTTCCTCCAGCCCTTTTACCCCAGACACACCTAAACTCCATCCCAGCGGAGATGCCACGAGCTCATGTTTGCACTCCTGGGGGCGGTGATCCGACTGTAAAGAGCCCGGCTTTTCCACAGCGACCTTCACTTGTGCTGAGCAGTGATGCAAGCTTTCCTGTTACTATTATAGTTGAATATCTTTTTTCTCCTTCCCTTTTCAATTTAGAGCTAGTGACAAAATTGCAAAACGTAAAAAAGTGGGCTGCTCCTGTAAGACCCCCGGTCTGTTGATGAGAAGACCTCTGTCTATACCAGACCTGTCGGGGCAGCATAGAACACCCCTGCCCACCTCCCCGCTCCCGCCACAGCAAGCAGGGGGCATCTTGGGAGCAATTCCTGCTCCAGTCTTTTGACTCCAGCCGCCTGTCATATGCAATGTGTATTCTGTGCGCTTTCATTTGTCTGGTGATTTCATTGTTTGCTGAAAAGTATGATTGTGCCCAAGTTGAAAGTAAAGGATCATTGGTATTGGTGAACAGACATGTTCCGAGAAACCCTGTTTTAATGAACTTATAATACTAAACTGTGGCTCGTACTGAAAATGACTGAGCCATCCCCCCTCCCGAGAAACAGTAGTAATTAAGGCACAGAGCAAAGGGGGTGGGACGGGAGCCTGGTCCTCAGATCTCCTTGTTTGCCCTGAGTGTAGGAATCTTAGCGGACTTGCAGGTGGCTTCACAGAGATTCCTTCTTCCCAGCCCTGGCTCCAGGTGATAGCTGGGCTCTCATTCCCTCTGCAAACACCTTCAAAGACTACCCTGCAGACATAAGGAAGGGAGATTGGCTTTCTCCAAACACGGGGATGGCTGTGCTGGGGGAGCAGGTGAAAATCATATTCTTAATCAAGAACAAACACAATTAACGGGCAACTAGATTAAGATACCTAGTCAGTCAAAATTATTTAGAGGCTCTTAGAAGCAGCACCCTTCTTTGGAGAGTTCTTAGTTACCTTTTGAGATAATACTCTGTTAATGAGAAACGTGTTCATGGCGGTGCCTCTCTTAGAGGCATAATGAGGCTTCGGTAAAATTGATAAAGGCTCTAAGAGCGAAGAGTATTTCAAGGGGCACAAAAGGAGATACGAGAAAGTGCAATCAAATCTCCCCGGGCTTCAGTCCATGTGAAGGTCTCAGAGAAAGTGCCGACAACCAACAAATTTGGTGGCATCGTCATTGCATACCGCAGTACTGAGCGCAAGGCATGCCAAGTGACTGCTGAGGGAGCTGGCGCTAACAGGGCAAAGTTAGAGAAAAAACAAAGAAATAAGATGCATGAAGGAGAACAGGGGCAGAGGCTTGAGGAAGAGGAGGGAGTCTGACTGCTACAGGTGGCGGGGTCTCAGAGTAGACGGGGTTCCCCACAGAAAATGTTCTGTGGCCTTAGTAACATCCAAAGGGGAGAGGACACAGGCTCCCGAGGGAGAGAGATCTTGCCAAGTTCTAGAACAGCTAGAGGCCAGGGCTAGGGCTTTGTCATAGGAAAAGGGACACATGGTCCTGGAAGACTGTGAAGCTACCGTGGTGGATGTGATGTTTGAGTAGGATGGAGCCAAAACTGGAGACTATTACGTTACAATGTGCACTGACTATTGCTCATAAAATGATGCTCAAGCGGAGCTGGGGATGCAGCCTAGGGTATGGTGGTAGAAGGAAGGCCATAGGCTCAATCAACCCCCATCAGTGAAAAACAACCAGAACCAAAACCAAAGCACCCAACTCAAATCCTCTAGCAAAGTAGTAAATGTATTCTTATTAATCATCTTTATAAATAAACTATTATAATTTTATTGGCTAAACAGAATAAGTCCTGGCAAAAGCAGATTCACAGAGACCCTCCAGTTACTGACTGCTGGGGAATTATAACTGAGTGGGCGTGGAAGATATACTTTGCAAGTCTAGCTAACTCCTACTATGTCCATACCAGTTCCTACATGCACATTGACTACTATCTGTCAGCTCATTCACCCTTTACGATTTTGTTTCAGCAGAGACTGCCGCTTTTACTCCGGGGCATCTTTCCAGACATGGCTGAGTCTCCTGTGCACTGGGAAAAGGAGAGACTTGTTCAGAGGAAAGAGCCTGGGCAAGGGTCTGTCTTAGTTTGGATTAGTAACTCTGTGATGAAACACCATGACCAAAGCAACTTGGGGAAGAATGGGTTTATTTCACTCACAGTTCCATATAGCATTTCGTCAGAAAGCAGTGAGGGCTGGAGGCAGGAGCTGGTGCAGAGGCCATGGAGGGGTGTGGCTTACTGGCTTGCTTTCAGAGCTTGCTCAGCCTGCCTCCTTACAGAACCCAGGATCAGCCCAGGGGTAGCTCCTCCCACAATGGGCTGGCCCTTCCTCATGATCACTGATAAAGAAAATGCCTTATAGCCCGTCTTAGGGAGGCATTCTTTCAATGGAGGCTCTCTCCTCTCTGGTGACTCTAACTCAGGTTGACACACGTTGACATAAAACTAGCCAGCAGAGTGTCCTTGCTGGTCATGTGACTGAAGCTGGACCTGGGCACTGGTCTTGGCTTCTGATCTTTTTCCAAGGGGCAGCAGCACATAAACAAATGCAGATTTTAGAGGTGGACAAGCATGTTTTGGAGACATGGCGGTTGATCTTCCTTTTCATGTCTTCCCGTTCAACTTTCTCCTGCTGCGGATGGAAGTGACTCATGGGAGTTCAATCATGCAGAGAAGCAGAGTAAATCAGATGGCCCAATCCCTACTCTTGGGATTAGTCAGGAAATCTGACTTGCGACTCATTATGTTCTTTGTGGAAGGTCATTGAGAGTGCTGGGAGGGGGCAGGGCAGAATGGTGACAATCTGTAAGGTATGCCTTCAACAATGTCTAGAAATAATTCTGAAAATCTCCTTGACTGTTTCTTCCTCTTTCTTCTCATATTTTTGTTTTGCTCTCTTTAAAAATGCTTAATGAATTATTTATTTATTTATTCATCTAGTCTATCTCAGCTGTGGTGCTGGGAGTAGAACCTAGGGCCCTGCCTATCCTAGATAAAGTTTTCTACCCTCGAGCTTTGACAGTTTCGAGTAAGGAAGACGATGAGGTCAAGCTAACCTTTAGTCTTTCATTATCGGGGATCACAAGCCCAAGGAAATTTGGTTTTGGTTCTCTTGTACAGGGACCCTCTTCAAGTCAAACAGAAAAAGTGAGTTCTGAATCAGTTTTTAAGCTGTTCCAAAGGAATTTGCTAGCAGAAAAAGACACTGAGCAAGAAAATGATTTGTTTATGGCCACATTTGCTGCTTTAATTTTAATGAGAAAATTGGACATAGAGAAACGTGTGTATAATCTCAGACTCTGTGAGTGAAGGCAAGAGAAGGGCCACTCAGAATTTCTGGCATATTTGGCAACAAAGAAAACAGAGTGCACACTGGGAGATGGTGCGGTTGGGAGATGGCACAGTTTTGAGAAGGCGTGGTTGGGAGATGGTTACTGTGAGAAAGGACACAGGCATGGAGGAACATGTGGTGTTTCTTGATTTTCATTGTGGGAAATGGATTCCGCATTCATGCACACATACCTTGAATTAATACTGGTAATGCTACTGCATAACACTGAACGGTCAACAAGTTAGAAAGAACCTTAGGATGGGATTGGAATTGGATGTACTCTCAACTCAGGGCACACATATATGTGCATATGTATATAGGGACGTGTATAGAAATAGTATGTGTGTGCGTATGGACTTGTATACACAAAATCCCATATCCATGAAGCATATGCCTCAAAATCCTCCAGTGGACAACTGAAGTCAAGGATAATATTCAACTCTATATTACTGTGCGTCCTATACATACATTTCAATGATAACTTGATTTATAAATTAAGACACCTTGTAAGGAAGGAGTTAATAATAATAACAATATACTATAATAAGTTAGTTAAAACTTTGATGGCTCATTTTTAGAATTTTCCATCTAAAATTCCTAGTCTGAGACCCATGGCAAGTGAAACAATGCAAAAGGAAGGCACGGGTAAGGGCGTGGTGTGGAAATATGTGTGTGTTTCTGTCTGCTCAACGCGCTTGAAAGTAGCGATGCCTTGGGATCCAGAAGAGCCCAGGACTTCCCTTCTAAATGCTTTCTTCCAGAAACAGATGCCTCTGACTCCCTGGAGACAAGGAAAGTACAAGGTGAATCTGGACTGTCTGGTTATGCCAGGAGTATGGGAATGGACAGAAATGACCAGGAATGAAAGGATGAGGGGGAAAGTGCAAGGGTGCTCTGAAGGTGAAATCTGAAGAAACAGGAGACCCCATCTAATGCTAGCTTTTAAAGTCAACCAACTTTTCAACACCTAACCTATAGGGTCTGTGCTAATAACACACGGCAGATGAAAAGAAAGAATGCAGGAGTATAGGAGGAATAGCAGAGTAGAAAACCAGGCTTTCCTGACACTTGCCGTCGGTCAAGGGCAGGTGCAGGCCAGCAGCTGGACAGCAGAGGAGCAGGATCCTAGTATAATGACAGAACTTCCCCCTTTTAGGAAAAAGTCCCCAGTCTTAAGGGGGAAATAACTTCCAGGTGGAGACATCGAACAGACACTAACTTGACCAGGTGATTGTGGCGAACATCACCAGTGCATTTCACACCCAGACAGGCGTGCACTACTGTTCCTATGAAGCTCCTGCAAAGAATGCATGGGTCACCGTCAGCCTGACCAGGCTGTGGGCGTTCTTGCAAAGAAAGATTCTGAAAGTTAATAGTGACTCAGGAGATTGATGAGACTTGAGAGCGAAATGTTCTGGATAATTCTGTAATGCAGACACAGAAAAAAGACAGGAATGAGACTTACGGTGGCATAGCGGAGTGTCCTGCATGGGTGTTTGTCCGACAAGATCTAGAGGAGACTCCCTTGAGAAAATGTCTCCGTCAGACTACTTACAGCAAAGCTTGTAGGGCATTTCTTGTTTGGTGACTGATGTGGAAGGATTTAGACCACTGTGGGTGGTACACCTCTGGGCAGGAGGTCCTGAGATGTATAAGAAAGCCAACTGGCAATCATGGGCACAAGCCAGTAAACAGCCCGCCTCTGTGGCCTCTGCTTTAGTTTCTGCCTCCAAGGTCCTATCTGAGTTCCTGTCCTGACTTCCCTCCGTGATGGATTGTGACCCAAGAGTGGTAAACTGAAATAAACCCTTTCCTTCCCAAGTTGTTTTTGGCCATGGTGTTTAGCACAGCACCAGAAAGCAAGCTAAGATAGGTACCAATGACACTCACTCAGTGACTGGTTACATGACCACACATGAACTTTAGGGGAATCCACAACGGAAATGGGCAGTGGGGGTGGAACACTACAGATTCACATCCAATGGCTCCGAAGCCTGATGCCACACACACCAACAATTCAACATGTCAGGTATAGCAATGTAACCATAGTATGTGTTTATGTAGCACCTCTTATCCACAGCTTTATGTAACTATCTTATATGACAGGTGATATAGGTTTTGTATACTAACTACTATAGGTATACTGTTCCATGCAATTTCATATATTTACAAGAAAACAAGAAGGAACCAATGCAGGGGTCTTCTGTTTATTTAAATAAGGAGAAGTGGGCTAAGCAAGAAAAGGCAAACAGGCTGAAAGTGCTCTGTGAAGGGACCATGGTGTGTTTATCCATCCTGCAAAATAAGCTGCTTTAAAATACACCTTTTATTTCCACAGTTGCATTCATTAAAAGTACTTTCATTTATAGGTTGGCATGTTTCATGTGAGAGAGGTTTCTGAGTCTTAAACTCTCCCTAGGAACTTTGGAACCTGAGGGCAGGATGTGGGGTATGGAGTTTTGCTCAGTCTTAGAATCCCATCAACGCCAGGGAAGTTTTCAAGGAAATATAAAATAATATGGGAAAAATATCAAAAAGGAGCAGTTGTAATTCTATTTCCAAAATCTACTTTTTAGCTAACCACTGAAGTAAACAGTTAGTTTTACTAAACAACACTGTACTGTGGTAAATTTTGTCTCACCTCACTCAAACAGGATCTGTGTTCCCTTGGGTCAAAGATGAGATCTTTTTTGTCACAGTAAATTTAAAACAACGTTTTCTCTATGTAAAACACCATTATGTCTTAAGCCTTGGCCTCCACTTCATGTCACGGTCACATGTGATCTTCTGTGCATCCTTCTTGCCCTGCGTCCTCTGGGGCACACAGCCCACACTCTGGGTACCAGCTGTGTCCTTCAGCACCCTTCCTTTGCAGAAGGTGCGTGGTCGTCTGATTATTTCTTTTTCTGGACACACTGGGCAGAGACCAGGTGCTTTCACCTTTTTTTTTTTTCCTTTTTAGACAACTGCGTATAAGGCAATTTGAGTGACTTGCTTGTTTACCTGGCAGCAAGTTATTGAACAGCCGTGCCTAGAATCTGGAACTGTTTTACTCTACAGCACAGAAAGGCCCAGGCTGCACCGGAAGATCTGTGCATGTGCAGATCATCCATCCTTTGCAGAGCACGGCTGTGCCTGTGTGTCTGCATAGACACCAAAATTAACTTTGCCTCTAAAGATGCAGGGAAAGAATTGAGGCTAATACTAGGCTCAAGCAGGTAAGTGCTGTCTTGCAAGGTGTTTTTTTTTTTGTGTTTCTTTCTTTTTTAAAATGGGATGTCAAGGGGCTGGAGAGATGGCTCAGAGGTTAAGAGCACTGACTGCTCTTCCACAGGTTCTGAGTTCAATTCCCAGCAACCACATGGTGGCTCACGGCCATCTGTAATGAGATCTGGTGCCCTCTTCTGGCATACAAGCATACATGAAAGGGATGTTGTATACATAATAAATAAATATTAAAAAAATTAAAAAATGGGATGTCAAATGTCTTATGATTCTGTGTATTTTTTGTGTGAGGTTTTGGGTTTTATTTATTTATTCTTAATAGATTTATTTATTTTATGTGTATGGTCATTTTGCCTACATGTATGTATGTGCACCCCATGCCTACTGTCCTCAAAGGTTAGAGAGGGTATCAGATTCCCAGGAACAGGAGTTAGGGATGATTATGGGCTGCTATGTGGGTTCTGGGAATCAAACTGAGGTCATCTGGAAAAGCACCCAGTGTCTTAACCACTGAGCCTAGGCTCCTAGGCTTAGGGTTTTAGAAGGCTAATATGTCTTCTCCCAAATTTTTTCTTACTACAAGAGTAAAAAAAAAAAAAATGGTCATGTTCAAATATAATCAGAAAACACACAATAGCTTACAGAAGCCTCCCTAAGAAGCTTGCAATAAACTTTGGTAAAGGCATCACAGTAGTAGATAATTCTATCAGAATGGTCGTGTGCTATGAATCAGACTTGTTCTGCAGCTCCATTCGCTATGCCCTGCACAAAGGGAGCTTCTCTTTCTCTCTCGGTGCATTTTCACTCATTTAAATGCGTCCATACTTACTCTGTTCCTGGCCCTGTTTTAAGGAGTTCATGAACAATGGGCTTCTCTCATTGTCATAAAAACCTCAGAAGTTATTGGTATTGTTATTATGCCCCAGTTTTCAGATGAGTTTTAAAAAGATTTCATGACATTCCAAAAATATGCAGCTAGTGAGCTGCGGAAGTAGAACTCAGTCCTTAGCAGTGAGCGCGTCCCCCGTGATTTTTCTCATTACCAGACAAGTTGGGATGCACTCAACTGTATACTTAGTGGGACTGGATAATTCTTTGTTGATTAAATGAACGGCCTTATCTCTTGAGATTATTGGAAGCGTCAAGCAAATCACTAAATTGCTTTGTACCTTAATTTTCTGTTTTAAAGCAAAATAATTCAAATTTTTCTCTCCTTAAAATCAAGTAGAGTACAGAGAATTTATCTAATTGCTGTATTTTTATGCCTTTAAAATAGTCTTGATAATGTATGTCAAAGGCTAGTGGTTTAAGTAGGTGATGAATGAGATCTCAACAGTTCGTCATAGATAACTATGTCTTTCACAGCCTGAGAGAACATGATACACAATGTTAAAACTTTGGTTTCCTTTTACGTGAACTTTAGGTCCATGTTTGACCTCATGTGGTTCAACTGAATTAGAATTTGTCTATAGGAGACAAGAATCAAATGAAATGTCATGTAAGGCTTAGTCTGTCTCTTTAAAAAACCTAGATAGTCCAGATATGCTTTGCCTTTGAATTTCTGTATTTCTGATATCAAAACTATCCCGACCCAGTTAATAAGAACTTTGCATCCAGTCCAAGGATCCTTAATCCATCACTACCAAATTCCTTCTTTATTTAGACCTTGCAAATTCCAATTTGTCTCTCATTATTTGTAAACATGGCACAGAAACAAATTCAAAATGCGATCCATAACTGTTGACAACTAGGGAAATTAGATGGTCCAAGAAGCCTTGTCATGTGACCTCCAGCCACAAACCTCTCTCTACCTCAGTCTCCTCAGCAAAAGGTGTAGCTGCTTCACAAACCTCCAGGACAGTTGTGAGGGTTAGACAAGCTAGGGAAACTGCTTTGTAAACAATACCGTGTTTATGAATAAATTAATTTCAAAGATTACTTCCAAAATGCCCCAAAGACAGACATTTACGTTTGTGTCATAGGTATGTGTAAAATCATCCATGTGCCTTCAGTAGTTTCAGCACTGAAAGCATTAAGAATAACCTCAGGATTTAAATGTTCAGTAGTGTGTGATTTCAATTGCAGACTGAATTATTGAAGGAGAAAGGGAGAGAATATTATTCTCCAGAAGCCTGTGTCTACTGGCCTAAACAGATAAGTTGTTAAAGGTCTATTGAGATGGTTCTTAGTGTTTCACTTAGAAGTAAGGCACCAGGACTGATCTAGACAACCATTCTGCTGTCCCTAAGTATTCATTAAAGACTGGTGAATTGTGTGATATTGAGCAAAAGATGAAGTGACCATAAGGACCCGTGCTGCTATGAATAAATCAAAGTCAAAGTTGTTGGCAAGTCCAACAAATGAAGAGAGAAGAACGTACAGGTAATATTCAGCTGTGAGCAGCTGCAGAACCCACAAAGGCTTGCTAATGTTCTCTTTTCTGCTTTTAAGCTTTGGCAGCTAAATTAGATTCCAGCGAGTACAGGAGGTAATCAGCGCCATTAGGAGTGGCAGGTCCTCCAACCTACTTAACTGTTATCCTCTCTGTGATCACCGAATGCGCACCTTGCCCCAGCCAACCATCTGACACCATAAAGTCAGTCCTCCTAGGGGGAATCTTAGAAGCAGAATTTTCAGGGTCGAAAGGCACTTGTTGCCTCTGCAACAGAAACAAGCAAAGCACAGTGCGCTAGACCCGCTGTGGTCAGCATCACTTACACCTGCGGGGACCATATTATTATAGGAGCATAGTCTGAGAACATGCGGCTAGATTTTAATAAATCAAAGGAATGGCACCACACCAGGCATTCCAGGGAAGCATGCTCTGCCCCTCTGCACTACTCTCCGCGGGAGCGCAAGGGCTCTGCTCACAGTGAATATGCTGCTCAGAATGTGAGGTGAGGATTACAACTCTCCAAAAAAGCCCTGGTCTCTTCTAGGGTGTGGGTGACTGCAATGGTGCAGTAGCCACCACCTATAAAACCCAAGACACTTTAAATTCCCTTGGAAGTTCAAGGAAGACTCCAGGGAAATGTGAGCAAGGCTTTATTCCTCACTCTCCGACCACATTTCCAAGAGAACCTGAAGTTCCACAGGCCAGGCAATAAAGAGAAAGTATCCATACTTCATCTAGGGTTCACAGTCGGGGATGTGGGCTCTAAGAAACATTCCCGACCAGTTTCTGAGCTGGGAAGTGAAGCGGGAACCGCGCATTTCCTGCTTCGCTGCGCAAACCTCAGGCAGGGCCAAGCGGGAAGAGGACTCGGTCTTAATAGTCGCCAGCTGCCAGGGTGGGGCTTGGGGGTAGCCAGAGACGAGCCACAAATTAGAGAGAAATCAGAACAGGGTTACGTGAGATCCCGCCCACTTAGGATGCACGCTCCCATCCTTGAGGGGAATGAGTCCCCGAGTTAATCTTGGGGTCGAATTTTCTCAGCTCCGGTGGGAAAGGTGGGTGTAGCCAAGACTGCAAGGTCTTACCCTAACGGACCATCGTAGGGGCTGGTGACGCTATCTTTCTTCGTTTTCTCTCCCCTCCTGCTCACGAATTTTTATCTCCACCTCGGTCCCAAGGGCTGACCAGGAACCAAGGACAGGCGCGAAAGGTAGACGGGAGGAGTGACGGCACCCGTTTGGTGCCCGGGTGCGACGTGCCAATCCGCAGCGTTGTTCTGCCTGGCCCTACCTGGAAGGTGCAGAGCCTTGGGCACGACTCTCTGCGGCGTGCAACTACTCTCATTGCCCCCAGAGGCAGCCGCGAAAGCACTCACTGGTTTTAGGTGGTCCAGCTGTACTATTGTCTCTTTATCTTAGAGCCTGCGGGGGGTGGGGTGGGGATGGGGGGGCTGCGCCCAGGGTGACGGCCCTCGCACCCCTTTCCTCCCCCATGAACTTGCTCTCCAAAAACCACGGATCTGCCTGGATGTCCACAGATCCTGCGCAATGGACTTGAGTATCTTTTAACAGGCCCTGGACATCCGAACACCAAAACCCCCACAAAACCTGCGGACTATCACCGCTCACTCCGAGGTTCGCGATAGAGCATATAGCTTTGACTTCTGTTAGGTAGCCCTAGTTGATCACCTACCCGCTTGCTACAGGCCTCAAGAGGTCGCGGGCTCAGTTTCTTGTTACTTTTGTCGCTTCCTTGCCCAGCCATTCGACCCTCGAGTCCCACTTGGGGATGTGGCGCAGTCAGTAGCCTCCCAGAATTTCTGCAGTGTGCGAGTTGTGACACCCACCGCCGCCGCCAGCTGCAGCAGACGGCGCGCCGGGCTCATACTCCAGATACCCACCCCCACCCCAGTAACTCTCTAGAGTTGAGGAAAGCAAGGCTTGCAGGAAGCCGCTCCGGATGTTTGCTTCTTTACATGTGGCATTTGTGGCTGGCTTTGATAACGTCGTGAGCTCCGCTTCCAACACTCATTTAGTGAAGAAATTGAAATATGGTCCACTCACACCGCGCGCGGGTCTGCGGTGCGGTTGCCCCCAACACTCCTCCCAAAGTCTCGGTCAAGAGAATGATCAGCAGAAGTTAGATCTAGGTAAGAGGGTGGGAAGGGGACTAGTCTTGGGAAAGTGTCATATTTTTCTGATAGATTTGTTAGGAAAAGTGCTACCTTGTGACTCCAAAGGAGGTGGTTTCTCTGGCGGAAGACACAGAAAAGAAGTTAATCTCCAGGAATGAGTGCAAATAGCAGTAGGGAGCCCTTGGGTTTTCTTTTCCACCACTTTCGGGATATTCTAGGTCCCCTTCACTGAGAGCGAACAGAAGGAGGAACCCAGGTAAAAAAATGTGCAAATACTTTTTCTAGCCTCCACCTGAATTATCTTTCGAAGAAATCAGTCAAGACAGAGAAGACAGAAAATGCATTCTGAACCCGGTACTGTTTTCAGTCTTCATTCCAAATAAAACTCTCAGTTTATACAAGATTTCACAGAAAGAAAATTCGGCCCTGAGATCTTCGAAAAGATGTCTGTTACTAGCTGTTAATAGACGTTCACTTTGGAGGTCAGGGCCTGTGATATTGTGGCTGGGAGGCAGGATGATTACATGGGGAGACCCTCTTTTAAAACAAATAAGCAACAAAATAGAAAGATTTGTTTATTTGAAAAGAGCACCTCGCTAGGAGATTAATTTGTAATATTGTTGACTCTACCCCTATAGTTCCCTTACTTAAACATTTGCAATGCATTTCTTGTCTTACTTTCAAGTCAATAAGCTCTTTAGAAAAACACAAGGCTTTGAGGAAAAGTGCATCACCAGTTAATATTAGATCATTTACTTCCAAATCACCAATTAAAAATAACATTTGCTTTGATTTCTCAAAGCAGATTGAAGCTCCCTCCCCCCATGAAGCGTATAGACCTGAAGCTTCAACTACAATCACTGCACGGATCCAGCTGTAACCCCGAGAGAGAGCGTCGCCATTGCTTTACAGCATAACAGATTCAAGAAAAACTTGCTTTCATACAATTTCTCTGTAGAAAAAGTCGTTTTACAAACTGCAGACCAGGAGCTAGCAAAAGCTCTGTGCCTTTTGGAACCTGAAGTAAGCCAGATTTGCTCTCTGAAATAACACACAAGAAAGCCTTAACCTCATTGACGCATGCAGGACCACCCCAGGCTAAAGTTAAGTGATACTTTTCAATTAGCCCCTCATAGTAAACTAAGTAAGTCTGCTCTGGAAACTACACTGTTGAGTTTTCTTCTCCCTTCCTTCCTTTCCTCCCCCTCGTTTTCCCCCCCTCTCTCTCCTCTCTCTCTCTCTCTTCCCCCCACCCCCAGACAGGGTAGCTCAGACTGGCCTCTAACTCCACATTAGATATTAGATGAGGGTGATCTTGAACTTCTTACCTCTCCTGCCTCCACTTTTCGAAATCACCAGCATTGGCCCTCACGTAGGCTTCCTTTTATGCTTCTTGCCTGCTGGATGAGCATTTTGAGTTATGTCCCCAGTCTTTGACTTTTCCTCCCACAAAATTATACAGAATGACCACGTCGGTCCTCTTAGAAAACACCAGTATGCAAACAAACACAAATGCAGCTCCGAACTTGCATTCTTTGGGAGCTTCTGGTCGGAAGGCCGGCTGCTCACTGTGAGTAATATCCTCCCAGGGCTTTCGCTAGCCTCTTAGTCTGCTTCCTCTCTCAGAAGCTATAAGGCTGCCCATTAGGCTGGTTAGGGGCTAAATTAGTTAGCTAAGTTTCGCAGGGTGTTGATTGAGTAACTTCTGGGATAAGCACTGTAGAGCTGGACCAACACGTCTAGAAGCCCATAGAAAAGTACGTTCAGGTCTGGGTAAATTTAAGGGCTCTCGGGTTTTTCCTTCCAGTCTTTAGAAATATATAGAAATACTGTGCAACCGTCTGTTAGGGTAACCATCTTAAACAGTATGGGTTTTGCTGTTTAAATGGGCTGACTGTTTTCCTCCAACAAGCATCACAGAGCCGCTCTCTTCGTCTTTTATTTTATATTTTTGGGATGTTTGGGATGAAACCATGGTCTCTTGTAAGTCTTTGGAAATAAAACCAGGCCTTGCCACTTTTATTAAACACACACAAGCAGCTTTTCTGATGTGTATTTTGTGTTTGATATAGAATTTCCCAGGATTGACTTGAACTTTTGATTCATGGGTGAAATATCGGCGATGTAACATTTTCTGTTAAACTTTGTTTTTTAAAAAACACAATTTACTTTCGACATTTTTAATATGATGTATGCATGATGAGTTCTTGGGAGAACAGGATTTTTTTTTCCCCTGAAAAACACCATATGAAGGTGATTGCCTCCGGTAATAAAGTTTTTTTTTTCAAAGAGTGGAATGGATATCTAGTATGTTAATGTGAACTACCTTGTGTCTAGTGCTTCAATCTTCCGGTACAGTGAGCACCCCTCGACAGCTGAATTTCAGCACTCCTATTTCCCGAGTCAGAGAGAGGACTTGGCGCCAGAGCCCGGCTCCAGCCAGTTTCTCTCCCTGGCAGGTGTAGTCCTGGCGCTCCACCGGGGGAGGGGAAAGGGGCGGGAGTGGGGTTGAATAGGGACTTGAGTCTCGGACCACCGGCTGGGCGGGGGCTTAAGGACTAGGGTCCGGCCCGCCCCCGCCGCGCCATTGGCCACATCTATATAGAAAAGGGCTGGCGGCCGGGGGACACCCACAGTGTCACTGGGTAGAACTCGGTCGCGGTCGGGCGCTGTAGTTTAGGACTAGCCGGGAGAGCAGCGGGAGGTTCGAGCCCGCGCGGACTTAACGCGTCCCTCTGGGCATCTCTGAGCTAGCTCCCCTTCCTGCCTCTGAGTCGGGGGAAGCGGCGTGTCCCGCGGCGGGTAGCGGAGCGCGGGGTCGGTCTGGAGCGCCATGAGCAGCCCGGATGCGGGATACGCCAGTGACGACCAGAGCCAGCCCCGGAGCGCGCTGCCCGCGGTGATGGCAGGGTTGGGCCCTTGCCCCTGGGCCGAGTCCCTGAGTCCCCTCGGGGACGTAAAGGTGAAAGGCGAGGTAGTGGCGAGTAGCGGGGCTCCAGCCGGGACCTCGAGTCGAGCCAAGGCTGAGTCCCGGATCCGGCGGCCGATGAACGCTTTTATGGTGTGGGCTAAAGACGAGCGCAAGCGGCTGGCACAACAGAACCCGGATTTGCACAACGCGGAGCTGAGCAAGATGCTAGGTGAGTTTCGGGGACCCAGGCCACGCTGCGCGCTCCAGCAAATCGCTGAGCCACTTCCTAAAGCCAAAAGGTGTCCCCCACCCCCTCCATCAGTCTTGCGCCCGACAAAACCGGTGTGCTATCGACTCCTGCTCCCTCTCTCACCAAAGCAGCATTTGGCTTTGGTCTTTGGGGGCTTTGGTCTTTAGGGGTCCACAAGCAAATACAAGGGTTTCTCAGCGCTTCTGAGAGGTCACCGAAATACCACTGGCCCGACTCCTTCCCGGCCCAGAGGACTTTGCCAGTTTTTCGAATTAAGAGGAGATAAAACTAAGGGAGTTAGGCTCCTCTAGAAGGCCTTTAAGGAGGCCCAAGACTTTCATCCTAATTCGACTCGGTTTCTCTACGGGTCGCCCAGTTGAAGGTTGCACGGGAGAGGGACCTGGGTGCGGGGGACTCAGTTGGGTAACCCCGCGGGCCTTTCCACCTCCCCTGCAGGCAAGTCCTGGAAGGCATTGACGTTGGCGGAGAAGCGGCCCTTCGTGGAGGAGGCCGAGCGACTGCGCGTGCAGCACATGCAGGATCACCCCAACTACAAGTATCGGCCGCGGCGGCGCAAGCAGGTGAAGCGCATGAAGCGGGTGGAGGGAGGCTTCCTGCACGCTCTGGCGGAGCCCCAGGCCGGCGCGCTGGGCCCGGAGGGCGGTCGCGTGGCCATGGACGGCCTGGGCTTGCCTTTCCCGGAGCCCGGGTTCGCGGCCGGCCCGCCGCTGCTGCCCCCGCATATGGGCGCCCACTACCGCGACTGCCAGGGCCTGGGCACCCCCGCGCTCGACGGCTACCCTCTTCCGACTCCGGACACATCACCGCTGGATGGCGTGGAGCAGGACCCGGCCTTCTTCGCTGCACCGCTGCCGGGGGAGTGCCCAGGGGCCAGCGCCTACACTTACGCACAGGTCTCGGACTACACGGTGCCCGCCGAGCCTCCCGCGGGCCCAATGCGAATGGGACCAGACCCCTCGGGTCCTGCGATGCCGGGGATCCTGGCGCCCCCCAGCGCCCTGCACCTGTACTACGGCGCCATGGGCTCCCCCGCCGCAAGCGCCGGGCGCGGTTTCCACCCGCAGCCCCAGCAGCCGCTGCAACCGCAGGCACCTCCGCAGCCACCTCCGCAGCAGCAGCAGCAGCACCCGGCGCATGGTCCGGGGCAGCCTTCGCCCCCTCCCGAGGCTCTGCCCTGCCGGGAGGGCACGGACCCCAACCAGCCCACCGAGCTCCTAGGGGAGGTGGACCGCACGGAATTCGAACAGTATCTACACTTTGTGTATAAGCCCGAGATGGGTCTTTCCTACCAGGGACATGACTGCGGTGTGAACCTCTCAGACAGCCAGGGAGCCATTTCCTCCGTGGTGTCCGATGCTAGCTCAGCGGTCTACTACTGCAACTATCCTGACATTTGACGGTGGCCGACCCAACCTGCGGGCCAGAAGCAGTGTTACACACTTCCTGGAAGCGCTAAGGAAATCCTTAGCGTCAAGCTGTTTTGTTTTTAAGTTGTCTTGGCTATAATTTATGGTAATTTATTTTGTCTGCCACTTGAACAGTTGAGGGGCTGTATGAGATTTTGTTTAAAATGTATTGAGGGACTTCTTCCCCCTACACCACTGGTTCAGTTTCAACCAGTTTTTAATATCTCACCAACTTATTCCATTTCTCGAAAGTGTTTTGACCCGAAGAAATTTTGTCTTTCGTGTTTTTTCAATCTTAAAAAAATAAAATCTGGAATCTTTTTAAAATCAATCTATCACATTGGTTTTATCTGAAGGTAATTTAAAGATACCGTGAATATCACACAATTAGAAGTGTATAGCTGATTGCAAAAGTTTCATTTCTTACAATGGTACACCTAAATACTTTCAAGAAACCCTAAATATACAGTTAGGATGTTCAGACGCAATGGTATTGTTCAGCTATGAAAAATTTCCCACAGCCTGAACTTGCTTTGTACACTCCAAATGACATTGGTTTCTAAATATAATGTTGTAAATGTTTATAATTCTGTAAACTTTAATAAGAGATTGTCCAAAAAATTTTGTTTTTTTTTTAATTTCAGTCCTAACCTTGACCTGCCTAAAGAGGCTTTTCAGATGTGTGTTTGCCGCTTGTCTTTTCTTCCAAAGTCTTGATCCCTAATCCCACGAAATTTGCCTTTAATCCCCACATTTTTAGAGTCACGGGAACTAATCAAAATAAAATTCATTTTGTGACGGTTAGTGAGCTTCAGTATATAATTTCAGAAGTGTATTTTACTATCGCTAACACATGTGAATGGTTGCATTCCAATATTTTGCAAGTTTCAAACCTGGGATTTTCAGTGATGTGTGTGTGTGTGTGTGTGTGTGTGTGTGTGTGTGTGTGTTGTGTTTTACACACGTGAAGAATTGAGCCCGTTCCAGCATGGGTCCTTCACGCCCCACCGTGAAGAAAGAGGTACAAGGCTTTAGCCAGTAGCTTCTGTAAACCTGTGCTGGCTGCTGCAGTTCAGACCATGGGAACTGAGGGCTTGCAGTGGGCATTTCCTGTGCCAGGTGTTTCCTCCGTATCGTTCTGCAGTTTGTGCCTGAGCAAGCCTTCCAGTTGGGCACTATTCTCGTTTTCCAAGTGATACAAAAACAAAACAAAAATCCTGCCACATTTGCAAAGTCGATCTCCCCTCCACTCAAACACGCTAGGGACTGAAGCCATGGCTTCTGGCAAAGCAGGTAAAAGCAACCAACACAGAGCTGCCACTCAGCCCCATTGCTGACTCTTAATATAGTTATAGAGTCCCTTTGTGTAGGGGTAGAGGCGAGCTGTCATACCAGGGAACATTTCACACCAGAGGTGGGCACTGGGATTCACGTTCTGCTCAGCATGTATTTATATGAGGAAAAGCTCTAAGCTGATGTATTGACTGGATTCTATTTGAAATGGCAATGTGCATTTTTTAAAGGGGGTTCCTGAATGCTAGTTGGCAAAGATTAAGCCTATGTTGTTAGACATACTAGAAGTAACTATAATAATTTAAAAATCCCTATTTAGAAATTTAAAGTTCACCTCAGAGTGCTTATCTAACCTATTTTTTTTTTTTGTCTTCCTCGCAGTCCCTGCCATTTGGCACGGAAATCAGAGTCTTGTACATGTTAGGCAAGTGCCCTACAACCAAGCTGCATTCCCCAGGCTGATCTGTTGTCATCCTCCCCCCCCTCCCAGACAGGGTCTCACTAAGGCAGCTCTGGCTGTCCTGGAACTCACTATGTAGACTAGACTGGGTTCACACTCATGGAGATCCTCCTGCCTCTGCCTCCTAAATGTTGTGACTAAAGGCACTTGGTGCTATGCCTGGCTCCGGGCTAATTCTCATTCAGGGCTCTCCCTTATCCTGCATTGGTTCTTTCTCTGATCCCAGAGAGGTTACTCTGCTCCCAGCCTGAATTCATTGACAGAGATTTCTCAGGAGTTCTCTGTAGATTGTGCCTAAGCAGAGGAGTTGCCCAGGATCACTTTCAAGGCTACATGGCCAGGTCAGATTTTTCTACACATTTTGGTGTCTGCATCCAAAGAAACGCTGCTGAAAGCTTGTCTGCTATCTTAACAAAATAAAGAAGGTAAGGAGGAGAAAGGGGAAGGGAGAAAGGGAGATAGAGTGCTTAGGGCAAAGTCCAAAATCTGATTAAGTTACCCTTTTAACCATTTCTAAGATACAGGTGGGAAGACAAGACAGCTAAAATTATTAAGAAATGTTATCTGGATGGAGGTCCCCTCATCCCCATAGACAACTCTCGTGGGCAGAGGCTTCAAGGCCAATTCCTTTTCTTTCCTCAAGCATTCAGGTAAAGGGAACGAAGCATCTACTAAGGATTGCTTTGCCATTTGACAGTCCTCTGGGGGCAGCTTTTCTGCTGAGTTCCAAGCAGCCTTAGGCATTTGCATATTTGGATTCGCCTTAAGATGATTGGCTGAAAGAACCGAGAATTCCTCCCTGGTAACAGGGGCACAAAGCACAGCCCCTGAGTGCTTAGGTAAAATTCTGGCAGCCATTGGCTCTTCACTACCATCTGAGGGTTACGTCAGGAAACAGCCTCCAAAACAAATCGCAGGCTTCGTATATGTGAACTTGAAGAACTGTTTCTATGAGGCATTCTTTTTTATGACATGACTCAAGGAAAGAGAAATGAATATTATCCTCTTGTGTTTAAAAGGAACCTACGGGACAGAAGTAGATGGAAACTTTCCTTGGTGATGCTGTAATGGTGATGGTGTTTGTTAAATTCCAAGTTTGGTCCCAAATGCCTATGTCGGCATTCCTTTCCACACTTTATTGGAGCGGGATTTGCTAGTCTAACTCGCTGAAAGGCAGCAGAAGTGAACATCTGGCAGTTCTGGGACTGACATGTGGGAGGGCTTTTTAGATTTTGTTTCTGTGTCCCTGGAATTCCTGGATAATTGTGTGGAAAGCCTAGTTACCTCTGAACCACCACAGGACCACAAAGAGACAGAGAAGACCAGGCTTGGGGCTTCTCTAGCCCACTCCCACCTGACCTGAATGGAAAGGACTGACTTAGGGAATACCCAGAATAAGGGAGCTGTAGTTCAGTGTCAGAGTACAGTGCTTGCCTAGTGTTCACCAAGATAGATTTGATTCACATCACTGAACAAAACAATTGCAACAACAAATAAAAAATCAAACAGAGAGTCCAGGCTACCTACAAATGGGAATCTGTCTTGTTTTTTTGTTTTGTTTTGTTTTGTTTTGGTTTGGTTTTTGGGTTGTTTTTTTTTTTTTTTTGAGAGGAGGCTGTAATTGGTAACAAACTTCTGAAACGCCTGCTGTTCTCAAATCTTTTCTTTTAATTAAAGGAATATAGGCCTTGGTAGCAAAATCAGGAAAAGGCTTTGGAGCTCACTGGAGACATCATTATTAAAATGAAGGATGGTGTCTTAGTCAGGGTCACTATTGCTCTGATGAGACACCATGGCAAAAAGCAAGTCGGAGAGGAAAGAGCTTATTTGGCTTACACTTCCACATCGCTGTTCATCATCAAAGGAAGTCAGGACAGGAACTCTAACAGGGTAGGAACCTGAAGGCAGGAGTTGATGCAGAGGCCATGGAGGGGAGCTGCTTACTGGCTTGCTTCCCATAGTCTTGTTCAATCTGCTTGATGGGATTGAACGGGCAGGGCCCCCCCACACCAATGACAAGTTTTAAAAATGCTCTAGTGGCTTGCCTATGTCCTGCTCTTATGGAGACATTGTTTCGGTTGATGCTCTCTCCTCTCTGGTAGCTTTAGCTTGTGCTAAGTTGACATCAAACTTGCCAGCACAGATAGGGTGTAAAATTTAAAAAATGTTGAGACTTGACTCAGACATTATCACGTTTATAGGTTGCTACACTCAGATGAAGGGATCCAGGTGCCGACTCAGTGATCAATCGTGGAGGTAGAACTCAGAACCTGGCAGGTGCCGGACAGGTGCTTTGCCTGTTCATGATTTACTCCAGTCCCAGCCAATCATTTCTGATTAAAAAGTATATAAAATTTATCTCAACTTTTTACTGTTTATCTTTGGAATAAATTCATTATAGACAAATTTGTTTTTCCTCATCTTTGTTTTCAAGGTTCTTTGCAAGTGTCTGGAGGTGAGGAATCCAATCTCTTCCTGGCCAGACATATCCAGACTTCAGCTATGGCATCTGCACACCTCTGAAAGCAGTGATGAGAAAGTTGTTTTCCTTTGAGGACACAGAGTAAGCTCTTTAAAGCTACCAGGCGCTAAACTTGAAGTCAGTTTGCAAATTGTCTGTACAAGGAGATAAGAGATGATATCCCAGTGAAGTTATTTCACTTGTCTTTGTCTCACTCCGCCAGCAACACCCATGTAGTTTTTAAGTCTGCGGTGGGGCCTAGTAAGGAAAAGCAGACACGCAAGGAAAGGCGGTCAGGAAAGTGGAACGGAGTGCTAGGAACCAAATATATTTACATAATCTTAAATTTTTATGCTTCATTTTGTTTTAAACACTCAGAACTGTGTCTGTCACAGACAGTATCTGTCAGGTCCAATACCCCCCCTCCCAACACACACACACCTTGTTCCTCTGATTTGTTTTGACAGGGCAAGGTATTTTCCAACCATTATTTTAGCACAAATTTATTCTTCCTGCTTACAAGGTGCTTCCTTCTGGGTCCAAAAGATTTCTCTGAACAAAAATGGTTTCAGTGTCCTGGCTTGGAGGAGGATGAGGGATGGGCTCAAGTTCCTCTCATGTATTGAGCCTGTGAGTCACTCTGTATTTCATTAAATCTCTGGCCTGAGGTCTAGCTTTGTTTCCTCCATTTTTACTATAATGTCTTTTTCCTGCTCTTCTAAACAAGAAGGTTGCCGTGTGCCTTCTTTCTGAATAATCAAGCAGCTTTGAATTCACACTGCAAGGTGTCCCATACATAAACTCAGAATCCCCACTACTGGCCCTTCTAACTTCGTCAAGAATATTAAAAAGTGATCATGTCCAAGTGTTTGGTATGTGGCGGGTGCAAACACAATGTTGTGATTAATGGTGCTCTTTACTGTATAAAGTACTCAGCAGCTCTGAGCAAAAACAATTTGATTGAATACAAGAATAAAAACTTATTCTTGGGCCATAAAAATGGTTCAATAGTTAATAGTTCTGATACTGACAACCTGAACTCAATCTGTGCAGCCCATGAGGTGGAAGGAAAGAACTGACAACTGGCAAGTTGTCCCTTGAGCTCCATAGACACTTTGTGGATGGCATACACAAGCACACACACACACACACACACACACACACACACACAAATACACACATGCATGTACACACGTGCACACACACACAGAAGGGGGAACAAGAGAATAATTGTAAGAACAAAACAAAATTCAATTATTCTTGCTTAAGAAGCTACCTTTGGAAGCTTTATTTCTACTTTAACTGATGTCTTATTAAATATTTGGCCTAAATGATTTCAGAAAGATTATTCACCAAATCAGTGCCGCTGAAGATGAGGGTCTGCATGAAGATCAGCAGAAAGCAAGTCAGGAAGGCAGTGAGGTCCTTGTTACTCAGCTGTCTTATGAAGAGCTGAAGAAACCAAGAGAAAAGCGTTTGGAGATGTAGTTTCCCTCTCTGTTGGCAGTTAAAACACACTGACTGCTTGTTAGAGGGGTAGAAGGAATTGTGGCACGCGCACCTGTCATATCCCTCTGGCTGGAGAAATGAGGCAGGACACACTCAGCAGGTAGGTGCCAGATGCATGAATGTGTGTGCCACCCCCCCCCCCACATACCAGGTGCCAGAAACTTACACACCAGAATGTAAAACTAAAAATATTTGGATTACAAGATAGAGTTTTAAAATATAAAAGTGTAGGGTTTGGTGACAATGAGTTTGTGGGATTAATTTATAAAGTAATTAAAAATCCAAATGATGGACATGCTTGCAAAAAAATGCAAGTAACTGTTAGATATGGCTGGGTACCAGAGAGTTCTCTCTCTGGAGTAATCCTACAATATCACAATCAATACTTTTAGTACTTAGGGTTTTTTGTCCTGCTAGACACTACTTATATCATTCTGTCCATCTGGTTATTTAGTAGTCTAATTTAAGTTTGTTGGTTGTAATTACTTCCTGCTGTGATAACTAAGCATTCCCTATCCACCTCCGTTCTGTAAATATGATTACGTGTATCTCCATGTCCGTCCAAATTTCCGTGGATTGCCATTCCCCTTACCATCTTCCCATCCCCTTTGCTCCTTAGAAAAGTAGGGTTTTGGCGCCCTACTGGGGCGGGGGGGGGAGGGGAGGAAGCTAGGGTGACGCCCTTCCCCCCAAGGGGCTTTACTGTGAAGTCGGATTTTACAGTATATATATTTTACAGTATATATATATATATATATATATATAACTGATTTATCCTTTTAATAACAACACATTTACTTTTTACAGCATTTCTCAGAAGATCAAGAGTCTAAATTGTAGCTTCTTCGCTCACTGTCCTTACACTCTGGTGGGAAGGTGTTTGCTCAAAGCGATACCCAAAGAAAGAAATACAGTCACGTGGAAAGGACAAATCAGGGACTCACTGGTGGCTGCCTCGGGCCCCTTTCTTGGAATTCACACTCAGGCAGTAGACATTTAAACAAATCTCTGGGATGACATTAATTGTGGGGCACAGGCAGGGAGTGTGAGAAGAGGGGGGAGGACACCCTGATCGCGCGCTCCGGATATTTCCTGCACGCCTTTTCCGCGCGGTTCCTGGCGGCCTTCTGAGTCAGGAGAATTTAGCCCACCCAGAATTGCGTTTGCACCAGTTCGAAAATCTGCCTGCTGAAGGGAGACTTCCGAAGGTCCCCTTACTTAACCAAGTGACTTTTCTGACACTGAAGGATCTTTTTATCTCACTCTCCCTCCCTCCCTCCTCCCTCCCCCATCCCCGTGTGAAGGGAGAAGACCTGCTTTGTGTGTGTAGCCCAGGCTGACTCATTCATTACCCATCCTTTTTGTGTGAATGGGTGTTGCGTGGTCCGCAAGGATCAGGGTGCAGAGGGATTTTGAACAGCGCTAGCGGTGACTGGAACTAGCCACCGAGATGCTGTGCAGTGAAGGCCTGGCGTACTTCTGCCCTTGGACTGTGTCAGGGAGCCGCTTTAGGAACCCGAAGATGAACGAAGTGTACAGCAGAGACTAGATGTTCAGGTTTCCAGTCGAGAAGCGACCCGGGCTTCCATCCCTGGGCTTCAAGGTTTCAGAGTCGTCAAGGTGAGGCTAAAGCCAAGCAGTCTGGCAGAGACAAACAGGGAGTAAAGCCTTGTCAATGGCCTGGAACAGTGGGATTATGTAGGAGAGAGTGCGAGCCCTCCCAAAGTCTCCACTAGTGGGAACTCGTTTTTGAGGGAGGAGGGGGATTAAGTTTAATGATGTTGTGGGGGCAGGAGAGGAAACTAGAACTTTCCTAGGACCAAATTATCAACTCTCATTAAAGACAGACAGGTGTTGATGGTCTTGGAAAAGGTTTTAGGGCACCTTTTTAATGGGGTGGGGTTCTCCAGAGAAAACAAAATGGCCTTTTTTTTTTCTTCTAAGATTTAATTTTAATTAGCCTTTCGGAGACGCATTCCTTCTTCGTTTTTTTCCGGTGAGGAATCGTGAGTTGGGGGCTGACGGAAAATGATTGATCATGAAAATCTCCAGGCAGGTGTTCATGAGCACCGCTTAGAAAAAGCCTAGAACCAGTTGCTGGCACGCTGCAGGGTGGAGCTTTGTGGGTGCTGGCATTGTTTAAGCTTCTGTTAGAAAACTTTAGAGAACGTGGCTTCTATTTGTGAATAGTTCAAGCTTCCAGGATTCTTGACGACAAGGGGTAGAAACTTAGTCGTTCGTAAAGAAAAAGAATGAAACAGCCAGACTGAATCATCACACCAATCAAGATCAGTGCTCTCCTGCACAACAAGGTTCTCCCCCATCACAACCTTAAGCAGCATAGTAAAATAGTCATTTGTGCCCTGGGAGTAACTTGTCCATCACTGTATCTGCTCACTGTTTGCTGGTACTTTTCCCTGTGACCGCAATCACGGAGACTTACGGGACCAAGGTTCCCTTAAAATTGAGTTGTTTGCAAGAATTAGGTGAGAGGACTCTGGAAGGCACGTTTCATTAGAAAAGATAAGGGGTGGGAATTGTGTGGTTCTCAACACAAACTCTTTTTTTTTTTTTTTTTTTTTTTAGTAAATTTTATTAAATTATAAAAGTTTCCATTTCCACCCCCCCTCCCAACACCCTCCCACTCCCCCTACTCCCCCTCCTCCTCCCTCTTCGTCCCCCAGGGCGGTCAGGGTTTCCTGCCCTGTGGGAAGTTCCAGTTCCTTCCCCCTCCCTCCAGGTCCAGGAAGGTGAGTGTCCAAACAGACTGGATCCCCAAAATCCATTATATGTAGAGGAAACAGGTCCCAGTGTCATAGTCAATGGCTTTTCAGAAAGACTTCGGGTCAGCCACAGTCAGAGAATCCGGCCAAATTCGGAGAGTCTGGTTAGATCACGTCCTCTTTCAGTCCCAGTCCAACTGGCCTTGGTAAACTCTCATCAGATCCGTTCCCTTGTATCAGTGGGTGATGGCATCCCTCGCAGTACTGACTTCGTTTTTCATGTTCTTCCTCCTTCTGCTCCTCATTTGGACCTCGGGGGGCTCAGTCCCGTGCTGCAATGTGGGTTTCCGACTGTATCGCCATCCTTCGTCAGATGCAGGATCTATGGTGATAAGCAAAATATACATCAGTATGGACATGGGCCACGGCCGATTCAGGCACCCACTCCTCTGTCCAGAGAGCAATCTGGGGGATCTCTCCTTGGACCTGGGATCCCATATATACTCAAGTCTCCTGTAAACCCTAAAATGGGTCCCTTAGTTGAAATATAATCTTCCCTGATCCCTTGTTCATCCTTCCTCCCTCCCCCCCCATCCCAGGCCACCAAGCTTTCCCCTTTCTTCCCCTACTCCCTTCTCTCTAACCTTCTCCCCTTCCATCGACCCTCCCTCCCCCCCATGCACCCGAGGTTACCTGGGACTCTTGTCTATTTCCTACCTCCTGGTGGATAGCTAAATAATCTTCATCAGGTTCATCTTCTTATTTAGCTTCTCTAGGATCACGAATAATAGGCTCAAAGACCTTTAATTATGGTTAGAATCCACTTATGAGTCAACACAAACTCTTAAAGACAGGTTCTTTTGGGAAGGATGTCTTGGGTGTTTTCTGCTAAACTGTACAGGGATGACAATGTAGGTGTGGAGGGCTAGGGTAAATACTATCTTCCGGAGCGTCCACCTTCAGTAGCCTACCTGACCCATTGTCCAGCCAGGGCGTCTTTCTGGTATTTCCAGGTCCATAATATCAGAAGGCTGGGACAGTAGTGCCAGTGACTTCTGCCTCAGCCATGAGGTCTCTGTTGTCGCTCTGTCGTGATGGTGATTGATGCTATCTTACCCTACATCTGTCTTCATTCTCTGAGACGCCTGCTCCCTCCTGTTGGGACAAGACTGAGTGACCAGGAAGGCAGGCATATGGGCAGGGGGCTGCTTCACAGACGGAGGTGGTAGTTGGAGGGAGTAGAGTGGGGCCGTGTCAGGGATTGGGACTCGCTTCCCAGTCACCCGGACCTTGTGACCCTGAACTGTTTAGCCAAGCCCTTCGCTGAGCAGGACTCCCCCCGCCCCCCCCCCGCCCCCCCAACCCCTCCCCCTACTCCGCTGCTGCTTGACACTGGTACAAATCGCCAGGGGCTGAACACGCCCAGTCTAAGCTGGTACCCTCTGCCAGCTCTAGAACACACCCCCGCGGGATGGCGATGGCATAGAGCCAGACTCGACCTTTTATGCAGCTAGCTCCGGGGTACACGGTGAACTGGTACCAAAAGTCCCTCTGATTTTCAGGACCAGAACTCCTACCGCCCTCCAGTGCCCAGGACCTGTATTTGGTGTGGTGGGTTTACCCGCTGGGTCTGTGGCTTCTGAATGCTGTCACAGAACCATCATTATCATAATTATCATCAGCTCAGCATAGAGGCTGCAATAGCAGCAGAAGCATGCCCAATCCCGGCCAGACATGACCCCCACCCAAGAGTTTCCCTGTTGGGATGGGGGAGCTGGGAGAAGCTCCGAGGGACAACTCTGGTACTATCTGCCTCAATCCTCTCAGTTTATTCATCTGAGTCCCACTGCTCCTTTACGGTGCGTTAATTATTGCTACTGTCAGCATATGCCTCAGAGGCACCGTCCAGTAAGGACAATGTTTGACACTGTTAACATCACCAAGGAGGCCCTATTGAAGTACATATGTGGAATCTGTTTCTGTAGACACACATTATGTGCATATTAAATGTAGATTACATTTAGAAAGGATAAAGAAGGAAGCACTGTTTTCTTTTTTTTAATATTTATTTATTTATTATGTATACAATATTCTGTCTGTGTGTATTCCTGCAGGCCAGAAGAGGGCACCAGACCTAATTATGGATGGTTGTGAGCCACTATGTGGTTGCCGGGAATTGAACTCAGGACCTTTGGAAGAGCAGGCAATGCTCTTAACCGCTGAGCCATCTCTCCAGCCCAAAGCACTGTTTTCTTAAAAATTGATCTTTTAGGCTATTTGAAAGCATTTCCCTACAACATTTATTAGTTTCTATGTCAAGTTTTTATGGACACATTTGTCAATTTGAAAATAAACCTTTTTAAAAAGCCAGGGGCATCCACCATACTGAAATCCCAGCACCTGGGAGGTTAGGAAAATTGGATCTTTGTTAGTTCAAGGCCAGTCTGGTCTGCATAACAATTTCCAGGCTAGTCAAGGCTACATAGTGAGACCCCCATCTCAAAAAGAAAAAAAAATCTGTGTAAGGGCTGGGGAGATGGCATGTGGTTGTCATGCCTGCTTTACAACCTCAAGGCCACGAGTTCTGATCCCCAACATCCACTTGAACCGCCAGGCTGCAGTAGTAGCATCTGTAACCCCAGCACTAGGGTTGTGGGAGGAGACAAGAGGACCCCCAGAGCTCATTGGCCAACCAGCATAGCTGAATAAGTGTGAGATTTAGTGAGAGACCCTGTCACAAAAATAAAGTGGAGGATTATCCAGGAAGCACTTGAAGCTGACCTCTGGCCTTCAAACTTACACTCATGTGTAGACCCATACAACTTACATATGTACACACACACAGAGAAATTGGTACATAAGTACAGTTTATAGTTTGCAAAACTTACATGACTAATCTAGCGAGGCTGGAGGTTCGCGGGGTACCAGCTGCTTAGGGATCGTTCACCAGCCCAGACTGGTAGGATGAAGAAGCAGGCCCTAAAGCCAAGGGTAGGCTAGGGGGTCCAAGGTAGGGCTGTGGCTTTGGGAAATGGAATGAACTCACTGTGGACTATGACCCAGGAAGACGGGTACAGGAAATAACCCTGGAGTGGGGAGAGTCCTGTTTCCCCATTTCCTGGCCAGCCTAAACTCGAACCCTGTGGGAGGTGAAGATGTGAGAGAAGGAAAAAAAAGAAAATCTAGACAAGGCTAAGGTTTTCAGTCAGTCTGTGGGGTCGAGGAGCAACTCTGCAGGAGGACTTCGCCACGACCTCAGGGATAGCGGACCGACGGTCTACACCTGTGTGAAGTGTCCTGCGCAGTCGGAAGGGCCGTCATCTGTGGGGGTTGTTTTCAGGAAGTCCGTGGTCCAGGTGGAACAGGAAAGAAACAAGGAACAATGCCAGGCTGTCAGGCAGAAGGCCTCTTCTATTTTTTTTTTCAAGCTGAGGTCATTTCCTAGAAAGTTTAGGCAACACCCTCCTAGCAACTTTTGTTTTGCACCTTACAGTGCTACCCATTCGAGCCGGGCAGCGTGGCAGGCACATCTATGATCCCAGCACTTCAGAGGCTCGGGAAAGAGGGCTGGCGGTGGACTTCAGTCTGGGCTACGAGTGAAGCTCTGTTTTAAAGCAAACAAAACAAGACAAAATAATTAAACAAAGGGAAAAAAGAAAGCAAATAAAACTAAAACTAACCAGCCCATCAAATAACATCCAGGATGTTATTTACTGGAAATACAAGTAAGTCTTCAAGGACACTTTTTTTTTTTTGAAGTTTAAAGTAGATCAGTTCTTTTTGTTTCTTTTATTTTTCTGTTGGCCTATCACATGCTTGGTCTGTATTCTTTTTTGTTTTGTTTTGTATTTTTTTTTTTTTTGGGACAGGGTTTCTTGTGGCTGTCCTGGAATTCGCTTGGTATACCAGGCTGGCCTCGAACTCACTGAGATCTGACTGCCTCTGCTTCCTGAGTGCTGGGATTAAAGGTTTATGCCACCACCGCCTGACCTCGGTCTATAGTCTACGTGCAAACTATACCTCTAATCCTAAAATGATAGCAGTTTGTTCAAGCCTTCCTACTTATCATACAGTTCATATTTTCTGCTTACAATGCTACTTCATATTTCATATGCTCTTGGGTGTCTTCAAACCAAAACTCAGCTATGGGTTTGAAAAGACGTGGGTGCTTCCCCTGTATCCATGTTGTAGATGTAGGTGAATAGATTCCTACATTGGCTTTTCATAAAGAGTGTTTATGGCCAAATGCAATACTTTAACACCCACCTAATGACCATTAAGAACTGGGGACAAACCTGGCAATAGTGGCACACTCCTGTAATTCCAGCACTTGGGAGGCAGAGACAGGTAGATCTCTGAGTTCGAGGCCAGCTTGATCTACAGCATGAGTTCCAGGGTAGTCTGGGTCTACAGAGAGGTCTGTCTTGAAAAAACAATACAAACAAACAAAAGAAACTGAAAGCAGAGCTCCCCATGCTGCCCAGATGGGATCTGATGGTGGCATTTTCTGGCGTCTTCCTCCATCTGTGTGCCTTCCATGAGGCTTTCTGTTGGGCATCCCACCATGAGATTAGTGAGCATCACTTTTCTAAATTATACCTGCAAGGGGAACTGTTATCAAGTTGAAGGATGGGCATGTGATCAAATTCAGGCCCGAAGAAGGAGAACGACTGGAAGCCCCCTGGGTATATGGTGTGGTGGGCTATGACGGACTATGACTGCTGCAGCTTTTTGTTTACTAGAGGAGAACTGTAGGGTTCTGGGAGAATCAGAAGTTAGAAAGTTTCTAATTCAGTGGGGGAGAGGACAGGGACGTGAGAGAATCTAGGAGGCTCGTGGGAGATGAACCCTAACTCTGAGTGCTTCGGTTCTGTGAGCAACTTCAGCTAGTTCATTTATGGTTTACCATCCCTCTTCCCTCCTGGTGTGGTGCATAGGTCTGTAAACTTAGTACTAGGGAAATCCCAGATAGAAACATTTTCAGGGTCCAGGTCAGCCTGGTCTACCAACGAGACTCTTGCAAAGTTACTAGCAGCACCAAAAAAACCCAGGAGTTGGTTTTCTCTTTGAAAGAAAAGGATTCATTTTCTTGACAGGACCAGGAGATAGGCAGGCTGGGGATACGTGATACTCACTGCTCTGGAAATGCCTGTAGGAGATAACATGAACCAATAAGCAGCATTTTCGCTGTCTGAGAAACTGGTCGAAATGCTGTGTTGGCTTCTGCTATAGACTGGTGTGTTTCAAATTGGAACAGGTACACAGATGTCCCAGAGAGTTTGCTGAAGTGCCCATTCTGACAGAGTAAATCACACTCTCCCGATAAACCCTCAGGCATGGCCAGAGGGATGTGAGGCCTGAGAACTGTGACCCATACTGACTTTTTAGGGACTGTTCTTCACTGAAACATGCAAAGAACAAAGCCCACACTGGACTCACTACAGAAAAGCCATTGAAATAGACAGTGTTGGGTGATTTCTCTGTTACCGGCCTGTCTTTCTGGATTCATCATTGCAATCTTCTGTGGCTGTGTTTTTTTTCTTCAAAGTCAGTCCCCTCTTTTCTTCACTCTTGCCTTTGCCTGTACTCCACCCTCTAAACCCCTCACTTGTGCCACCTCCCCACATGCCCCCCACCTCCACACCCTGTCTCACTGTGTAGCTTAGCTTAGGCAGGGCCGCAGCTTGTTATGTGGTCCAGGTTGACATCTCCAACATGTCTCTGAGTGCCAGGATTGTAGGCAGTCTCCACTACACTGAACCTCTCTAAAGTCTTAGGGAACTGGGGGGATACCTCAACACAGTATGGTAAGGAGTGGAGTCCCATCCCCCACCACACGGAGTGTTTGCACCGACCTCATCATCAAATGCATTCTTGCTGAATGTTACAAGAATTTCCTTCTTGTTTGCTTGTCTCTCTCACTAGATTAGAGCCAAGTTCGTGCTGTAACACTGTTTACCAGAATTAGATACAGAGTTTCACTCCCTTCTGTGAGCCAGTGCTTCTCAAAGGAGGATGCATAGTGCAATGAATGAAGGAGTTGTTCTGTTGTTTTGTTGTTTTTCTTTCTTTTCAGGCCTCTGGGGGGATTAAAAAGCCACATAGGAACCTACTTTATTTCATAAGCTTCCTAAGTATCTGTCATATAAGAGTTTAATTACAATTTCCTTACACAGGAGATGGCGCTCATCTCTGAAGCTCAGTATCAGGTGTGGGATACTCTCCCTTTCGTTGTGTGTCAGAGCTGTGCAGAACGAACCAACCAATCAAACAAACAGCAAACACTCCTGGTTGCGAACAAGAACTTGATAAAAATCCTATTGCTGAAGACACCACAACAATCTGGAAATAGAGAAATCAAGTTGGAACTCATCGGGAAGCTGGCTAATACTCCCTGCTTGCTAAGTATCATAGTACCAAAGGTGCCATGCAGACCGGTGTGTGTGTGATCAACAGTCTTATCCAGCTATGAAGCCTGTGAATTGCAATAATGACCAGTGCTGCAAGATACACCCACACAATAGTGGTACTGGTACAAATGTGATGGAAAGGTGACCAACTGTTTTCTGATTGGTTTTAAGGCTTGCACCAGAGGCAGAAACGTATGCTGGTACTGTGAATATGGCCAAGAACCCATGAGTGGAGAGCGCCCAGGCCACAATGATGAATCTACTACTACTACTACTTTGCTAAATGGACATAGCATTAAACTAAGATCTAAATCCATGTATCTGTACCCGGGAATTAGTGCAGCTGTACGGCCTCTTTTTTCCCCCCCTGCAGTGGATGGATTAATGAAGAAACTCACAACCAGTCACAGCGCAGAGAATAATGACTAAGGAGTGCTCTGCCACGCAGGGGACCAGGGGACGTCTATGCCACAGCCCCTCCCCAAGGGGGGGGGGTGGTGGGGAGAAAGACTGTAAGAGCCAAAGGTCATGGAAGATCAGATCATGAGAGTGTCTTGTGAACTCTCCACATCTGTGTTATCTGAGCACAATCAAACCAGTGTGTGCAGGCTGGAGCAGCGAGCGGTCCATGAGCCCCACCCATAACTGAGGCCCTGCAGCAGGCTGTTCAGGAGAGAGAGTCAGTTTTATCTAACGGTGTGGCTCCCGTAGATCTATTATGTACCAATGTATAGCCTCCCCCCCCACAGGAATTATATAAGAGCTGCACGATGTGGAGTTGATGGGTTATTTAAAAAAAAAAAAGAGGTGAGGGATGGCTCACTTGTTGCTTTAGAGGAAGACCTGGGTTTCTCTTTAATTTGGGCTCTCTCCCAAATGCTGTCTATAATTCCAGTTCTGGCCTCTTCTGACCTCCGTGGACACGAAGCACGCAGGCAAGAAAGGCACGCTGTGACAAGAAAATCCACTCAGATGCTCGCAAGTGGGAAAACGTGGTGATTCCTAGGATCATGTGAAGCTCTCGCGCCTCGTGGACACCTGGGCAAGGATTCCTGCAGGTTAGGATAAAAGCGGGCCGTGGCGGAAAGCTTGTCAGGGGAGGCTCCAGACCAAGCAGGAAGGGTCTTATCAACTTCCGCAGCTGATGACCGACTTGCAGATGAGCGGTGTTAGCAATGCACTATTTCAGGGGATTTCCTGCTAGAACTAATTGTACCTGAAGACTAGGAACTAGGTTTTATAAATCATGAAAAGGCCTTTCCCTTTAATCAGCTCACTAAATGATTCCTTAAGGCAAAGTCCCAGTCACTGGCCTCAGTGTTCTCTTTAGCGTATTAAAGGCCCCTGGCTCAGGCCTGCCCCTCCCCCACGTCTAAAACCTTTATTCTACTTGGGGCTCTTTATCCGAGGAGCACCGGACAACACCCAGTGTCAAAAGGCTCACTATCTGAACTGCCATACACCAAAAGTCCCGAAGGTGGGCTGGAGTTCCCAGAATTATCCTGGAGTTTGGGAGGGAGTTGGACAGGAAAGAATGCACCCTGGAGTCTCCCAGAATCCTCCTCTAGAGGCCCAGCAAGATGTGCCCTCTACTCTGAGAGAGACAGCGCTACCCTGCTAAAGATCCGAGAGACCCTCACTGAGTACAAGACACTCAGATTCTCTGAGCCGCCCGACTTGGAGTAACTGGAGCGCCCAGATGCTTTCCTCCTCCCTAGAGGGTCCCGGGTTCCCAGGCTCTAGGAATGGTAAAAGGGAGGCACGCTTCTTTCCCTGCTGCAGCGAGGTGGTAGTGGCTGTGGAATTGTGAACCCAAGTCTGAGGAACATCGGGGCTCTGCCAGGGGTGAGGCCTAACGTGCACGTATTTATAGCCAAGCCTACACGCCCTCTGTTACTCACAAGGGTTGGCCCGGCTTGAAAGCATGAACAATCTCTTCCGGGCACTCCCTGTGGCCACTTCCTTCGGATCGCAGGGCCCCCTCCTCTGGCTGACCTGTGGGGTCAGCATCCTTTCTAGCTGACCCAGCCCTCTTTCTCCCTGAGACTGAAGGCTCTGTTTAGCATGAAGGGCTGGCTCCTGTAGAAGTGTTTCCCGTTGTATCCCCTCAACCTCTCTTAGCGTGGTCCTAGTATATTGCAGTTTTGAAAGCAAAAAGATTAGTGTGGTTTGTGAGCTGTGGAGGAAGTCTTCTGAAACCCCAAGAAATAGAGAGATGAGATCTTTGGGTGCCATAGGGAGTGCCCGGAAGTGCACTCCTGGGGCAGCGGTGAGGGAATGGGGGAGGATTAGGTAAGCAGTATCTTTGAGCTGGCCATGGGCTCTGAAGGCCATGGTTCTGGGCTCATGTTCCAGAGAGATCACTAGGGTGACTGTCTTGGGCCAGGCCCTAAGTCACCTGGAACATCAGTCTTTGGAAAGCAGGCAATAGCTCCAGGTAGAGCAGCTGCAGGGGTGAACATTGTCTGCACAGTGTCTGGGCCACAGTATTAGAAGGTCTGTGTGTCTATGTTCCTTGGACTTGATATTCCCATAAGGAGGAGTTACACATATTCCCATAGGGAGGGGAGGGCACAACACAACATGGTTGCTGCTTCTCCCAGCAGGCCTTGATCCCAAGCAAGCATCAGGGACCTCTAGAGTAGCTGATTAGTTACTGAGCAACTAGTAGATGTGAAAGGGTTTTATTTTAGCTACTCTCTCTTAAACCTCTCAGACTAGAGATCATGGAGATATTTTATATATATATATATATATATATATATATATATATATATATATATTCACAAAATTAAATGATTTTGAAAGTACAGAATTCCAAGAATCAACTTAGAGAGAAATATCAATCCTGTTTGAAATTGTATCCCTTCTGTCCACTCCTGCGTGGCTTAAGCAGGGACCCTATTTTCTAGTCACAGATGACGGGCGGGCAGCTGTGCCTGCCCCGCCCTCCACGGTTGCCTGTAAGATGTTCGATGTTGGAGGGGTACGGAATCATTCTGATTACTATGGTAGAGGTGCTGGGCCACAAGTGTAGTTTTATTTTGTTGCAATGTGAGATGGGTTGTAGTTGCTCCATCCGGATCTGGACTGTGCAGCCACAGCCTCTGCTGAGAAGAAAACTTTCTCCTGGTTCAGCAGGCAGAGAGCCAAGGCCTGGCCACTTAACTTGGTGTCCTGGTGACCCCAGCGAAGCCAATATCTGGAGGCAGAGAGATTACACCTGATGGCTCCTTCCCACTCGCTTTTGAATTCTTTGCCGTTTTTCTTCTTTAAGACATTTTTTTTTTTTTGATGTGTGTGAATGTTTTGCCTGTATCTCTATTATGGGCATTGTACTTTGCAGTACTCTAGAAAACTGGAAGAAGGCATCAGATACTCCGGAGCTGGAGTAACAGGCAGTCAGGAGCTGCCTTGCTGGTGCTGGAACCAAGCCCAGGTCCTTTGCAAGAACAGCAAGTGCTCTTAACCACTGAGCTGTCTCTACAGCCCCTTCTGCCTGCATTCTTTCTTCTCTTTGTTTTGTTTGGTCCCTAGGCATTCAGCTTAGAACCAGAGTTCAACTAACCTTCCTTGTGTTTCCTGTGAGCAACGACTTCCTGAAACAGAAAACATTTAAAAAGTTTACTATGTAAAGAAGATGTTCCAAATTACACATTGTAACAACATATACTTGCTGAGCCTCTGATTGTCGGAGTCGAGTCCTTCAGAGAGATTTAGCATAGCACTATTTCTAAGGGGTTTTTCACACTGTATTTGTCCTTAAGAGCAAAAGGGGACAATGCAGGCTACATAGATGCACGGAAAGAGCAGGCAGGCTTTCTGAGCTTTTTTTCTCTGAGTTTTTCTTGGCTCTTGGTTTCAGTCTCTTTCGAGCACACAGCCTCATCACTAGACAGGTGATGTGTTTCTCTCAGCTCGGCTCTGTTGGGAAACTTCAGAGACAGTCATGTACTTACCCTTGAGTCAATTAATGTCTGTAAATGGAGCACTGAGACTCATGTTAACCGGGACTTGGGACGTACACTGGCCAGTCAATTATATATATTTGTAGAAATACTTGAGGGTGACTTGTATATCCCGGTCTCCGACCTCCAACTTTGGAGGCCTTGCCCCTGTGCCCCTTGAACCTTGACCCCTCCCTGAGGAGGGTCAAGGTAGCCCGCCAAACATTGACCCCCTCCCCAGGAAAGGTCAAAAACACTCCCCCAGGCCATTTAAACCGGTTCCCCCAAAGTACCTCCGACTCATGATTGTGTGGGAGGCTTTCCAGTTCCCCTTGGGGCCACCTGAGAGTGCAGGAGTCCAATTAAATCTTTTAATTTGGTCTGATTTGATTTGATTGGGATTATTTTGTGTCAGCAAAGAGCTCATGTTAGAAAATATTTCTAACAGATTGTTCAGCAGTGTTTAATAATTCATTGTATAGGTTAACCCTTTCATTAAAATGTATGCCATGGGGAGCCTGTGAAGGCCAACGACATGGATATGTCAGCAGCATAGCAAATTTACACATTTTCAAAAGTTTCATTTAAGTAACTGTTTTGGTTTGCTTTTTTTGACGTGACTCTAGGAGAAAAAAGGGGTGTTTCCCCATCAGAGCCAGGTGGGGTGTAGGCCCAGGTTCTGCAGCTGGCCTTCCCTGGCACTTACTTGGCAGAGACTCCTTTACACTGTTGGTGAAGGTTGGTGTTCTGGCACTCACTGTGGTCTCCATGACACCCCAGTGGTGAGGAAGATGCCTCATTACTCCTGGGCATTCGTGAAAGTCTTAGCTCTTTTAGACTCTTCTGACACCAACCCCATTGGAGAGTGGTGGTGCATGGCTGCCCATGAAAACCTCTCATGCTGATTCCGAAGACACTGATGACGTCTAATTCTGCTGGAGAGGACAGCCACGTCTCCTTACCAGCTATCTATTGAAGGAGCCTGTATTCCGTCATTGCTGTGAGTAGAGGTTAGGCCAGGTCTGTGTGCTGTTATGGTTGACTGAAAGTAGTCTGCCCTGCTAGACTACCCCATCTTTGTCTGTGGGTAAAAAACAAACAAAGAAACAAAACCATTGGTGTTTGCGGTTGTTATTTCACTCGGTGTTGTTGTTGTTGACATTTCTATGTTGTTGGACTCCCTGTCCTAACACCCGGAACAGACGAAATGAAAAGAAGACCCAGGGAACTCACACCGCATCATTTCCTGGGTCTGCTCTCTCGATTTATTTTAGAATTGGGTGCTTGCAAGATGGCGATGATGATGACACCATCTGTCCTTGAGATGAACAGGGAAAATTTTGTTTACTTCAACACAAAAGGAGAACTAAAATCTCCCAGGGACTCACTAGTAGGGACGTGACAGGGCTGGAATCAATACCAGAAAGTTGAACATCAGAATCTATGGTATGGTTTCACAATATATGTGTGTGTGTGTGTGTGTGTGTGTGTGTGTGTGTGTGCGTGTGTGTGTTTGTGTGTTTGTATATATGTATATATATAATATATTGTAAAAATATAAATATATATTTAACTTAAAGAATATCTTTTATTTGCTTGACAATTTAACACATGTATATAATGTGTATTGATCTCCCTCACACTGAAACATATCCCCCTCCAATCTTTAATCTTACAAAATGTTACAACTGTTGATTTTTTACATTCTACAGAAACACAACCTCTAACATCATCCTGAGAGATAAACAAACTCCAGGTTGACTCAGTCAAAGAATGCTGATGCCTTCTAAACCTCAACAGGTCTGAAGGGGATTTTCAGTGTTGTCTGTTTACTTTGCTTCGCGGCTGCCCTGAGATCAGCAGTCTCCACAGAGTTCCCCTGTGAGGTCTTGTCCTGTCACAGGTCCAGGTCAACAGGACCAAGTATCCATGGACTGAAACCATCAGCCACATACATTTTGTTTCTTCTTTTGGCTAGTTTTTTTTCACAGTACTGAAAAACTGACCAACACAATCTACCATTTTTTTCTTCCATTTTTACTCTTTGATGCACCCATTTATCACATTTGAGTTTCCTTGTCTTGTTAGTGGATAACTTTTAAATTCTTTATTTTTCATTAATACAATTTCCTCTTCTACACTGTAAAGATTTGTCACTCAAGTTGGTTTAGTAAATGCTGATTGGCCAGTAGCCAGGCAGAAAGTATCGGTAGGGTGACCAAATAAAGATGATGGGAAGAAAAAGGGCAAAGTCAGGAGTTTCCAGCAGATGCAGAGAGAGCAAGATGGGAACGTTGTACTGAGAAAAAGCACCAGGTAACATGATGAAACATAAATAAAAATATGGGTTAATTTAAGTTAATTTAATTAAGAGTTAGCTAGTAACAAGACTGAGCTATTGGCTGAGCATTTGTAATTAATATTCAGCCTCTGAGTCACTTATTTGGGACTGGACAGTTGGGACAGGAAATATTCATTTACAACAATTGTCTAGTTTTGTTCCTATCACAGAGGCAAGCAAGAACAGGGTGCAGCTTAACACCTTGGGACTTGACGGATTATCCACACATCCTTCTTTCCAACAATGAACTTCACAGCCAGAGATCCTTGCCTGAAGGTATTGTGCACACACACCCTTCTCTGAACAACACGCTCAGCAACCTATTAGTGACTTAGGATTCTCACCTGTATAGAGCTGCAAGCATAGTTCTCTCACAACAAGCAAGTGACTCCTCAGTAGGACCACCAGACTTGGCAAGTTTCTATTAAAACATATTCCCAATACATGTGGCAATAGGCTGACATGGCCTAGACTTTGCTTGGGAGTAGAACAATAGGGAAAGCAATGTCCTTAAAGTGATCTTTTATGGAGAATCCCCTATATGCCATTTTATGCCTTTTCAAAATTTTGCATGCATGTGAGTAACATCAAGTGCACTATGGGAAGAGATATATGAAGAAATGATTATATGATTTCATCTTTCAATCAAAGTAAAGAATTACCCCTGCATGCCCCTTATCAGACAAACTTCTTCTGTTGGATCCATAAAAGAAAGATCCAGGTATACTTACTCATGTGGCCTATTGTCACCTTATACAATGTGTTTCTTTATAATTTCTACTATTGTTTTGCTTTTGAATAGTGTCCTGGCTACTTAGCAAATCTATGCTGCTTTTTGTTGTTATGTTTTGAATAAGATATATAGACCTGAACCTGGAAACACCTGGCCCAGACAGCAGCCCTGACTACTGGCAACATTACTATCATATGTTCCTAATTAGTCTTCCTTTCTAATTTTTTTTTTAGTAATTTTTTTTCTGGCCTGGCACTTGCTCTGCAGGCCAGACTGGTCTCTAACTCACAGTGATCCACCTGCCTCTGCATCCCGAGTGCTGGGATTCAAGGTGAAACAATGATGCATGACTCCCTTTCCTATAATTCTTGATACCCAGAGAACAATTTCCTCTATATTGATCTTTTCAAAATTATTTTGGTCATTTTAGCTCTTTTAGATTACATACAAATTTTAGAATTGGCTTGTCAAATTCCCAACAATTTTTGTTTGGATTAATTTTTTTATGTTTGTTAGTAAGTTGATTAGTATGCAAAAATTTATCCACATTAAAGTTCAGTGAAGTATTTTAAGAGTTCAGTTTTTGTTCTTATTTGTGTGTGTCTATCTGCCTCTGTGTGTGTGTGTGTGTGTGTGTAACTGCACTGTGTGCAGTTATGCTTGAAGGTCAGAAGAGGGCACCAGATCCCCTGTAGCTAAAACTGAACTGTGGTCTGCTATAACAGCAGCAAGAATTCTATTTATTTTATTTATTCTTGGTATCTTTCACAGCCTGCCTTACAATCCCACCCATCTCCCACCCCATCCCAAAATTAAAAAAAATAAAATTTAGGAGTAAAAGAGGAAGAAAAAAAGGTAGAAGGGGAAAATCTTGTCATAGAAGCTGCAGTATGATACACTGAGTCATGTGGTAAACCCCTTTATCCACATATTTTTGCATGCAGACATTTATCAAAAAGAATCATTGGTTTGGTTTGAGGTCTGGCTAGTTGCAGGGTTGATCAGCCCACCAGCCTCCCCACCTCTCATCTTCAACACCAGGGTAGGCTCTCTAGTACTGCCCAGACTAGTTCACCCCTTGCAGAATGAACAAAGGGTGGATGGGGCCAGTTCTCCTGCTTTCACTTCCTCAGGGTCAGTTCTTCCACATCTACACCTTCAGGGACAGCTCTACTGTGCTGTCCAGGTGAGGTTTAGGGGCCACTCTCCCAGTGCTATAGCTGATGAGGGGTAGGAACAGTTCTGCTTTTAGGACATCAGGACCAACTCTCCCACCTGCCTCAGGCACTGGGGATGCATCTCTCCTCCTTATGCTGCCTCAAGATGAGTAAGGGGGACAACTCTCCCACAGGAGCATTCTTAACCACTGAACTGTCTCACCAGCTCCCAGTCTGATGAGCTTTGACAGCCATACACATGTACACTGCCATCAGATATCAACATGTCTATCAATCCAAGATAACTCTTTTGTCCCTTTATCATCAATACCTGTGTCGGTCCATGCAGCCATTGATCTGGCTTTATAATTTGTAGTTTTTCTACCATTTTTTGTTTGTTTATGGAATAATGCTAAATTTGTTCTTTTATGTGCCATTTCTTTTGCTCAGTCTAATGTTCTCAAGGCTCAACGACATCGATCATTGAATGTGTTAGTTATTTCCGCTGCCTTGCTAAGCAATAGTCTATAGTTATAGAGCAATTTATTTATTCATTCATCAGGCAATGAACATCATAGCTTGCAGATTTAAGTAGTTTGAAGAAACATGTTATAAACATCCTGGAAAAAGTCACCATGTAGACATAAGGCTTTATCTATCTAGGTAAGTAATAGTGGGGAATTGAATGAATCATATGTAAATATGCTTTTAATATATTGAGAAACCACCAAACTAACCTCTTGAGGATCTGTGCAACACCCATCACGAGAGATACCTCCAGTTATTTCTCATTCTCATCAACAGCTGTTGCCCACTGGCTGATTTTGTGTGTCAACTTGACATGAACTAGAGTCCTCAGAGGGGAAGGAGCCTCAGTTGAGGAATGCCTCCGGCTCTAAGGCATTTTCTCAATTAGTGATCAGTGGAGGGTCCAGTCTCTTGTGTGTGGTGTCATCCCTGGGTTGGTGGTCCTGAATTCTAGAAGAAAACAGGCTGAGCAAACCAGGAGAACCAAGCCAGTAAGCAGCACCCCTTCTTGGCCTCTGCATCAGCTCCTGACTCTAGGTTTCTGCCCTGTTTGAGTTCCTGTCCTGACTTTCTTTGGGGGTGAATAGAAATGTGGAAGTGTAAGCCAAATAAACCCTTTTCTCCCCAACTTACTTTTTGGTAATGTTGTCTCTTCACAGCAATAGAAACCCTAACTAGTACATAGGGTTTCAACTGCTGTAAAGAGATACCATGACCATGGCAACTCTTATAAAGAAAACATTTCATTGTGATGTTTTCATTTGTCTTACAGCTTCAAAGGTTCAGTCTATAATCATCATGGTGGGGAGCATGGCAGCATGCAGGCTACATGAGTTTAGAAACTACATATTGAGTGAAGTATGTAACTCAATTTGAAAAGACAACTCTAATAACATTGATCTTTCTAACAATAAAATATGTCTATTTAGGGTTTCTTTGACTTCTCTTTCCAATGTTTTGTATGTTTCACTAAATATTTCATGTGTTTTATTAGACTTAGCTCCAAAAATGGGTTCTCATGCCCTGACGAATTATGTTCTAAGTTCTAATTGTTTAGAAATGTATTTGTTTTTAAAAATGATCTCTTGACTTTGACGGTTCACTTATTCTAGTACTTTTCTGTAGATTACTAGAGATTTTCTTTGTAGATGATTATGTGATTATTTTAGTCCCTGTTGTATTGCTGTGAAGAGATGCCATGACTATAACAACTCTCACAGAAGAAAGCATTTAACTAGGGGTGGCTTTCATTCAGAGGTCTAGTCCCTTATGGCAGCATGCATGCTGACATGATGCTGGAAAGGTAGCTGAAAGCTCTACATCTAGACAGGAAGGCAGCAGGAAGAGACAGAGACGGTGGTCCTGGCTTAGACCCTTGAAACCTCAAAGCCTGCCCCCAGTGACACACTTCCTCCAAGAAGGCCACACCTCCTATTAGTGCCAAGTTTTGCTGTCCAAGCATTCAAATTTGTGAGTCTATGGGGGGCATTCCTATTCAAACCAACACAGTTATCAATATTTTAATTAATATTTTCAAATTTGTGAGGGGTTTGCTTCTTTTTCTTGTCATATTGCATGGGCCGAACTGCTGTAGTGTTAAAAAGAAGAAACCATCAAGCCTTTCTTCTGTTCTCATGATTCAACCATGGACAAGTCCCTTGCCAAGAAAACAAATACACATTTTCTATTTCTGGTATCTCCTCCTCTACACTCTCTTTAGAGATAATGAATCACCAAACTTGAGAAGTAGGCAGGATGAGTTTTGGTGGTTTATGAGAAGAAGAGGTGAGAGAGTTAACGCTTATTTCCTCTCCTGGGAATGAATGTCCTGTCCCATCCCCCAACATGATTATGAGTCCCTGATTGACACAGTTCAATTTTATTATTATTTTTTAATAGACAAGATGTCACCATGTACCCTAGGCTGGCCCTGAACTCATGATGATCCTTCTGTCTCATCCCCCACATTTTTATAATTACAAGATTGCATCAGTACCTCCAGATCAATAGGATGTGTTTTTGGGGCAGTTGGGGGTCAGAGAAGAATGGTAATTCATTTAACTGAAATGTTAGCCACTTAGTCTAGAACATGACCCATGCAGTAAGAAAGTATTAGTTAAGTAAAGCTTTGAGGAAAAGGAGACTTACAAGACAGCATAATAACCGGTAGTAGGACTTGGGACAGGTCAGCTTTCACTTTGGATAAAAGGAAGGCCATGGTTGATGGCAATTATGAGTGATACAAATATGTTATCACGAAGATCATGATATGAGAGACATCAGGGCTACTGGAGTCTTGTATACAGTAGGAAGAGATTGTTCCAAAGATCTCTGGCTTTCATGACAGCTGAAGTTCTTATATGGTTCAGATGAAAAGAGAAAGCCCATAGAGGGCCAAAGTGTGCTTCTCAGAACCTGAGGTTAAAGTCAGGTGTTTCTTGTGTCTTGTATGACTGCGCATTGACCCCAGGCCCTTGTGTGAAGATGGACACTATAAAGTAGTCCCACATTAGCTCAGAATTGAGTGAAATAAAGGGTTCTTTATTTAGGGCTAGACTCACAGATCATAGTCCTCTACATGAACAGGGAACAGAAACCGAATCCAGTAGCCGAGAGAGGGAGAACACTGCATTTATGGTAAAAGGGATCATGCCTAAGTAGGCTGGTATCTTAACAGCTCTTGACTGTAGGAGTTCCCATAGCACTTGTGTTTGCCAGCCAGACTTTCTAGCACTAGCTACATTCCCAGCCTTTAAATACTATTTTTTTTTTAAGTTTCCCAGGCTGGCCTTATAGTCACTTAGCATGTAGTCTAGGCAGGTCTTGACATGGTGGTTCTCCTGACTTATTCTCCCAAGGAGCTGGGGCTGTAGACACACACTTCTCACTCTACCTTCAATTTTAATCTACATATATGAAATACAACAAATGAAAACATTTGAAATGGAAGGGCAGTGAGTTGAGGTCACATTTTAGACTCTTAAAACTAGGCCGAAGGGTTAGTAACCTAATTCTAGATGGAATCTAGATAGAATACGGCTGTCTCAGTATTCTCACAAGTGTAAGAAACAGAAACTAGGGGCTGGCCAGGTAGAGTCTACCCTGTAGAAAAGTCTATTAGTCTGTCTGAGTGGGGTGGGCCTTAGGGTACCGAGCAGCACTGGGTTGGAACAGAGGCAACACTTACTAACAGCTTACCTGGAATGGGTTAAAAATGAGGTGACTATCTGAACATATTCCCATTTTTTTTCTTATCAGACCAACATCCATGTCAGTAGGTATTTCTTAGAGATATCAAGGGAATACTTATTGTTCATGTAGAGGGTGGCAGCTCTATTCAGCAGGGAGAAGCTATTTAAGAACCCATGGTCTTGGGCTCTTTCCAAGGCATTGTAAGATTATTTTATGGTGTCTCATTTACTTTAAAGTTTCTTGTTATTGCAGTTTAAAAACAAAATTCATCCTGCACACATCCTGTTTAAAACAGAATTTTCTCCTCTATTAGGTAGAGATAAAGATGTAACAAAGCACACTCTATCACACTGGTTCTACCGTGGTACTAGATGAAAGTGGACCATGGTATTTTTAATGGCCAGAATGATAGTCAAGTGAACTTGAGTCAAATATACATTTGAAATGGTAATTTTGTTATGCCTGGAATAATTTGTAGCTGGTGTGTGTGTGTGTGTGTGTGTTTTACTGGGGTTGCAATCCAGGGCTTCATACATGCTAGACAGACTCTACCCAGAAGTTACAACCTTAGTCCTAGGAAGGCAATTCTAACAATCATAAATAGAAGGAAAAACATTTCTTTCCTTCTTCCTCTTCCTGTTTCATTGCTGAAGTTTCCTTTTTCCTTTCCTTTGTAAGTACACATTTTCATATTGGCCACCACAATGCTACTTCAACATTTGGATAGAGATTGAGTCTCTGTGGTGGTTTGAATGGGAATGGCCTCCACATGTTCATGTTTGAATGCTTGGTTCCCAGCTGGTGGAATTGTTTGGGAAGGATTAGGAAATATACCCTAAATATGGAGGACAGTCCATTGGTGAAGGAAGTGTGTTGCTGGGAGTAGTCTTTGAGGTTTCAAAAGCCCACATCAGGCCCAGTCTCTCTCTCTCTCTCTCTCTCTCTCTCTCTCTCTCTCTCTCTCTCTCTGTCTCTGTCTCTCTCTCTCTCCCTGTTGCCTGTGGTCAGGATATAACATTCTCAGCTACACTTCCAATGTCCTATTTGCTAGCTTTTCACCATAATGATAATGGACCAACCTAACCCTTTAAAACTGTCAGTAAGTCCCCCAGTTAAATGCTTTCTGTTGGAAGTGTTGCCTGGGTTGTGGTGTCTCCTCAGCAGCAGAGCAGTGACTACAACTGTCTCTGCGTTACTCTTTTTCTCCTCACAGCAGTGGCAGTGACTATGACAGTCTCTGCACCACTCTTTTCTCCCAGGTGGGGCCTAGGCACATTTTTTGGGGTAGTCGTGAACTTTCTCTCTCCTTCCCAAGTGGGCAGCACTGAAAGCAGGTACTGCGTGCTCAATGTGGAACTGACCATCTTAATCCAAGACTCTCAGATCCAAATGCTCGCAAATCCAAAGCCTTGAAGGACTAACCACATGCCACAAGTGAAAAATTCACATTCAAACGACAGGCACACTGAAAATGTATAAAATTACTTTCAGATGATGTATATAAGACCTACCTGAAATGTAAATAGATTTTATGTTTAGACTTAGAGTGAGCCCGATAGACAGCCAACTATACACACACACACACACACACACACACACACACACACACACACACACAAATTAGTCTGACATAGCAAATATTTCCAGTCCTCAATACTTTTTAAAGATATGGCATCTTCCACCTGTGCCTTCCCTCTGAAGGCAGCAGTTTACAACTGAGGCTGGAAGCACATGGTCTGTCACAGGGGCACGAGCCTGCAGCCCAGTATCCCTCAGACATGAGACTCTCCATCTTGAACAATGATTTTTCTTTTCTTTTTTTAAAATTAATTTATTTATTTATTATGTATACAACATTCCTTCCATGTATGCCAGAAGAGGGCTCCAGATCTCAATATAGATGACTGTGAGCCACTATATGGTTGCTGGGAATTGAACTCAGGACCTCTGGAAGAGCAGTCAGTGCTTTTAACCTCGGAGCCATCTCTCCAGCCTGAACAATGATTTTTCCATTTAGCACCTTGCAGGGGCTTTACATCTTTCTCAAGAAAAAAAATAGAGAGCATATGTTGGCTAAGGACCTCAGGAGTATTATTTGCTGCCCAATTTTGATGTCATGGGAGACCATAGAAGGCTTCCTCCTTCAAACATCAGGGCATCTGGAGCATGCCTTTGCTTTTTAAGTGGTTGTAGAAGAGGATCTTTCAGAGGAGGCTGTTTGAAAACGATGCAGTTTGTATATTCTTGCTCGGGCGGTCAGATTACTCAGCAACAGAAGGTAGTGATGAAGAGTAAAGATATGAAGAATTAGTTAATTATTTTGCTGAGAGTGTCCAGGATTTTTTTAAAATGGTTTTGGAGACCAAACCCAGGCCTGGTGTAGGTCAGGTAAGCACTCTACCACTGAGCTGTATTCTCAGCTCACTCAAGGAGTTTTACTAAAGCAGACTTGATGTGGGTCACTGTAGGGTGACTAGTTTCTACCTCCCTCTTGGGTCTCTACTTGAAGGGCCTCCAGGGTAGACAACCCAAGGAAGATGTTGCTCTGTGTAGAAGGCCAGCCCATTGCTTGTTCCGACAGCAGGACTTCCGTCCGACATCACCGACTTCCCATTTGCCCTGTTGGTTTCCCCTGGTGCTCATGTGTAGTGAGGAGTTGCAGGCAGGCCTGCTTTTCGCCTCACCCAGCTCCCGCATGGCTAGCTTAGTCCCAGAAATAATAACACATAAGTTGTATTCATTTAAACACTGCCTGGCCCATTATCTCTAGAGAATTAGTTACTGGCTAACTCTCACATCTTGATTAACCCATTTCTAATAATCTGTATCACACCACGAGGTGTGGCTTACTGGGAAAGATTCAGCATGTCTGACCTGGTGGCTGGCTCCATGGCTTCTGCCTCATAGCCCTCTTCCCAGCATTCTGTTCTGTTTACTCCACCTACCTAATTTTCTGTCCTATCAAGGGGCCAAGGCAGTCTCTTTATTGACCAATGAAAATAACACAATAGACAGATAACCCTCCTCCATCACTCATGGCTTCCTCTGGAGCTTCCACTGTTTGCCCTCTTCTCCAGGACTCTGCGCTTCATTCAACCCTGAGATGGTCTCTCTACGCCCTATGCTCCTGGCTTTTCTGGTCGTCACCAGCACTGATCAGCGGATGAGTGGCACTGATTCACACAAACCTTGAAACACCTGGTTTTCTGTTGCAGAGGATCCCTGTCCTGTGTCAGTTCCCTTGAAAACCACCAATTGGGGTGTGTAACTATGTACATAACTGTGTCCTCATTTGAATTCTTTATATTTCTAGCACAGTGACTGACGCTCTATTGATAACTGGCCGCATCTCTTTTGCTAGTTCCACTGTGAACCATGCTCATTTGCTCATTGCCCTTCTCTCTAACTCATCAGTCGAGTTCCATTTCTTCCTGTATCCAATAATTCAAATGAAAAAGATTTATTTATTATGCATATAGTGTTCTGCCTGCATGTTTACCTGCACATGAATAGAGGGCACCAGATCTCATTATAGATGGCTGTGAGTCACCATGTGGTTGCTGGGAATTGAACTCAGGACCTCTGGAAGAGCAGTCAGTGCTCTTAACCTCTGAGCCATCTTTCCAGTCCCATTAATTTAAATGTAATATTCTACTATATTGCTTGAAGCCATGAATAGAAACCTCAGTCTCATTTTGGTTTGTATCGATTCATACAACTGATATGTTTTGAATGAAGGCTAGTTTATGGTGTGGTTGGAGCTGTAGGCTAGGGAATATTTTAGGGTTACATTTTTCTCTTTCCATTTTTCTGACTTTGTTTCCCGGACAGTAGGTACATTTTTAAAAAATTCATGCAGAATTCAAGATGACTGAGATGGCTCCAGAACTTACCTGGTATAAGAGTCAAGTCCAGGACAATTATTGCTTGAATTCAGCAAGATCCTCTGACGTGGGACTCCCATCTGTATGCTATGAATATATTTTATTACCATTGGTTAATAAAGAAGCTGCTTTGGCCTATGGTAGGGCAGAATAGAGCTAGGTGGGGAAAACTAAACTGAATGCAGGGAGGCACCTTGTAGTGCTGAAGGAGAAGGATGCCAGAACCTTACTGGTAGACCACAGTCCAGTGGTGATACACAGATTAATAGAAATGGGTTCATTTAAGATGTAAGAGCTAGCTAGCAATACGCCTAAGCTATTGGCCAAACAGTGTTGTAGTTAATAAAGATTCTGTGTGATTATTTGAGTCTGAGTGGCCGGAAATGAAAAAGCAGCCCCCGTTTACAATCCTCAAAGCACGTTCTGGACTTTTGTCACAGGTGAGGTGGCCACTGAAGCCAGCATTGAACAGAGGAATGGATTCCCTGCCAGGCCTGTGTCTCATAAAGGAGGATGCAGGCTGACTGCTGGGGATAGAGGATATGTCTCTCAGAGTAAGTGAGAACTTGAAACAGACTTAAACACTCGGGTTCTAGCTCTACCTCAGTCACTGCCAGAGTGTTCTAACTTAGAGGTCTACAAAGTTAACCTTGGTTCTTTCTAAATCTTGTCCAACTCAAAATTTCTACCAATCAGAGAAATAGACCGAACAATAATCATAGCTCGAGGCCTGCAAATAGTATTTCCTTTAATAGCTACCTGATGAATTATAGCAAGCCTAGCTAACCTCGCCCTCCCACCAACAATTAATTTAATTGGAGAACTAATAATTACAGTCACACTATTCTCCTGATCAAATCAGAATGGCGAATGGGTATGGGGAGGAAAAGGAAAACAAAGCAAAGAAGCAAAAATCAAGTAGGCTTTCAATTGAAAAATACAAATTCCAAGAAGAGAAATGCTCTTTAAAAGGTTTTTTACTTGTATTTCTTTATCCTTTTAAATTTGTTTTTCTTTCATATATCACATCCCAGCAGTTGTCCCTCCCTTCTCTCCTTCCATGCCCCCTCCCAGAGCCATTCCTCCTCTGGCTCCCAGGAATACCCACTGAATACAGCATCTCAAGCTGCATGAGACACGGCACATCCTCTCACATCAAGGCTGGACGAAGCAACCCAGCAGCATGAAAGGTGTCCCATGGGCAGGAAAAAGAGCCAGAGGCATCTCCACTCCCACTGTTAGGAATCCCACAAGAACACCAAGCCTCATAACAATAACATGTATGCAGAGGGTCTAGGTGCAGAGGGCCACATAGGCTCTCTGGTTGTTGCTGTAGTCTCTGTGAGCCCCTGTGAGCCCTGCTTAGCTGATTCAGCCAACTGCATTCTTGTGGTGTCCTTGGCGCCTCTGGCTCCTATAATCCCTCCTTCCCCTCTTCTGCAGGGTTCCCCAAGCTTTGCCTAATGTTTGGCTGTGGGTCTCTGCATCTGCTCCCATCAGCTGTCATCCGGAACGCCTGTGCTGGGCACCGCACTGCATGAACTAAGTGTTACAATACCAAAGCAGAGAGCCCTGCTCAGGTACCGAACTCCTGAACGTTGGACCCAGCACCTGATTCCTTCCCCGATCAATTACAAAGGCTCTCTTCACTTGATTTACCACTCTACTGCCTTGATGTGCGTCATCCAGAAGTGATGACGTCAGAGATACCTAACGGCCTTTCCTGTCAGTGGGGCGGATTTCCCATCTTACATCCCACACCACTCTGCAGTGCAGAATCGGGACGTTGTTTATTTCTGAGCTGAACTTAACTCATAGTTGCCATTTCCACGGATGGCATCTTTATAACTCGGCTGCTTCTTGTGCCAAATCATATTTCTGCCTAGCAAAAGCTGCGGACTTGAGGTTTGTCCTTGCCCCTCTTCCTGGGGTTCAGGAAGTCACTGAGCACTGTGGGATGTGGGCACGTCTCTGTGGCGCCTTCCTAGGCTTTTCCGCCCATGCATCCTCTGCGAATCCCCACCTCCATCTCCATCTCCAAGAGGGTTCCTGCTCCCTTTCATCCTAGCTTCACCCAGTTGGGAGTTGGCGACTCAGCTCCTTTCCTGGATTTGGTGCTTTTGATCACCTTGAGACATCTTCTAAAGACCATGTGGGGTTCAAAGTTTCTATTTAAGTCATAAGTATACTTGTTACATCTAGCTTAGTATGTAAAAATCACAAGTTTGTTCTAGTCATGCATCTTCAGACCCAAGATAGTTTAATCTTTCAGGGTGAAGGTGTTTGTTGACAAGGTTGTGAGCACCATCAAGAGAAAGGCGCTAGTTGTATGCATTTTCAGTTTCCTCTGGTTACTTGTTTTATTCTTTATGAGCCCTTATGTATGCTAGGCAAAGGCTCTGCAACTGAGCTACATCCCCAGTACTACTAATTAAGATTAGTTCTTGAATTACTTACTGCTAATAAACAGACACACCTAAGCCAGCAGCATTTCTTCTGTGCCTTTTCTAACTCTGCAGAGGCTTCCATACTGGTGTCTTCTAAGCTTTTTCCTGCTGGCTATAGTCGTGTGTGCGGAAGTCTAATATAACCCACAGCAAGTTGTCTTGATAGTTATTGAACGCTGTTTTCTTTGTTTGTGTGTCTTTGACTCTATGCTTGCCTGCCTGTCTGCTTGTGTCTCTTTTCTTTTTCTTTATATTTGCTTGACTTTGCAATGCTGGAAATCAAACTCAGTACTTTGCACATACCAGATATAGCTCTACCACGGTCCCTCCCTACGACCCTCCTCCACCAAGTCTCTAGTAATCTGTGGCATTCTGGATATTTGTCTGTTACAGTTTTTAAAAAGTCCATTAAGGTTTCGGGAAGCTAAGCATGGGACCCCCCCACAACCTCTCAGATCTGTGCTTAGATGGGAGAGAGAATGTTCTGTTAAGTCTGGTGGGTAGGGGGACAGTGGGAAGAAGGGCGTGTCTTTCTTTGATTGCCACTGAAATTTTGTTTCGGTTGTCGCTGTTTTACCTTTGACACAGTAACTAAGCTTCAAACTACTAGCAGTCCTTGTCCAGCTGCTCAGAGAGTAGCCTGGGGTGGCGGCAGGTGGTGGGGGGGATGGGGGGACACTTTGGGTGACCAGGGGTGGGGTGGTGGATTCTATTTCTCAAAACAATAGCGCGGCTGCTGCCACTAAAGGTAGCTTTAACTAGATCTTCATCATTCAATTACTTCCTGTCAGCCATTTGCCAACCCTGCCTCTCTGAGCCCAGGTTAATTTTATTTAATTAACACAAATGCAACACATCTTTACATAGTTCAACAAATGCAGCATAAACAAATGTAACATATGCTTCCCAGTTAAGCAAATATTCCATAACAGGTTATAGGACTTTTCACAGATTTTGGTACCTCTGTCAGGGGAATCAATATACCACAGACACTATGGGATGGCTACACACACACACACACACACACAGTTAGCTGATCTTTAAAAGGAAGAATACTGACACAAGCTATAACACGGGTGAGCGTTGAAGCCTTGTGACTCCATTCCTCTGTGGGAGGCCTGTGAGGTGAACTCTGACACTCATCTTCACAGAGTACCCTCCTTGAGACACAGGATGTAATTAGTGGAGTTTGTGGGCTTCCATTGGTGAGGGGGAGAGAGAGGAATGCACATTTTCTCCAGACTTCTTAGCATAGATCACAAGGAAATTCAGTCAGCGAGTGAGACGTTTGGAATGTCACGTGCTGAGTCTATGATGAGGATGTTAGAGAAGCAAGACGTTAATCACGTCCGTTCTGTCCATAAACGTATCAGGGACATTTCTGTTGAAAGAGTGGAACGCATGAGAAATGGAGGTGTTTGTTGACGGCTGTTTGGGAAGGGTAAGCATATGAACTACTTCGCGGTTGCTGTGATGAAACCGATAGTAACTTGGAAGGAAGAGTTCATTTCTGCCTTTGGCTCCAGAGGGAGAGTCCGTGATGGCAGAGGCAGTGTGGCAGCAGGCAGCAGGAGCAGGAACAGGAAGATCACATTTTTGACCACATGTAGGAATTTGGAAAACCCAAACTGAAAGTAGGAATAGTCATAAACTCTGAAAGCCTACCCCCCAGTGATGTACTTTCTCTAGCGCGGTTATTTCCTGAAACGCCACCAGCAGCTGGGGACCGGTGCTCAAATGCATGTGGCTATGGGGTAGTGGGAACATTTCCCATTCAGACCACAAAAATAGGAAACACACAAATACAGCCGAGCAGTAGCTCCAATCCTGGTTCTACCACTCAAGGAGATGGCAGAATACAGGCTCTTGGGCTTCCGAATCAGAGTCCCTCCAGGTTAGGCAAATAGGCTTCCATGATTTCGCTGTCACCAACTCAGTACCAGTGCTGAAAGCATTGGAAAAAGCTGTGCTGGGTAGAAGTCACGGCAGAGCCAAGAGAAATATAGGCTTCCATGATTTCGCTGTCACCAACTCAGTACCAGTGCTGAAAGCATTGGAAAAAGCTGTGCTGGGTAGAAGTCACGGCAGAGCCAAGAGAAATAACACAAGCAGAAGAACATCTGGTAAGCTGCTGTGTTGTAAGGAGGTCGCATGTTTCCTAGCCACCCGGCAGCTCAGTCCCAAAATAACCACACAGAAACCATATTATCTAAATCTCTGTTTTGCCCATTAGCTCTAGCTTCTTATTGGCTCACTCTTACATATTAATTTAACCCATCTCCATTAGTCTGTGCATCACCATGAGGTCGTGGCCTACCAGCAAAGTTTCAGTGTGTCTGTCTGGGGAGAGGGGCAGCTCCATGGCTTCTCCTGACTCTGCCTCCTTTCTCCCAGCATTCAGCTTAGTTCCCGCCCCCCTTCCTAAGTTCTGCCCTATCAGCAGGCCAAGGCAGTTTCTTTATTCACCAGTGGTATTCACAGCACAGAGGGGACTCCCACATCCTTGCTACAGATGTGCTGACATGAATAACAGATGACAAGGGTGAATGTTGAGCAGAAAATAATATTTAATTTGTATGATGAGGAAAAAATGACTTCTTTGTAATGTGGTCAAAACAATTGTATTTGGAACTTTTTCTAAAACTGAGAAATAGCATTGATATGGGAAAAATATGGGAGCTTTGCTGGTATTTTCCTCGAGTGAGCTTAATGAACTCATGCCAATATTACACTGTATGCCACTAGATACATAACGGAGCGGTTTATCTAGACAGACAAACCATAACAGTAGCTGATATCCAAGGCTAGTGCTTTATGCCCTCTCTGGATAGGAAAGGGCTGTGGAAGCTGACCTGTCTTAAGGACCTGTGCTCTGCTGCCGTGTGGAAGGTCACAGTGCGGAGAGCAAAATGCACACAAATGGGCCCATTGTCAGGATGTCCTAGAGGTGTCCCCGTGGAAATGGGTGAGCGATGGCTTTAGGCCGGCTTCCCCTTCACTTTGTTCTCTTGGACAGTACTTATTATTCCTTTCGCCTGGAAAGATTATTTATTATTATTATGATTATTTTTATTAATCTTCCTTTGTGATTCCAGATATGACTTGAGAAGGTCTGGTGTTTAAGATTTACAGTGTCGTCTTTTCTGCTGAGGCGCTTTTAGGCTGAAATCTGCAGATTGTTGAGTCATTCTGTTTTTGTAGGCCAAGTTTTGTAAGCAAAGGTTTCTGGGGAGAAGAATCAGCTATTGCCTCAGACATTCAAAGGAGCTGTAGCCTAAATGATAGTTAGCAAAACCATCACGCCAAATTCTAGTTTTCCTTCAAAATCTGGCAGTGCCGGTTACTGCAGATTATAAAGCACTCCCCTACTGAACAGTGAAATGTTCTAGAATGTCATCAAATGAAAGATAGAGGGTAGGCCTTCTGCTGTGGGGCTGGGCACTGTTTGGACCAGCTCCCTCCCCCTCGTGAGTCTTGTTCTCCAGACTGTAGACATCCTGAATGCACTGCGGATTATCTTCCCCGTTTCTGTTCTCAGTTTTACCTTCCTTTAGTACTCCTTGTCTGGAGAAAAGAGGACAGTTCACCCATGGTGTAGTTTCACTATATTGAGCAACTAATGACCCCCAACCCACTGTTACAACTACTACATTAACTGAAAGATGTAAATAGTTTTCATGTGCCAGGAACCATCCTGGGAGCAAGAGTACAGGTTCCGGTCCTGGGAGCTTAGCTGCAGAGATGCGCAAGAACTCCTGACGTGTAACACACACATGACAGAGGCATGCGATCATGCAGATACTCCATTTACTCTATCCTCTCAACTTTCCCTGCCTACTGTCCTTAGGATTTGAGGAACTCTCTTAGCCCTGTTACTCAGTACGGACAGCTCCTTGTCTTCCTCCCTCTCTCCCTTCCTCTCTCCCTTTCTCTCTTCCTTCTTTCCCTCCTTCCGTCCCTCCATCCGTCCCTCCCTCCCTTCCTCCCCCTCCTTCCTTTTCTCCCTTTCTCCCATTTTTCCTCCCCCTTTCTCCCTCTCACCCTTCTTCCCTCTTTTCCTTTCTCTCTTCCTTCTTTCCCTCCCTCTTTTTCTCCCTCCCTCCCTCCCTACTGGTGCTGAGGATTGAACCCAGGGCCTCACTCACACTAAATGAGTACCATACCACTGTATAGTACTCACCCTCAAGCCCTTCCTGGTCTCAGTTAATTACCTCTGTCTTGCATTTCTTCTACAGCTGTTGTTTGAAGACTGTAATGCTGCTTTTAGGGCTGATGTCCTGAATTAGTCATTTCTGTAGGTAAATCACAATAACTGTGTTTATAACATAATAGGTCTTGAAGGAAAACAAGGCACTTTCCTCATGTGGTGCCCAAGTGTCAGGCCTGAGGATGCATTTTTATTGGGTTGGTGACAGGGCCCCTGGTGGGGGAAATGCACGAGAAACATTTTTGAAATATCACTGAAAACCCTGAGAATATATAAATCTGCCTTACGTCTACTATGGATTTGGCCCAATAGCTTTGGTAAGGGGAAACCCAAACAGGGCTAGTGTTAATTTTTATTTCTTTTTAAAGTACTTTTATTGTCTGTTAGAGACTTTTTCTGAGTAATTTTTCTATCTATCTATCTATCTATCTATCTATCTATCTATCTATCTATCATTCTTTCATGTATTACATCCCAATCAAAGTTTCCCCTTCCTTCTCTCCCCTAGTCTCTCTCCCCATCTCTCCCTCCCCAAGACCCACATCCCCTCTATATCTCCTCAGAAAAGAGCATGCTTCCCAGGGACATCAACCAAACATGGCATAATATGCTACAATAAGCCCAGGTACATACCATCATATCAAGGCTGGACAAGGCCACCCAGTAGGAAGAAAAGGGTTCATAAGTAGGTGAAAAAAGTCAGTAATCATTCCCGTCCTAGGTCAGAACCTAGATCTGACCTAGATCAGAAGCTAGATCAGGTTCCCTGACCTCTGTGAGCCCTGTGAGTCTTGATCAATTGATTCTGTGGGTGGTTAACTTTTGTAATTAAGATATTGTAATATTTCAATATTTAAAAATTCTTGCTAAGATTTATTAGACCCTAAAAGTTAAATAGCAATCACATGGTGTTACATAAAAGAGCATTTCAGTACATTACAATTCTAATTGTAGCAAACATAAAAAGTTTTGCTAAGTGTGGTGGCTCACACCTCTAATTTCAATACTCTGGAGACCGAGACAAGAGTTCAAGTCCAGCCTTGGCAACTCAGTGTGTGCAAAGTCAGCCTGAGCCATGTGAGATCCTATGTCAAAATCAAAAGCAAAAGTTTTCTTGTAAGTAATCCTAAACCAATCTGAAAATCTAGTAAACAAGTCTCACCCATGGCAACATTCCAAGCAATGTACAGGAATAAGTACAAGGAACACACAGGGATTATATAAAGAATATTTTAGAGACTATTTGGAAGAGAAAAAATACATCTTATAGATTTTAAATAGCTACAGTGAGGAACAATGAAAATGCAGTTAGTTATTGGTATGCATTTAAAGTCCACACTTGTTAAGTTTGGAATGTGTGCACTCCCATGATGCTGTTACCGTAGCAAGATGCTCCACACAGCCCGGATGCTTCCAAGTGCTTCTTGCTGTCCTTCATCTTACTCCCAGCTTTCATCACCAAACAGCCAGAGATCTGCTCTTCCTGTAGGTGAGCCTGTGATTTCTACAGTTTTGTATGAATGGAATCACATGACGTGGTCTGGATGATTTGTGATTTACACGTGGAGTTGTTGGTACCAGTGATTCAGTCCTTTCTTGCTACTGGTTAGTGTTTCATCGGGCTGATAAAGAAGTTAGCTATCTGCTCCTCTGTTGCTGGGAATTTGGGTTGATTTTAGTTTTCTGTTACTACTAATAATCATATGTATAATATAGAATAGACAGTGAGGTAAAATCTTTGAATATCAGTTTTCTTTTCTCTAGGGTAAGTATTTGGAGTGAAGAAGCTGATCAGACAATAGTGTATACCTCAGTTTTTAAGAAGCAGTTTTCTGAGCTAGTTATACCACTTCCCATTTCTGCCATCAGCATACATAAGCTCCAGTTTTCTTCAACCTTTACCAACACTTAATATGATTCGGTGATTCAATTTTACTCATTCTAGCCATTCAAATAGATGTTCAGTCCTGTCTTATTTTGAGTTATAGTTATATATACTTATGGGGTATAAAGGGATGGTAGGATTTATGAATACAAAGAATCATAATTATATAAAGCCAATGACAAGCACTTTACAATAAATGTCTAACTTTCATTGTGAGAACATTTGTAAGTTACTCCCTTTGTATCTTTGAAATGTGCATTACATTGTGGTCTAGTTTGTGAAGTATACTAAATTCCAAAGAAAAACTTTCATCCCTTCTTTTAATTAAGACTTTATATTCTTTGATGTTCATCTCTTCTTGACTACTCTTCTGCTAGTTTGTTCAAATTTGACATGAGTGATACAAAGGCTGGATTTCTTCTTTTTAAAAGCTGGATTGAGTATCTGTCTATGTACCCATTCATCTATTCTCTCTCTCTCTCTCTCTCTCTCTCTCTCTCTCTCTCTCTCTCTCTCTCTCCTGTCTATTTGTCTGTCTGTCCACCCATCCATCTATTATCTGTCTGTCTGTCTGTCTGTCTCTCTATCTGTCTATCTGTCTGTCTTTAGCCTTTCCTTTATCCACCCATCAGTTGATGGAGACTGAGGTTTAATACCAATCTTACTATTGTGAACATTGTTACACTAAACCTGGGTGTAATCTCTCTGGTCACTGGAGTCTAGGGTATCAGTTTTATGTCCTTCGGGTAAGTACCCAGTGAGGTGTCTTGACCACATGGTAATTCTATCTTTAATTTCTGAGAAACGTCACAAATTTTACATAACGATGTTAAAAATTTAACCAAAAAATATTAACCAATTCCACCAATCATGATTTGTAAAAAATGATTTCTGTTATCTTTGAGATTATAATTATATAATTTCCCCCTTCCCTTTCCTCTTTTCATGTACCACTCTTTGCTCTCTTTCACATTTATGGCTTCTTTTATAATTAATTGTTGCTATATGCACATGTTACTTTTATTTATGTTTCCAGAGCTGACCATTTGGATTAGTCAACCAGTTGGTGTGCTCTTGCTGGGGGAAGAGCATTTTCCCCACTCTCAACATGCCTTATTTGCCTGTAGTTCTTTGTGTAGGGTGGAGGCCTTATGGGCTTTTACCCATCCACTTTGGCATGTCGATTGGTGTGATCCTGGTTCAGCTCATACTTATGCAGCCATGTTGGTGAGACTTCATGGGGGTAGCTTCTCACATTACAAGGAGACACAGTATCACAGCAGACTTCCTGATCCTGGCTCTTACAGGCTTCCTGATCCATCTTGCGTACTGCTTCTTGAGCCTTAAGTATGGGAGTTGTTTTATAGACTTACGTGTTGGGGCTGGACTCCATTACTTTGCATTTTGACGAATCATGATTTAATGTGTATTTCCCTAGTGACTAAGGATACTGTATATCTTCTCATGTGCTTATATGTTGTGTGTATATTAGCTCTGGGAAGGTATCTGCTCAAATATTTTACCATTAAAAGAACATTTTCTTTGCCCACATGACAGGGCCTTGTTGTACAGGCCCAGGATCCTCCTGCTTCAGTATTTTAATTTATGGGATTACAAGTATGCATCATAATGCCCTGGCCTTGATTTTCTTTTCTTTTCTTCTTTTCTCTTTTTAAAGTTTTGTTGAATTATATAGTCTGTTAAAAGTCCCTTATCAGTTCCTGACTTAATTAGGGTTTTTATTGTTGTGAAGATACACCATGACCATGGAAACGCTTATAAAGAAAAACCATTTAATTGGTGTGGCTTATATTTTCAGAGGTTTAGATCATTATCATCATGGTGTGACTGCAGAAAGACACAGTGTTCTAGAAGTAGCCAAGTGCCCTACATTTTGACTCGCAGGGAACAGGATGTGATCTGAAACACTGGGTGTGGCTTGAGCCTCAAAGCCCATCTTCCACAGTGACACACTTCCTCCAACAAGATCACACCTACTCCAACAAGACCACACCTCCAAATAGTGCCACTCCCTTTGTGGGTCATTTTCTTTCACACCACCACAGTTTCATTCTTAAAAATGTATGTATGTATGTATGTATGTATGTATGTATGTATATGGGTGTCTTGTATGCATGTATGTTTGTGTACCATATGCTTTACCTGGCGTCCACAGAGGCCAGAAAGGGTGTGGGATCCTCTGGCACTGGAACAAGAGATGTCCGTGAGCCACCCTGTGGATGCAGGAATCAAACTTGGGTCCTCTGGAAGAGTAGAAAGTGCTCTTAGTTACTGAGCCATCTGTATCAGCCATAGTCTTTACAAAAACAGCCTCACAGTCTAGGCTAGTTTTCCATTTTCTTAAAAAGTATTTATAAAACCAAAAGTCTTAATATTTAAAAGGTATGATTTATCATTTTTTAAAGTAAAAAATTAAACGTTATTATAGAAAATTTACAAATGGAAATATCATAAACCAAAGTTAACTTAACCCAAAGATTATACAACTCAATGAACTCCAATTCACATTGAAATTTGTACTTTCACTATCAAATATACTTATATACTTATCCATAATCAAAAAATGAAAACTCTATGACAAAAATTAGATAATATATCCCCTCTGTTTTCTTCTAGAAGTATTAATATTTCAGGTAATAAATTAAAGTGTTGTTATATTTTGAAATTTTTTTTTGTACAAGGTGGAAGATGTGTCTACCTTATTTTTTCTGCAGTAACAATCCCTGGAGGAGTGCTGGAGAGACAGATGAGTGTGCTGTGTCTGACTGTGAATGGGTTCTAGAGATCAAAACTCAGGTCCGTATGCTTTTATGGCAACCAGTTTTGCTGGACTCACTTATTAGTTTTCCTGCATTTCTTGTCATATTTTCTATTTGATGCTGTGCTATTTATGAAGACAACTGCGTTTCTTTTTTCACTTGTCTAGATGCTTTTCAAACTTTTTCTTTTTTTCTTTAATTTTTTTTTCATTTTATATACTAAGCCCAGTTTCCCCTTCCTCTGCTTTTCTCACTCCTTCACCTCCTTCCATCCCATCCCCCATGCACTCCTCAGAGGAGGCAAGGCCTTCTTTGGGGAGTCAACAAAGCCTGGCAGATCAAATTGAGGCAAAACCAAGCCCCTTCGCCCTGCATTAAGGCTGAGCATGGCATCCCACCGTAAGGAATGAGTTCCCAAAAGTCAGTTCATGCCCCCAGGATAGTTCCTGGTACCACTGCCAGGAGCTGCCCCCAAACAGATCAAGCCACATAACTGTAACCCACATTCAGAGGACCTAGTTCAGTCCCATGCAGGTTGCCCAGATGATCGTCCAGAGTCTGTGAACTCCTATTAGCTTGATCAGCTGTCTGTGTGGTTTCCCCCATCACAATCTTGATCTCCCTTTTGCATAAGATCTCTCCTCCCTCTCTTCAACTGAAGTCCATGAGCTCAGCTCAGTGTTTGACTGTGAATTACTATATTTGCATTCATCAGTTACTGGATGTAGGTAGGGTCTATGATAACAATTAGGGTAGTCACTAATCTGATTATAGGGGAAGACCAGGCATCTTCTCCACTATTGCTAGGAGTCTTAGCCGAATCCCTGTAGATTCCTAGGAATTTCCCCAGCACCAGGTTTCTCCCTAACCCTATAATGGCTTCCTCTATCCAAGATATCTCTTTCATTACTCTACCTCTCCATTCTTTACACCACTTGGCCATCTCAATCCCTCATGTTCCCATTCTCCATTCCCTCCCTTCTACCTCCTTCCAAGTTCATCCAGGAGATCTTAACTATTTCTTCTTCTTGGGGGCCTCCGTTTGTGTCCCTCTTAGGGTACTCCTTGTTACCTAGCTTCTCTGAGATTGTGGACTGTAGGCTGGTTTTCCTTTGCTTTATGTCCGATATCCACTTGTGAGTGAGTACATACCATTTTTGTCTTTTTGGGTCTAGGTTACTTCGCTCAGGTTGATTTTTTTCTAGTTCCATCTATTTGCCTTCAAATTTCAAGATGTCATTGTTTTTTACAGCTGAGTAATACTCCATTGTGTAATGTACCACATTTTCTTTATCCATTCTTTGGTTGAGGGGCATCTAGACTGTTTCCAGGTTCTACTTATTATGAATAATGCTGCTATGAACACAGTTAAGCAAAGAACCTTGTGGTATGATTGAGCATCCTTTGGGTAGTTTGAATCCCAATTTTCTGAGAAACCATCACAGTTTTCCAAAGTGGCTGTACAATTTTATACTCTCACCAACAGTGGAGGAGTGTTCCCCTTACTCCACATCTTCTCCAAAATAAGCTGTCATCAACTTTTTTTTTTTAATCTTAGCCATTCTGACAGGCATAAGATCTCAGTATCGGTTTGATTTGCATTTCCCTGATGGCTAAGGATGTTGATTAATTCCCTAAATGTCTTTTGGCCATTTGAGATTCTTCTGTTGAGAATTCTGTTTAGGTCTGTACCCATTTTTAGTTGGATTATTTGGTATTTTAATATCTAGTTTCTTGAGTTTTTTTTTTAATATATTTTGGAGATCAGTCATCTGATGTGGGGTTGGTGAAGACCTTTTCCATTTCTATAGACAGTCGTTTTGTCCTATTGACTGTATCCTTTGCCTTACAGAAGCGTCTCACTTTCAGGAGGTCCCATTTATTGATTGTTGCTCTTAGTGTCTGTGCTGCTGGGGTTATATTTAAAAAGTGGTTTCCTGTGCCAATACATAGAACTTTTTCTTATCTGATTATATTGGTTAGAATTTCAGATATGCTGAAATGAAGTAATGAAAAACAGTTAAATGTTTTGTTTATCATTATAGGGGTAAAATAGTCAGATTTTTATAATGTTGGGTGTAGGTTTTAATTTTTAATATTATTTATAAAAGAATAAAGATATTTTCTAATAACCCCAGTTTGCTGAGATGGATATAAGAATTGGATGTTGAATTTTGCAAGACAAAATTTTTGGTACCTTTGTGACAAAATGTTACTTCTATTTTTATTATCTCATAAATAGCCTTAATTGATTTTGAGATGTTAAGGAAGTCTTGCATATTTGAAATAAACTTCACTTGCTTATGACACCTTTAATAGGCTACTAGATTCAATTTGCTAAAATTTGTTTTGAACGTTTGCATCTAAATCTATAAGGTATGTTGATTGTCTGGAGTTTTACTTTTTAAATAAAATGTCTTTTTATAAATATACTGTTAAATTAACACATAAAGAGTTTTATGGAGTTTGTGTTGTGCTTCCTTAACTTTTTTGGATAGAGTTCACTGATGAGGTGATTTCTCCAGCTGATGTCCGTCCTCTGGTACCCCCTTCTGCCCAATAAGTTTCTAGCTATAGTTTCCATACCTGTTAAGCATGCACAACGTCTTTAGGTCATCTGTTCTTCTTGAGAGATCTTCATTATTTGGGTCTCTCAAGAAATTCTCAAACATCATGCAAAGTCTGAGTTATTTGCTGATCTGTAATTCCGACTACTTTCTCTTTCCCTGTGTTGGCAGTCTGTGTCTTGCATTATTTTTTCTTTTCTGCTTGGCTGGAGAAGTAGCAATTTCATTGCTCTCAAAAGACCAGGTTTTTGTTTCAGTGCTTTCCACAATTGTTTTCCTGTTTAAAAACTTGTTATTTTCTTTTTTAGCCCTTTCTACCTGCTTTATGTTTATGTGGGTTTATCTATGTCTCCTTACTGTTACATTGGGTTTTGATTCATGTACTTTGAAATGCTGTTAATAGGCATATATGCGTTTAAGACTGCAGTATCTTCTTGATGAATAATGAAATAACACTTTAATTCTGATGGTACAGAATTTTATCCTCTGAAATGTACTTTCCAATGTTATACAGCATAGTTTCCACATTCCTTTATTTATTATTTTTGCTTTTTTTCTGTTTATTATTTTCTTTATTCTTTCCTGGGTGCTTAGTATAATTAGTATGTTCAGACCATTTCTACCCAATGCAATTATTGGTAAGGTTAGAAAAAGGTCTTTAAGGTTCTCAGTCATTTTCTGCCTATTTCTTTGAGGTAGGGTCTTTTCCTGAACAGGAGATTCATACTTTTTTGGTTAGACTGAAAGCCAGCAAGCCCCACTGATCCTTCTAGATCTGCTATCCTTGAAGCTGGGTTTATAGCATGCCCAGCATGTCTGGCTTGTTATCTAGGTGCTGAACTCAAATTCTGGTTCTCACAACTATAGCATGTACTCAGCTGCTGAGCCCTCTGCCTGTCCCCCAGATTTTTGTTTGTAATGGGCGGGCAAACGTTAGCACAATTGATACCATGTTACAGATATCATTCTGACCTTAAAACCAAGCAGATAGGCCCCAACCCCTGTCAAAATGGGTAAAAGGACCCAATCTATTAAAGAACTATGGACCAAAGCTGGGCCATGGTGGTGCACACCTTTGATCCTAGTACTTAGGAGGCAGAGGGAAGTGGATCTTTGAGTTTGAGGCCAGCCTGTTCTACAGACTAAATTCCAGGATAGCCAAGGCAACACAGAGAAACCCTGTCTCTAAAAATAAAAACAAAACAAACAAAAAACTCCCCCGCCCCAAATGAAAGCCAGACCAAACAAACCAACCAACCAAATAAACAAACAAAAAACTATTGACTAGGAAAGTTTTGACTTCTGTAGCTCCCGCTTCTTTACTAATTGTTCTTGTTCTTCTAACTGAAGTGTATCAAGAAGAATGGGATTATTTTCGCATGAAAGACAAAGAACTGTGAGGCTCAGGGCTGCATGATTTAGGTGAGCTACCCTTGCAGCTGCTGGCCAGCAACAAGTGCCCATGTGTGTTCTCTGGTGAATTTGGTCACACCAATTGCATGAATAACTCCATGATGTATTTTCAAAATACTTTGTGGAAATAATTTGAGGCCTAATATTCAAAGAAATTACTGTCCCCCTTCAAGGCCCCTTTACCAAATGATGCTTTGACCTGTTTTGATTTAATTGGAGGCATGAAGATGGCTTAGCTTAAGCTCCTTTGGCCCCGGTGGACCTCCTTGCTTGCACTGACTCTAGAGCTTGACCCACTGAAGGCAAGCACTTGCATGGCGGGTGCAGGAAGGTCACTAGAGCCGACCTACATCTAAGACCCAGTACTCCTTTAAAATGGCTGCCCAACTCTTCAGCTTTGCAGCCCCCTCTCTGCCGGTCCTTCTCTCACTGGTAACTTTCTCTGGGGCAGAAATTTCCCAGTATAGGACCCTCCAAACTTTCTTGGAAGTTCTTTAGAATATCAGCACTGTTTCAACTTCAGTAGTCTCCTACTTGGCTGATCTGTGATTAGTAAACTGGTCACTCTATGTACTCCTTTTCCAAACTGATGACCTCATTTATTTAAGGAGTGAGGACTACAGATTTCTTATGTCTTGGGAAAAGAATATCAATGTCTGCAAAAGTAGAGAGGCAAAGTTGGGAGAAAACGGAAAGGTCTGTGGTTGCCCGGAGCACAGCAGCCCTGCTTCTTTATCAGAAAGGGATTCCAATCCCACCTTTTCCTGGTTAGCTGTAACCACACCTCTGGTTTCTCAGGCTCATATTCTCTTGGTTGTCGATATTTTTCAATAGCTTGTATGATTATTACGAAAATTACTATGAAAAAAGTATCTGAAAGTTACTGCCTGCCAAATATGATTGATTGGCAATGAATAAACCTTGTAGAAAATCTATGGTATAGACTCATTGATTCAATAGTTTATATTCCTGATTCCAAATCCTCAATGTAATAGCCAGCAGTTTTTCACCATGCCAAAATACGTGAGATAAATCAACTCAAGAGGAGGAAAATGATATTTTTGTAAGATTAAGAAGTTTCAACTCACAGTTGCTTTGTTTTCTTGTTTAGGGCGGGTGGCAAAGCAGATGATTATCATGGGGGAGAGTTTTTGTTGGGGTAAAGGAGCTCACCTTATGGATACCAGGGAGTAAATGAGAGAGAAGGATCCAGGCACACCCCTAGTGACTTAGGTTCCTCCCTCAAGACTCACATCTGCAAGGTTCCAACATCTTCTGAGAGCTCCATGGGTTAAGGAACAAATCTATTACACACGGACCATCGGGAGGCACTTATGATCTCAACTGTAGACTCAATTTGCAATGCAGCCGTGTTGTCTCGTTTCAGAGCTCCATCTGAGGAGTGGTGGATGGGTAGGAGATGAACGCATATGGCAGGAGATCATTGCTTTTTGTTCCTATCCTATGTCTTGTGTTTCTGGGTACCAGGAATTACCACAGGAGTCAAGGTCTGCGGGGATCCACAGAGCTCTGCCTAAAAAGTCATCAGGACCAGAAGGGGTAAAGCACGTAATCTTATTTTAAAACAAAGGATTATGAGACTTGATTGTTTCCAGACTTGGCTGCTTAAGTACCCAGGCTTGCACGTGACTATAACTTAGCAGTAGAGTGTGTGTTTAGGAAGCTCAGTTAGATCCCTGGCACTATCCTAACCAGAAAAAGAAAAAGCAACAACAAAACTCAAAACACTAACAGACCCAACGTTAATGGAAATCATCCTGCTATTTTGAGCTCAAATCTTTAGCTATTGAATGAAACCAGGAGTGTATGTGTTTACATTGCTGGTACGAAACATCTATCAATTGTCAATTTTCACACTTTCGGGGCTTGATTGAACCCAATGATGTTCTGTTCTTGATCTCTCATGCGCAGCGGGAGAAAGTAGCGAGGTTGGAGTCGTTCCCAAGGCTCCTTCTGAAGAATACCTGAGCTCTTGGTCAGAACACCTACACGTGGTCTTTCCAGACGACTGGGAAGGACTCCCCTTTTCTTGAGAACCCAGAATGGTCGATTCTTAGACAGGCATTGACCTAGCTACGTTTTAGAGACTTCTAGACAATCTAAATTGTTAAGTCCTTTAAAGTCATAAAATCCAAGAATACAAGCCTTGGCTTGTCTGAAAATAGCTTCTAAGTTAGGAAAATATAGGTGTTTCTCCAAGCAGAATGTTATGGCAAGACAAACTTTCCAAATAAAGATATTATCAGAAATTTTGGTAACAGAACCCTGGCCCATACAATTCTGTTTATTGGATGACTGTGCCTTGAGTGAGTCATCACCTCATACATACGTGCTGTTCTAGGAGAGCACTGGCATTGTTCTCCCAGCCAACGAGGTTAAACATTACCCTCTGCAGTCATGCAGTTAAGCTGGACCTACATGTTTTTTTTCTTTTCTTGAGATGTACACTCCCAATGCTTTTGGTAGGCACTGTGTCTCCAGGGAAGAGATGAAGTAAGACCCCTATAGAGAGCAAAACTTCCTGTTGGACTACATGTGGCATTTTGCCTGTAGACAGCCTTGTCCACTGGATCAGGTTTGTGGCAGGCTCACGTGGCCCAGGGACCCTTTGTCTCTCAACAGGGCAACATCAGGTGCATGTGGTTGTAATGCTGACTATTTGGTGCTCACCACCAGATAGGCCTGTGTCCTACACTGGACCACAAGGATTTCGGTCCATTTGCAGGCAACAGCGTTTAGGCACTTGCACCCTTTTCAAAGACATTTTTAATTCATCTTTAATTAATATATTCTTAGACAAAAATGCGGTTCTGCGTATGTCTTCTTTTTAATTTTTTTGGTTTGTTTTATTTTCCAAGAATCATAATACAATTACTTAAAGGAGTATAGTGGCTAATTGCTTCTCATCTCCCGGGAGCCTGCAGTGCACACTGGCGTCAGATGCTGCAGCCCCCTTCTTGTTCTTGTTATTCTTCTTGTTCTTCTTGCTCCTCCTCTTCTTGTTGTTTGTTGTTTTTTTTTTTAACGGAACAGATCCCAAACTATTTCTTACTAGACAAAAACTTATTTTTTGAAGAAAATATTTATTTGTTTTTGTTTTCTGTGTTTGAGAGTTTGTCTGGGCGTGTATCTGCAATGAGCAGCCAGAAGAGAATGCAGTAGATTCTGTGGGGCTGGAGTTACAGGTGGTTGTGAGATACCATGTAGGTACTGGGAACTGAACCTGGGTCCTCTGAAAAGCAGCCAGTCTTTCAAATGCTGGGACATCTTTCCAGTCCCTGAACAAAAAACAAAAACAGAAACAAAAACAAAAAATCAGAAGCTCCTAACAGTAAATGGAAAATGGCTGACTGGACTTTAGGCTACGTCCTAAACAACAAAAAATACTGTGGCATTTCATGTAAACACGGTATTCTGTCATCCACGGCTTCTTATTTCCTAATTTAGAATTGGAACCATATCCAGGAATTCTCCTTCTCTTGTGTAGGATCAGAGCTTTATGGTTTCTCATGAAGCAGCTTAAAGCTAGAGGAAATACGTTTCCGACATTTTCCTTGAGCTTTCTCCTCTGCCCAGGAAGCGGCTGCTGTCAGCTCAGAAGGTGGAGGACACACCTGACGACTTGACAAATGGCCTACCTCCCCTGCTCGCTGTGTTTTCCTCCCTGGATTTTTAACTTAGAAACAAAACTAAAGTTCAGCAATAGTTAGGTAGTAGAGTTATAAAGATAGATAGTTAGGGGAAACACAGTCAAAATCCAGCAGATCCAGCAGTGATCGAGCTGTGGGTAGAGCCGCCCCAAACCCACCTCTCTGCCCTGGCGCTTTGGCCTGCCTTCCTCTGAGACAGTCCCTGTATGGGAGCCGAGGTTCAGTGACAGCCCAACTCTACAGCTGGTTCACTTGGTGCCTTTAGGTACGCCTCTCCTCACTTTCTCCATCTTTTTAATGGAGGTAATAACATGGAACACTCTGAAACTCTTAAATATTGCAATTGATTAGATAGTCTTCTGATATTCTCAAAAGACATCGTCCAAATTTATGACAGTAGTACTAAGGTAATCCTAGAGGGGAAAAAAGTTCTATTTTATTTGGAAGGGTTGCTAATATTGGCAAGTATTTCCACCCAAATCCTGACAAGCAAAGCAAATATAGTAATCATGGAAGCCAGTTGAGTGTTATATTTCTTTGCATTGCTAATGCTTTTCCTATTTCTTCTTTGAAGAAAAAAAGAGTTATTGCTTTTGATTATGTGCATCTGCTTGCCTATGTTGGGATATGAACACATGATGGTAGCCAGAAGAGGGCCCTGGGTCTCCTGGAGCTGGAGTTCCAGGCAGGTGTGAGCCACTTCACACGGTTTCCGGGAACCAAAGTGGGTTTTCGGGAAGAGCAGCGCCTGCGCGCCATCTCTCTAGTACTTACACGTTTCTTTTCAGTTGTTAAAACCACGCCCCATTAAATAGACACTGGTACATACCGTGCAGGAGCACTGTGTAGTTCTATGAGGGAACATAAAAATGATGAAATATTACACACTCCTCTCAGAATCCATACCCTCCACAGTATCCTGGAAACAGACGCATTGGTATCATGGACAGACTGTGGGGTTTAAAAGGTGCGCTTCCTGAGCTGTTCCCTGGGCGAGAAGACTACCCTGAGTGCTTGAGGCTAAAGTCTGCGGCCTGGAGCTTTATCAGATAACAGAACGCGTTTCTTAGACCGGAAGCTCAGAAGGACCAATTCTGTCAGATTGCCGACCTTGACCTCCTGCAGCCCCCAATCCCGCTTCCCCGTGTTTTTAAAGGAAACGCGTTTGAGAAAAGCTCCTGATTCCAGATTCAGTGGCTTTCCTTAAAGTTTGTTTGGAGAGACAACAATGGAATTCTGGGAGAGATCTGACATAAGTTGGTTCATCTGATGGATCTCAGGAGAGAGAAGTGTTTGTTTACCCGGAGCAGCGCTCTATATTTCTGTGTAGGTGCTATTATTAGACGCTTTTGAAGTGGGAGAGTCATAGGTCAGACCTTGGTGTGCCTCAGCTTTTAAAGTTGTTTTTCTGTCATGCACACAGAGCAAACGGAGAAGGAGAAACACCTGTTTGCTGGAAGTGACTTCTGAGGGTTCCCGAGCGGCTTGCAGATTTCGGCTCTCTATGATGTCTGCGTATGTCCTAGGCTACCCACCAAGGAGCTCAGACGTGGCTGTCAAAGCAGAACATGGTTAGACTTGGAACTGTGGAAACTTGTAGAAAAGCGGATCTTATCCTCAAAATTAATCTGGAAGAAAGCCTGGATGGAGCACAAATATTGTGGCTGTCAAACGCAGCGGGCTGGATGAAACAGCCTTCGGTCGGTAGCTCCAGAAATCAGTTGTAATTCCTCTGGTGCTGGTCTTGAAACGTAAAACTTAAGGGCAAATCTGGGTGTGGTGTGTACACTTGTGATCCCAGCCCTCAGAAGATAGAGGACAATGGAGTTCAAGGTCTTAGCTGTGAGGTGAGTTCAAGGCCACTCTGTGCTATGTGAGACCCTATCTTAGAAAACAAACCAATCAATCAAACATTTAAAAGAAAACATTTTAAAAATTAAATGCAATGCATTGCTTCTATTCCTCTGCAATATTATAGACTCTTTTGAAACATATACATTTCTTTCATTTTTAGTAGACTAAAGCAATCCCCTCTGTATTAGTAAAACTTGGACATCGATTATACTAAAATAATTTTCTGTTTGAGTATTAAAAATCCATACTGATAATTTTGTAAGAAATTTTATATATTTTAAAATGGCGATATATACCTTACTGAAATTAAGACACATAAAAAGGGAGCTACGAAAGATAATCTGAGGACTGGATCAGTGGCTCGGCGAGCATGAGGACCAGAGTTTGGATGCCAGCACACGCGTAGAAAGAGTTGAGCGTGGCTACCAAAACCTATAACATATGTACTCTGTGTGTGTGGTGGGGGTGGGGCTGGAGACAGGAGGGTCTGTGAGACTTGCTCGCCAGCAGCCTGTCAGGTGCAGTGAGAGACCCAGAAAGAATGATGTAGAGAATGAGAGGGCAGCACAGTGGATACCCTCCCTGTCCTGCAAGACTGTGCAGTGTGCGCCCACATCCTCTTCACCAAGGTAAAACACTGTTGAAAATGTAGATTAGCGTGGTTTATGCATTTCGAGAATAGGTTGTAAAGGTGAAACATATTTGGAAATTATAAAGGACAATCCTTTTCAATTTTTGTTTCCAGAAAGATGAGGTAGACATAGGTTTTCAATTCTTGCTAATTATAACCAAAATCTCTGAACATTTTATAAGAGCAAATATTAGGAGAAATAACTCACTAGGGACCTTGGGACCCAAGTAGTGTTTATGTCATCTGTGTACCTTAGATGTATTTAGAGAAAATATTATATGAATATCTTCTCTCTCTGATCAAAGGGCTGAATAATACCCAGAAGAAAAACCTTTTAGGAAGTTTGTTTGTGCTAGTCCAATACTGCAAAAACAAATAGCAACAAAACCATAATTGGCCCTTTCTTCCTTGGGTCTCTCTGATGGCAAAGGCCATTCGGTATCAGGTGCTGAGTTCCACTGGTGTGCTTTCACTGAGGACTGAGTGGGAAGCTGAGACATCATCCTGACTGCAAGGTCAGCATCACCACTTGGAGTGACCACTGGGATGGAGTCAGAAAAAAGAGGAGGATGTGGGCTACTTCAATGGATCAGGGAAACTTAACTATGAGGAAACAAGGATGGAGCTTTCCTTCCTTCCTTCTCCAAGGCTGTACCAGAGGACAAAACCCAAACACAAGATTTAACAAGTATACAGACTCACATCACCTAATATACCACAGTGTATAAGTGTCACTCACTGTAGCAAGAACCTGGAAGGTCTCAACTGTGATGGAATAAGGAATTCAGACCTCTCAGATATTAGAATTATTCCATATTTTAAAGCTATCACTACAGATGACTTTTGATCATTAGTTGCCAGCATAAATAGAAACAGGCGCAACAACTAGACAGTCACAACAAAGAAATAAAATAACTCTGACTAGAAACTTATAATATAAGGAAGACCCAGACTGAGTGTGCTTTAGAACACCTGTAATCCATCACTTTAGAGGCTGAGGCAGGAGAATTGTAAGTTACTACACAATCCCCCTTCCGGTCCCGCCCTTCCCCATACCCCACTTCACTCCCCATCCACTTCTCAGAAAGGGTAAGGTTTTCCATGGGGGAGTTAACAAAGTCTGACACTTCACTTCAAGGCAAGACCAAGGCCGTCCTCCCGATATCTAGGCTGAGCAAGGTACCCTCCAAAGAGAATGTGCCCCAAGACACCAGTTCAAGACACCAGTTCAAGTCTGTGTGTATGCCTGCAGGCCAGAAGAGGGCACCAGACCTCATTACAGATGGTTGTGAGCCACTATGTGGTTGCCCGGTATTGAACTCAGGACCTTTGGAAGAGCAGGCAATGCTCTTAACCACTGAGCCATCTCTCCAGCCCCTGCCAGATAGTTTTAATTGAAGTTACAACACAGAGGAATGCTGCCCCTCCTGGAAGCCACAGGTAAGTAATCAACAACAAGAGAAGCCCAGACACAGGTTATCTCATGCCAAGTTGTTGGTCTGGCTTTTGATCACCAGCTAGAATGAAGGACCTTATAGCAAAAGTCAAAATGAACCTAGATTGCAGGACACAGAGAAATTCATCTGCTGATGACTTGGAAGCTTCCTCCCTGTTGGCTATCTTTCACAGTGCTGCAAAACACTTTTCCTGCTGCTGGGGGAGAAACTATCAAGAGTCTTACTCAGCTGGAACCCTGTGAGATACAATAACGACTGTCCTGGGAATACAATAGTGGCATGGGTGTTATGGGGGCAACCGACAGATTTCTAATTAGACCTAAAGCTACAGGAGGGAACTTATCCTTGGTACTGTAAACCTGGGGGGGCCAAGAACCATTTGTTTAAGAGGTTCTTAAGTTCTATTACTATTTAGGTGAAGGGTCATAGCATCAAACCAGTTTCTAAATATCTCTCCTTATACAAATAGATGAGTGCAGCTCTGATCCCTCATCAGAAAAGCTTCTTCATGCCAAGGTTGTTGATTAATAAGGCGCCGCAAAACTGACACAAGTGCCCAGGATAAGGGGCTGTGGAGTGCCAGCCCTAACTGGGACATCTATATTGTATCTTTCCCCTCGTAGGGCTCAGGGCGATGGAGAGATTGTAAAAGTTAGAGGTTGGGAGGATTGTTGGGAAACAGGGTCTTCTGGATATGATGAAACCATTTCATCTCGGAACTCACAGCAACGGCTGCGCTCTTCAGCCCAAGAGCTGCACATGACCAAGCTAAGCAATGCTTCAGTGTGGAGAGGGAATCATGAGGTCCCGCCCCTAGCTAGGAACTATTGGCAGTGGAAAGCTCCTCCTCCTCCTTCTCCTCCTCCTCCATCTCCTCCTCCTCTTCTTCCTCCTCCTTCTTCTTCTTCACAGGTTTCTCTGTGTACTTGTGGCTGCTCTGTACATCAGGCTGGCATTGAACTCACAGAGATCTGCCTGCTTCTGCCTCCCAAGAGCTGGGATTAAAGCCATGTGCCAACAGTGCCTGATAAGCCTTTCTTTTTTTTTTTTAGTTGTATAGCTCATGGTAGCTTGTTCATGCTCCAGTGAATAGTGCCTTAAACCCATGCATATATGGTGGCCCAAATTAAATTCAGTGGATTGAACAAGAAAAGAGAACACAAAAAGGGAGAACACAAAGTTGGGAGGAATCAGGAGGCCCAGGAGGAGTTAACAGGGGAGTGGATGGTGGATGGGATCTAAAAAGCTTGTATTCAGGTGTGAGATTAACAAAGAATACATAAAACCTAAAATTTCATTTCTCCTAATAATTCTCTCATAAAAAGCTCTGATGGTGAAAAAGAAAGGAGGTAAAGGAATGAGAGTCATGAGGTCACATGGATGGTGCAAAGGATTTGGCAAGCTTGGCCGTCCATCATGATAAACCTGAGAAGTAGGAATAGATGGGACCTCCTGTGCTTGGTAGAACCATATTGAGTGGTATTTTAATAGCAATAGGTTGATTGGTTTCCCCTAACATAGGGAAGACTTAGAACTAGTTCAGATTTCCAGAAAACCTCTCCTGACCATTCGGAGTTTGTAGACCATTCTCTTTTCTCCATATCTCAAGAGGTGCCTCTTCCTATCTAGGCTGGGGTAATAACCACCACCCCAGAACTGTACATCAAAGCAGAGCTTCCTTATACTGCTCTGTTTTAGATGTATTTGTTCCACCATCTAACTCCTGCCAACAGTTAGACTGTTTCCCATTTCTCTTGTTTTGTCCCATTAATAATGGTATTGCTGTAGTTCAGATCTGGAGCGCCTCCCACAGGACCGCGTGTTAAGTGCAGAGTTAATACCAAGGTAGACATTTGTAGGAGATAGTAGAAATCTTAAGATAATGGGGTTTGGAAGGAGTTTTCAAGGCACTGGGGCATACCCTTCATGGAAACCATAAATACTGGTGGTCTCTTCCCCTTTCTTTTATTAATGTGGAACCCCAAAGCTAGCATCTCCTGTCCTGTGTATTCTGTTGTGATGTGCTACCTCATCACAAGTCTGAAAGCCATGGGGTCAACTATGATCTGGAACCTCAGAAACCATGAGCCAAAATAAGCCTTTTCTCTTTGTAAGTTGATGATCTCCTATATTTGGGTATGGTGGCTAACACAGGCTTATACATACAATCAAACAGTATGCCATCTGTAGGGACTAGCTTTATCCACTCAGTTCCCATGGTTATAATGAAATCCACTGAAGCTGGCCCATGCCACAGTTTATTTCCCTTCATTCTTATATTAGACTTCCTATGCGTTTCAAAGTTGAATAGTGTTCTACTTTCTGTATACATAATTGTGTTGTAGAATATTAGTTTAAGATGTGTTACATGTGCTTATGCTGTGGAATATTTCTTTGATGATGTAAAGATGGGTTCCATTCCTTTATGTTCCATTTGTTTAACTCTGTGAAGCTGTGTTACTTTGTTTAAAACACCTGACTGATCTACTAAAGAGCTGAATGGCCAATAGCTAGGCAGGAGGGAGAAATAAGTAGAGCTGCCAGGCAGAGAAAATAAACTAGGGGAAAAAGAGAGAACCAAAGAGTGAGAAAAGAAGGAGAGGGGGACATCAGCGACTAGTCACCCAGCTACACAGCAAGTCACAAAGTAAGACGTAAAGAAAGGCATACAGAACAAAGAAAAATAAAGGTCCAGAGGCAAAAGGTAAATGGGATAATTCAGTTAAGAAAAGTTGACCAGAGATAAATCAAGCTAAGGCCAAGCATTCATAAGAAAGAATAAGTCTCCATGTGTGATTTTTCGGGAGCTGGGTGGCAGACCCCCAAAGGAGTAAAGAGTAAAACAACAACAACAACAACAACAACAACATTAGCATCAGCAACACAGTTGTCTACTGGCAGATGCAAGCAATTGGTTCTTGGCTTTTCAAATGTCAAAATCCATAGATGCTCAAGACCATTGTACAAAGTGGTCCACTATTTTCCTTTATACTTTATACAATACCCAACGTATTGTCCTTTATACTTTCAATAGTTTCTAGACTTCTCTATACCTAATATACTATAAACGGCATCCTAATAGTGTTAGAGTAGCCATGCCCTTCGTGACCTAAGCAGTCTGAGAAAGCAAGTCCAGGTCCTCGCTGCTTGGAATCAGAAGCAGCTTAAATCAGAGTTTTATGCCTAAAGCCTTCCTGACTTCTGACATATAGCCCAGGTCATGTGTCGAACACATGTATGTATCATGCTTTGTAATACAGGTCATACACTAACCTAGAGTCCTTCCCCCTTAGAAACATACAAGAGAAAAGAATTGCTTTGTTATGCGGGCCATTGAAATTTCTACCTCAGACTTCCAGTGTGTGGCCAGAAGTTTTAAAAAGATCATTATTTGAAATCATTGCAACACATATTTTTCAAACATTGGAAATCTTTCTCTAATTTCCTCTAGCAAATAGTTGTTATACCCTATTTTATAATTTTTAAACTTGTAATTGTCAATCCATAGTTGGTTAAATATGTGGCTGTGGTCTAAAGATCCAGTCAATGGCATAGTGTTTTGTTTATTAATTCATCTGCCAGTATACACTTGACTATTTCTACTTATTTATTTATCTTTATTTATTCATACATTCATTTATTTATTTTTACTAATATCTCACAACACAATTCATGCTGTATTCCCTCTGATTGAGTCCTTTTTGGGGTAACCTGTCCAGATTGCTAGGGGAAGAGGTATCTCTTTAATCCTGAAAAGTCCAAGAAGGACCCTGTTTTGAACACAGGCAATGTGGGGCTGTCTGAAGAGAAGAGAGCTTTCTAAAAGGGACACATGGCTGCTCAACTTTGTTTATAGCAGCATTATTCATAATAACCAGAACCTGGAAAAAAACCTAGATGCTTCTCAACTGAAAATGGATATAGAAAATGTGGTATATTTATACAATGGAGTACTATTTAGTGCTAAAAAATAATGACACCTTGAAATTTGCAGGCAAATAAATGGATCTAGAAAAAAACCACATTGAGTGAGGTAACCCAGATCCAGAAAGATAAATATAATATGTCCTCATTCATAAGTGGCTTTTAGACATAAAGCAAAGAAAAACCAGCTTACAATCCACAATCCAGAGAACCTAGATAACAAATAGGACCCTGAGAGACAGGGTAGAAGGGGCGAGGGAAGGAAGGGAGGGGAGCAGAGAAAATTGTATAGTGTAGTAAAAACAATAAAACAAAAGAAATAAAGGAAAAGAAACAGGGTCTTGAAAAGTCAAAAAAAAAAAAAAAGGAGTTCTGCTCAAAGTTTGCGTCTTAGGGTTTCCATTGCTGTAACGAAACACCAGCAAGTTGGGAAGGAAAGTGTTTATTTGGGTTACACTTCCACCTTGTTGTTCATCACTGAAGGAAGTCAGGACAGGAACTCAAACAAGGTAGGGCAGGAGCTGATGCAGATGTCATGGAGTGGTGCTTCTTATTGGCTTGCTCAGCCCGCTTTCTTCTAGAACCCAGGACCAGCTCAGGGGTGGTACCACACACCAGAGGCTGGGCCCTCCCCCATTTCAATCACTAATTGAGAACATGCCTTACTGCTGGATCTCATGGTGGCATTTCCTCAACTGAGGTCCTTCCTCTTTGAGGACTCTAGCTTGTGTCAAGTCGACACACAAAACCAGCCAGGACAGTTTGCAAACTGGTAACCAATGTTAAAATTGTTGCTAAAAATGGTAATTTAGTTTTTCAAAGCATAAAATAGGGGCTGGAGAAATGGCTCAGTGATTATGAATGATATTATGCCATTGTAGGGACTCAAAATCTCAACATTCACATAAATGATCCCACGCATTCCTGTCAGACCTCTGAGGGGGTTGGAGACAGGCTCAGGAGATCCTGCCTCAGAGCAGGAGTGTGCATACTTCTTCATACAGTCTCTCACTATATGCACACAGAAAATATGTAAGTGTTGAAAAAGATTAAAGCTTTCAAAGTTAAAAAGCATGAGGCAGATTGAGAGGAAGTATTGCCCCATCAAAAAAAAAAGACAAAAGTTACCTTCAGAATTTTCATAAAGAAAAAATGGCATACCAATAAAGTAAAAAGGCTAAATTAATTCTTCAAATAGTGTAGACAGACGTATAACCTGCTTAGAAGAAAATACACCATAGCATTGCACTATTAATATTAATGTTATACAGAGTTTTCTTTTTAAAAATTATCATTTTTATTTTATGTGTCCGTGTGCACATACATGCGTACCGGGGTTCAAATCTTGGCCTTATGTGGCTCTAAAAGCATTCTATTCTTTTTAGAAGTGCTGGGGTTTCACCCCATGCTCATACCTGTGAAGTAAGCACTGCAATATATTCCCAGTGTGTAATTTTTTTCTGGGAGTCCTACTATTTATGTGGTGGCGACATATCGCACCATGATTAAAGGGAAGCAAGGGAAGCTGTCTACTGGTTGAAGAGGCATCCCTGAAACACGAGTGGAAATTAAGAAATGCAGATCATCACAGACGATTCACTTCTGTGGAAATTTATGTGGCAGGCAGAAAATATAATGCGACCAAGACAAAATTTGACAAAATTGTGAAAGATACAGACAGAACAGGATTTTTATCTCTGAAAAACAGAGTAGAAGGAGATATTCACTTTATATTTCATATACTTTTCAAAGTGATGCATTTTAATATTTTCTTTGTTTTAAAATAAAATATCCTTAATTTTCATTCATTTTTCCACTCATCTATCCCTCATTATTTCATCCACTTGCTCCGTCTTCCTTCTCTTTTTTGGCTCTACCGTTCTATTCACGGTCCGCTAAACATTTACTTTAGCTCAGCTTGGAATAGGGATGCCCGTATGTTTTTTTTTTTCCCTCCCCATAGCCCATAATCTTAAAAACAACCAACAAAACATAAAGTGTCTGGTGGGATCGTCTCCTGCACACCATCTGGCATGGCTTCCCTGCCTCTGGCCTTTGTCTGCCCTGTAAATGACAGATTAGTGGGGACATCCTTTATAAGCGGAAATGGAGGTCAATAAAATGTGCACCAGTCTTTCCAGTTTCGCATCATCCCAGTCAGGACATCCAAAAATAAAATCGTTTCAAAAATAGAACCAGGGGAAGAAAAAAAAAAAAAGCCGGTATTGAAAACAAACAATTAATCTTCTTCTGTCATTGATTCTATGAGAAAACTTATTTAAAAGGAAAAAGAAAAGAAGGAAAGAAAGCAGTTTCTCATTCAGGTGCAAGGATTTTGCTGGTAAGAAAAAGCAGAACATAAATAGTGCGGCCAAGAGTCCGGCATGTTAAAGGACACCACAGAGCAAAACAGGAAGCTGTTTAATGGAAAGGAATAGTTGACCTGGGAGTCAGAGAGAGACAGGGCATCCTTGGATGCGAAGGTTTGCATCGCCGAGCTGTTGCTTTCCTGGCCAGATTCGAATTGCATACCCTGGGTTCTTCTGTGTCAGTCTATCAGCTTATCACCCCAGGAAGAGAAAGAGCACCGCAAATGCTGAATGACTAAACGTTTGGAAGGGCATTATACAAGGATAAATATATTAGTCTAACTTCTAATACATGCACTTCTGTATATCAGTATTTGTGTGTATACTTTCACGCATGCATATACATGTGTATGCAATTTTGTATTTTAATTGCTTTCAGCTGATTTTGTGTGCAACTGGGCAGATACCCAAATCAAAAGTATTTATTTGTTCCCCAATCTGAAAAACAAATGCCATACCTTCATCATATATATATATATGTATATATATAATATACACATATATTTGCATATGTATACACACACGCACAAATACTTGCAAACATACATACATATACACACGCATCAAACCCTTGAAGGGATGTGTAGCTACGAGTCCTGTAGACTGAAAGGAAAAATTATGTCTTTAATATTCCACGCAATTGGTTTTTCGTTTCTCGTCAGAACCCGGGAACAACAAACTAGAGCAGTTTTTTTCCCCCAGAGAATTGCGTCACATTATAAAATGGTGCGTGTGAAAGCTATTCTTCATTTAGCAGAGTGAATTCAAGGCATTGAGTTCTTATCTTGGTAATTTAAGCAAAACTTCTTAAATGGAGTGAAGAGAAACTGCTGCTAGGCAGGCTTTATTGGTGCCTCCACGGACCCCGCACAGGGGCGGATACTAATGCTGTGGGGACTTGTTCAAGACAGGGCCAGTCTTTATTGTTTTACCGCAGCGCTGGGGACCGGAGTCCTGAGCCACACCTGCAACAGATGATTGATGTGAACCTTGAAGGAGTCCTGCCACCCTGCCAACACTGCAGAAGCGCTTCCTTTCTGTGAGGCCTAGAGATGTGTTTCTGGTATCTCTGGGACCATTCCGAGGGACAGTGACAGGCTGGGGCAGCTGGACCGCAGGACATCCAGGGGTTTTGGGAATGAAGGGGGTTGTTTTGTTTCCTTCACCGCTGGTGTTTTCCCAGACTGTGGACTGCTTCCTCTAAGTTGGTCCCCAGAAGGATTTGCCTCCACCCTATTCGGAGGTGGGGGCTGAGAATGAGATTGTCGACCCAGCTTCTGTCCCTGAGGAAAGGAAGGGGGCACTTTGTGGAGCCCCCGATTTAAGGAGGGAAAGCAGGACAGGAGGTAGCTGACACGTAGAGGTCCCTGCAGGCTTCCTGAACTGTGATCCAGGTTCCCTGTCTTGCCAAGGCTCTGGGGAGGAGCTGACCATTTGGCCTACAGCCAGAAGGCTTATAGCCAAAGGGCACTAAATCAAAGTGAAAAGAGGTGGCATTTTAAAAGCAAAAGACATTTCTTGTTTGTTTGTTTTAGAGGGCAAAAAGAGTCACTGTAATGGAAAAAGTGTAGAAGATGTGAGAAAACCCTCCCCAAAAGGGCTATTTGTTAGTAAGAGCCATTCTCAGTAAACAATGTCCCCAGTGTTTCTCTGGTTGAAGATGATGAGGGGTGTACACCTTGGGTTTTAGTGAGGATTGGTGACCCAGTTCATTCATAATCTCCACCAGGAGGCTCAAAGTTTTGTTTTTGTTTTGTTTTGTTTTCTCATTAGTCCTAATCCAATATCAGATTTCTCTTTCCTGGTAAATTTTACTAGTTAGACATTCTTGCATGGACAAGTGTTTCTGAAGTCTCCCCTCTTTCAGCCAACCCAGAACAGTTTGCCACTCATTTTTAGGGGAAGGCACTCGGGGGAAGCTGGGCCTGGGCATCAGGAGCAGTGGTTTTGGAACACAAATCTTGGGGTACATTTCCACAGAAGGGAAGAAACATCAAGACATTTGCTTGACATTGTGCTTATAGTTTCAACCTTTTAGTAACTACAGTGTGTTTTAGGAACATGAAAATATACTTGATGAAGATTTCTATTTACGCACTTCTATTTACAAGGGAAAAATACCAAGCAACCAAAGCATAAATTGGAAAGCAATGTGACTGAGCGAAAAGAATGCTGGTCTATTGTTTCTTTAAATTTATTAGCAATCTCTAATGAACTTTTGTTTGTGCCAGGCACTGAGGTTGCAAAGATGAAAGATAGCCTCTCTGATCCATTGAGGCTTGTGATACACACATATATACATGTGTGTACACACACACATAGCCCATGACACACTCAAGGAAGGGCTTTGGCAGAAGGAAACTTTATGAACACTACGGTTTTCAAGAAATGTTTAAAGAAAATTAAACAAAAGTTACATGCTGTATTTTTCTTTATAACTGCATAAGGGGTTAAAAGAATCTGAGGGGGCTGGAGAGATGGCTCAGTGGTTAAGAGCATTGCCTGCTCTTCCAAAGGTCCTGAGTTCAATTCCCAGCAACCACGCGGTGGCTCACAATCATCTGTAGTGAGGTCTGGCCTTCAGGCATACATATAGACAGAATATTGTATACATAATAAATAAATATTTAAAAAAAAAGAATCTGAGGGACTGAACTGACCATCAGGGAGCCTACAGGGTCTGAGCAGGGTCCTCTGCATATATATTATGGTTGTGCAACTTGGTGTTCTAATGAACTCCTAACGGTGGGGGCGGGGTTGTCTCTGACTCCTCTGTTTGTCTTTGAGATCCATTTCTCCCGACATCTAGCCCTAATATGGACGGATGTGTCTAGACTGCTGCAACCTGATCGCCACATCTGGTTGTTTTCCCTGGAGGCCTGCTCCTTTCTGAAGGGAAATGGAGTACGGAGCAGGAGTGGATCTGGGGAAGAGGAGAAGTTGTGGAAGGAACTGGGAGGAGGGGAAGGAGGGGAAATTGTGGTTGTGATGTAATATATGAGAGAAGACTGAAAAAGAGGAGTATGAGGCGGGGATGGAGATGAATGCTCAGTAAAGTTTTCAGAGGTGGGCATATTGAGCTCGGAAAGGTAGAACAGGGTGGGACCAGACCAGGCAGGGGAGGGAAGAATTGGGTAGGAGACAGAAAAATCAAAATCTGGTGTGGCGGAGTCCAAGCATACATGCCACTGCTGTGTACTTGGTGGACTGGAGCGGGTGGTGCTAGCCCAGGAACAGGCAGCAAAGGGCCTTGGAGTGTCTGGATACCCACATATGAGCTATACTGGGAACCCTATCCCTAACCCCCAATTTAACCCTAACCACAACTCTAATGCTAGCTCTAACCTCAACCCAACCCCATCCCCAAACTTAACTCTAACCTTAAACCAACACAAATCCCAACCATTTCCACAGTCATAACCCCAATACCAACCACACCCTAACACTAACCCTACACTCAACTCCAATCCTAACCCTATGCCAACCATAACTCCAACCCTAAGTCAAAACCTAATTCAAACACCAAAACTAATTTCAACCCTAACCCTAATCCGAACCCAAGTCTAACTCTAAGCCCAAACTCAAACCCAAACCTAACTGTAACAACAAACTCAACCCCAATCCTAACCCTAACCCCAACAACAAACCTAGCCCAATTCCCAAAACAACCCTAACCTCAACCCAAATTTCAACCCCAACCTGAACACAACGTTAACCCCAACTTCAACTGTTACACCAACACGAACCTCAACCCTAACCTCAACCCCAATCTCAACCCCAACCTCAAACTCAACCCTAGCCCTAATTCCAAATCTAACCTCAACCTTGACCCTAATACCACCTTAACTCTAACTTCAACCCCAGCTGTAAACACAACCCTAACTGAGTACCAGTACTCTTCAGGAAGACTAAGGTGGCAGTTCTAGCCTAGAAGGGTCTGGAGAGTCCCTGAGGGCTCGCCCAACTCCTTGGGACTGCATGCAATGTGATCAAAGCAGGTGCATGGTATGTGTGTGTTCCTCTGGCAAAGGTGTGCTCAATGCTTTTCTTTTCTCCCTTCTTAGAGTTTTTAATGACTTTTTAAGCAGCTTACCAGAACTAAAGAGAGGTCAGCTGAGAAGGCAATTGCTAGCTGAGACACAAAATTGCAAAGTCCTGATTGGAGAAAGTTGCAGTAGAGATGGAAGGTCAGGCCGATTTCCAGGTGGGCTGTCAGAATAGGATTTGAGGATTTGTTACCTGATTGGGTGGCATCTGGGTTGGGAGGGTGACTCTCAAACTCTGATGTGTATGTATCACAGGGGCTCCCTTTCAAAGTTAAATTACAGCTAATTTTGGAAGTTGGGGTCCTCCACTGGGGCATCCCAACTCCAGTAATGGTGTTCTGCAGGACTGAATCTTGTGGCTGAAAATAACATATTCTAGGTCCAGGGTTCTCAGCCTTGGCTGCAGATAATCTGTCTTGATAATTCTTTGTTATTAGTGTGTGTGGTAGTGGGGCTGCATAAGGCTAATATTTAGCAGCAGCATCCCTGGTTTCAGCCTTAGGGCTATTAGCAGAGGTACAAACAAAGGGATTTTAGGTCATCAGCAATGTCTGAGGCATACAGGGAGATACTGAGCTAATGTGCACAGCTCTGGCTGCAGATGAAGTTTAGCCAGCGCAATAGCAACTGCCCAGTACTACAGGTAGGCTGATAATAATACTCCCATCTCTGCTTGGGGGAGGAAACTGTGACGTGCAGCCAGCTGTGGGTTGGAAAAGGCTGCCTCAGGAGCCAAAACTGGACCGGAAGGCAAGGAGAGGAGCAGCAAGGCCAGAGTTGAAGTGAGGGGAAAAGATAAGACTCACATGGAAATGTTGATGAACCTGATATGCCCGGAAACATTTAAAAAGGAAGGTTCACTTTGATATTCTTGGCCCCAGGCAGAATGCATGACCTTGGGCCCATCAGATTTGTTTTAGAGCTTGTCTTTCCTTACTCTATCAGTTCTGATAATTGCTGGTCTATCTTAGGGTTGAGGAAAGGGAAGATAAAGGAGTAAGTGTAGAGGGAAGTTGTAGCCACCTAACACTACAACACCCCTTCACCCACCCCCCCCCTCCCTGGGGGATTTAAGAAAAATTGAACCAGCATAGTTTTACAGCACAATTGTAAAAAAAAAAAAAAAATAAAACAGGACAGAATTTTGTAACACCATGGCAAAGAGTGGTTTTCAAAAAGAAAGAACAAAAAAGCATAGATCATAGTGAATGCTATTCTGGTTATTAAAAGGTTATAATCTCAGGGCTGGGGATGGAGCTCAGTGGTAGAAGAACTTCATTGAAATAAAAACAAAATCAAGCAAGTAAACAAAACCCACCAAAAGTGTAAAGTCTAAGCTATCAAAGGCAGCATCTACAAAGTTTGGGAGATTGAAAAGAACTTTGTGTAGCATTTAATCGACACACTTGTCGCTTACAGACTACATAGCCAACTAGAAATCATTTAGCCATCCCCACCCCCCCAAACGGACAAAGGCTATAAAACAGGCAAACTATAACCGATGAAGCTGGAGTGGCCATAAATATAAGAGCAGCTGCCTCCCACTACATTTATCAGGCAAATGCACAACGGAGCTGTAATTTCTACCTAGTTCTGGATGGGCAGAAACTGCAAGGCTGAGCCAAATACACAAAGCTCCTCAGGTTTCAAGGACAAAGAGTCCTACTGCTGGTGGGATAGAGGTTAGTGATACTACTTGATGAGCCATTTTGTGATGCTAGTTAAGTTGAGAATGCCTCACAACCCCTGATAGGGTCATTGTACTCGCAGACAAGGTATCTGAAATGAGTGATAGAGGCTGTGAGTGGAATTCGAAGGGGAGTGACTGGGAGAACAGGGCTTCTGTGGATGGGAAGGGAACAAGGGGTTGGTGTAGAACTGGAGCCCCCAGTTGGCTCTAGGGTAGAAAAGATGAAGGGTGCCCTATGTGATGGTTCCTGCTTTTTCGGGGAGGCAGTGTTAACATTCAATGGATTGGGGTGTCTGGATTTATGTGAAAGGATTAGGCCAAGGGGAATAAACAAAAAGGAAACCCCAAACTCTCCTCTCCCCTATTTCTTTCTGTTCAATGAGCTACTGATGTCCATAAAATGTTAGTTGATCTGTCTCTTAAGCACAAAAATATTAGCCTTTTTTCAGACCTCACAATCTTTCCTTATAATTTCAGTAGGTTTTGAATTTTGTCACAAAAGCTATATAGGGGCCCGTGAGATTGATCCGTAGATTGAGATACTTGCTACCAAGCTTGACAATGTGAGTTCAGTTCACAGAACCCACGCTGTCTAGAGAAGAGATTTCTGCAGGATGTCCTGGTATCTTCACCTGTATGTAAGCATGTACGTAGATGAACATGCATATGTACAAATAAATAAATGTAAAAAAAAGTGAAAAATGTAAACGTATTTACAGAGAACTATGTGATAGTTCTATCTTTTCCTCAAACATGTAATTGCCTTCTGAACCCTGATGTTAAAATATAGTAAGCAGCTACGGTGTAGAAGTGCAGTACTTGCCATCCTGTAGAATTACCAACTAGAATTCTAGTCCTTTCTCATCTCCAGGAAGGGGAGACTGCTGTCCTGGGTTTGAGGAGGAGTTTTGCCACCAGAACCAGTGTGGTGCACGTACTTCTTTAGGACTGGGGTAAAACCATACTCATGGGCATGAGGACCCCAAACATCATCTTTGCTCAAGTTTCCAGTGCACAGCGTTGGATGACTAGCACCAAGTCAGCAAAATATGCCAAGAGCCATCCATATGTTCTGATGTGAGAGTTTCCTTCCCGAGGGATTTAAGACGTAAATCTTGTTGCTTGTGATAGACAATGAAAAAGTCACAGCTAAAAAATATGCACGAGTAACAGATCTATCTTTTGGACATGGTATGTACTCACTCATAAGTGGATATTAGACATCAAACAAAGGATGACCTGCCGATAGTCCATGACCCCAGAGAAGCTAGGTAACAAGGAGAACCCTAAGAGATACATACATGGATCTCCCTGGAAATGGAAAATAGACAAGATCTCCTGAGAAAATTGGTAGCGTGGTGGTGGTGGGGAGAGTGGAAGCGGAGGGAGAAAAGACAAGAAGGCAGGGAAAGAGAACATGAGGGAACAGAATGGCCAAGATGAGGGTAAGGACAGAGAGAGTTCAAGGAAAGAGATATCTTGTTTGAGGGAGCCATGATGGAGCTAGCAAGAAATCTGATACTAGGAAATTTCCCAGAAATCCACAAGGATGACCCTAGTTGAGACCCTAAGCAATAGTGGAGAAGGCACCTGAACTGACTTTCTACTATAACCAGATTGATGGCTACCTTAACTGTCATCACAGAACCTTCATTCAGCAACTGATAGAGGCAGATCCACAGCTATGCACTGGGCCAAACTCCCGGAGTCTAGTCAAAGAGAAGGAGGAGCGATCATATGAGCAAAGGGATCAAGGTCATGATGGGGACACCCACAGAAACAGCTGACCTGAGCTAGTGGGAGCTCACTGACTCTGGACTGAAGTGGAGAAGCTGCATAGAACCAAACTAGGCCCTCTGAATGTGGGGGACAGTTGTGTGGGTAACAGCTGGGACAGTCTGTGGGGCCACTGGTGGTAGGTCCAGAACGTATCCTTCGCACTTGAACTGGCTTTTGGAAGATCATTCTCTTTGGAGAGATACCTTGCTCAGCTTACATATAGTGGGGAGGCCCGTGGTCCTGCTTCAAAGTGATCTGTCAGATTTTGTTGACTCCCGATGGGAGGCCTTACCCTGTCTGAACAGTGGATAGGGGATGGCGTGGGGGAGAGGAAAGTAGGGAGAGTGGGATGAGGCGAGGAGGGAGTGGGAACTGAGATTGGTATGTAAAATGAGAAAAGATTGTTTTAAAATAAAATGCAAAGAAAGAGCTGTCCAAAGGACTGGCCTTCCTGCTACCTGTCTACTACGACAGGACTTTCTGCACTGTGCCACCCCCCGCTCCCTGTCATTGTGGATCCTCTTGCCCCTGAACCACAAGCCAAACTCACCTTACCTCCCCCTCAACCACTGTGGTAAGACCTGTCACAGCAAGGAGGAAGTTGAGAGTCATCTCTCCTTGGTCACGTCTTTGCTTGTTTTGTATGGGTCCTGACTTTTCTCCCACCTCCTCTACTAAAGCATTAATGAGATGAAAATGAGGGTTTTGTGCTGTACTCCCAATGCTTAGAATACGGAGGGCATGCGAGAAACAATTCCTTGGCAGCTTTTGAAATCCTGTGCTGCTGCATTGCATTTGGCTCCAGTGTTGTTCCTTAGCATGTCTGTCAGCCCGACCACCACAGATCTGCTCACCACAGAGACCTGCCAGCACATTTCAGGCTGTAACTCTTCGGATGATCCATTTGCCTCCAAAATGTCTGTGGTGGTTTGAAAGAAAATGGCCCCCAAAGGGAATGACATGATTAGGAGGTGTGGCCTTGTTGGAGGAAGTATGTCATTGTAGGGGCGGGCTCTGAGGTCTCTTTCTCAAGCTTTCCATAGGATGACAGTCAGTCGACTTCCTGTCGCCTCCGAGTCAAGATGTAAGGACTGTCAGCTCCAGTACCATGTCTTCCTGCATTCTTGGCCATGATGATAATGGATGGAACCATTGAAACTGTACAGGAGCCACCCCAATTAAAGGTTTCCTTTAGAAGAGTTACCATGGTCATAGTGTCTCCTCACAGAAATAAAAACCTAACTAAGACAGAATGCTATGATAACCCTAAGGGTGCAGCATTGGCACTAATACCTTGGTGGTAACCAAAAGCTCTCTAATTAGACCTAGACCTACTCAGCAAGAGAGAGCCCACGCCTGGTACTGGAAACTTAGCTAATTACTCAGTGATAGTAGAGTAGAATTCAAGGAGAATCTATAACCACTAATTAACTAAACCAGCAGAATCATTAACAACAATCTATAAACATTTATAGGTAAGTATAGTCTTTATTCCTAATCAAGGAAACTTCTCTTTGCAACAGACAGGGACCCCTACAGAAAACCACAACCAATCAAAACTTGGAGGTGTGGGAACTCAGTCCCAAAGGATACATCTCTATGCCCACCCCCACCTAAGGCTCAGGGAACATTGTGGAATATTGTAAGATCCAGAGGATCAGGGAGTTTGCTGTGAGTCTGTGTCTCCTATTATAGAAGCTACACTCATAGCCTCATCAACATAACTGCCCAAGCATGAGATGACAGCAGTGGACATGCCAACGTGGATAGGGAGAAGCCCATGAGGCCTCAAGTCTACACAAAGAACTGAGGAAAGCTGGGAGCAGGAGAGGTAGTCTTCCTAAGAGAAGACAATGCCAATTGGTTATCCAATACCAAATAGTCAGCACTGAAACATACAAATAATGAAATATCAACTGAGAAGATTATATTTTAGAATACACACACACACACACACACAAATGTATGCAATCGAGCAGGGAGGGCTATATGGGAGGATTTGGAGAGAGAACATGGAAGGGTAAAATGTAATCATAGTGTATCTAAGAAAATCAATGTCCTAAGTAGTTCTTACAGCTGATGGGATGAGACCTAGAGCCATCCTCTTGGGTGCTGTGTAAACTCATGAGGATGCAATTTGGACTGCAGCGTGCTATGGACAGCAGTTATCAAGAACAACCATTTTGAAATTTATTTTAACACTAGTCCTTTCTGGAATGCATAGCAATGACTGAATTTTCTCAGAGGGTTGAGGTGCAACTAATCCATTACTATAGCAGGGTTCGCAGACTTCTGTGGCACCGAGACAGCATTTCTAAAAGGCTAAGGTAGCTCCACCTCATTTATTTTTTCAAAGAAAAAAAACCTCTCCAGTCTGTTCCAATGTCATCCCTTTATCCTCCATTGTGTTGATTTCTGCTGCGATCGTTAACACTTCTTCTTTTCTAGTTCCTTTGGGTGGGGCTTGCTCTTGTTTCTGCAGGCCCTTCAGGTCCATTGTTAGGTTGTTTATTTGAGATTTTTCTGAACTTTTAATTTAAGCATCCATAGCTATACACTTTTATAGTTGTACTGTCCTGTGATCTGATAAGATATCAGAAATTAATTTGCACTTTTGTGTTTGGTAAGATTTGTTCTCTAACCTGGCATGTGATGTGATCTGTTTTAGAGAAGGTTCCATGGGCTGATGAGAATGCAATGTGTTCTCTATCTGTCAGGTGAAATATTTTGTGCATGTCTGTTCAGTGTACTCAACTTGTGGTTCGGCTTGACTCTGAGGCTTTTTTCAGTTTGGATGACCTATTTAAAGTTGAAAGTACAGTTTAAATGTCGCCTGTTATTGTTGTATCAGATCCCACCTGCCCCTTTGGGTCCTATAGTGTCTGTTTTAGGAAGTTTGAAGTTCTAATATTGATGCACATATATTATCAATTAGAAATTACTCCCTTCTTTATCTCTTCTAATTTTGGATCGAAGTTGATTCTATCAGGCAGCAGAAAGGCTCTGCCAGGTTATATTTAGCATTCATTAGCTTATCAGATCATTTTCCTTCCAGAGACTTTCGATGTATGATTGTCTTTACCAAGTGAGGTGTTATTTTTTGGTGTTGTTGTTGCTATTTTCTGCTTGTTCATTCTTTTTTTTAAAAAAAATAATTGCTAAATTAAGGCTTTTAATCTACTCAGCTTATAATTTTTTTCTTTGTTGGTGAGCTGAAGTTATATAAAGTTAGTGCTGAGAAGTGCTTACTAATACTTTTACCTCTTGTTCATTCTGGTTGGGTGAGTTATTGTCTCTTCTTTACTTTCTCCTCTAGCTATGCTAGAATTGTTTCTGTTTGTTGTGTTGGACACAATGAATTCTTTCCTGGCTCTTCCTCTCAGGAGCTTTATTCTTTTTCCTGTGGTTCCGTGCTTGAAGCATTTTCTTCTTCCTCTGTGGAAGGTAGCCAGGTGTCTCCTCTATGGAGGGCGACCAGATGTTTTGCTTGTGTTGCAATGCCCTTGTTTTTCATGTCACTTTAGGGAGACATCTTTGCTGGATGGAGCAGCCTTGATTAGCAGCAGTTAAGTTGTAGAACATGTGAAATATGAATACCTTTCTATGATTTCCTGTCTTTCTGCATTATTGGAAAAAAAACTCTGATGTTATTTTCATACTTCTGCCTTTTTGAGTTGTTTATCATGACAGTTTTTAGTATCATTTGTTTCTTTGCATTTTTGGCATCTTGACTATAACGTCATAGAGGAAGTCTTCTTTGGTAATGTCCGTCTTGTGTTCTAAATTGCTCTCATGTTTGAATGTCTTTTTCCTTGTCTAGATTTATAAATTCTGCTACAATTTCATTCAGTAGATTATTTATGTTTTAGTGTTTATCCCATTTCTTTCTGTCCTGTAGATTTTTAGGTTGGTCTCTTGGACCACAGCTCAGAATTCTTTGAATTGTGTTGCTAGCTTTTTTTTTTCCTTATTGATGTTTGAATGGTATTTTCTTAATATTGTCCCTCATCCCGGATATGTTTTCTCCTATTTGGCCAGTCTGAAGACATTGAAGGTTTCCTTATCAGCATTTCTTCTTCTTTTCCTCCTCCTTCTCCTCCTCCTCCTCCTCCTCCTCCTCCTCCTCCTTCTCCTCCTCCTCCTCCTTTTCCTTCTTACTCTGAATCTCAATTTCCTTCTTACTCTGTCTTCCATGTTCCTGGGTTTCTTATCCATTCTGTGTCCTTTCTCCTTGTGTTGTTGTTTTCCTTCCACAGCCTGGATTAAATTCGCCTGCTTGTTTATATCCTCTTTCAAGCCACTGGTCATTTTTACCAGAGGACTTTGACATATTCATCTGGCATCTTACCTATTTCATGACCTTGAATTTAGTATTTGAGGAGTTGTGGGCTTCTGGGGCAGTTGTGTTGCCTGGCTTTGTTGTGGTTTTTGAGGTTTTTTTTTTTTGGTGATGTGCACATATTGGTTTGAATATCTCTTGTGGTATTTGTGTGGGGTGAACTTATTAAGTAACCTGCTCTTGGAGGCTCAGTTCCAGTACCACTCAGCAAAGAGGAAAACAAACCAAAACCAAATGAGCAGTTAGCTCGCTTTGGTGACATCCACTTCTTTCCTTTGGTTCAGGAACTGTGGAGCTGAAATGCGCCCAGTTCCTCTACTATAGCCTCTTTTCTGGAATCCTCTGCCCTTGGTGGTTTTCTGAAGATCTGTTCCCATTCTTCCTTCATAATACATTTGTTGGGATGGCTGCATAAGCTCCTTCAGCACAGTGAAGCTACAACAAATCACACAGTCCTAAAAAAAAAAAAAAAGAAATTTCTCTTTAAGGTACTCTTAGTTTATAGCTCTAAATTTTCTTATAATCTGTACTTTGTTGTTAAATAATGTTTATTGTCATTAAAAGATAAAAGAATGAGAGCAGGAGAGATGGCTTGGTGGGTAATGTGCTTGCTGGTGGCAGGCATGGGGCTTGAACTTTGACTATATACCCATATAAAGACTGGGCAGGGATGGAGGCACAGCTTTGCAGCCCCCAGGAAGTGGAGGCAGGGGATTTCTAGAGCAGCTGATGAGCCAGGGTTCAGGGGAGAAAGGCAGAGGACAGCTGAGGGAGACCCCTGATCTCAAGCCGTGGCCTCCATATGTACACGTACCCGTGTGCTTGTGCGCTCTCACACACACATGACCCCATACATCTGTGAGTGTCCATACACATCTGGACACCCACTACATACACATGCAAAAGGAAAAAAAAGAAAAAAAGCCTGTGAACGTAACCTTTTCTTAAAAGAAAGAGGTGACTAATTTTGAGACTGTCTGGGGAGCTTGTGTGAGAAGATCCATGGGAGAGATAGAATGCATGGCTGAGGAGAACGTTCCAAGTGATCGAGCTAATGATGGTGCAGGGTTAGGTGGAGGCAGAGGAGGAGCTTTAAAAACCCGAAGCTGAAAGTCATGTAGGAAGCATTCCTGATAGTCAAAGCCAGCTGTGGTGGAGCTGCAGCAGCAGAAGCGAAGCCCAGAGGAAATCACTGGGATTTCAATCTGAGCAGCGTTAGGTAATGGAATCTTGTTAGTGATTCCGTTACTGTGGTAAATGCCTGAGAAAAATAACCTGAGGGAAGGAAGGATTCATTTGGCTCCTGATTCTACCTGACCCAACCGGCCGTGGTTAGGAAAGCCCGGTGAAGCGAAGCGGCTCACGTGAAAGCAGGAAGTGGGCAAAATCTACTCACTGGCTTCATCCTTCCCCGCCATAATCCATCCGAGCTACCCAGCCGAAGTGATGCTGCAGCTGCCTATATTTGGAGCATGACCCTTTCCCCCGTTTATTCCTTTATTTTTGCCAGGAAAGCTATTCCCGGAAGTGTGCTTTTTACAAGTCTCCCAACTCCTCCTCTCTCCTTGTGATAGGCATTCTTGTCTTTGGTACCCAGCCGTATGTCATTTAACTCACAGCACTCCATCCTGCCTCCCCCCAAAGGCCCACGTTTATCTCAAATAATGCACAATGCATTCTGTCCATCTCCAAGTGTCCCCAGGCTCTCAACAGTTCTGTATTGCTCAATAGTTTAATACAGACTGTTCTTGAGATTCAAGGCAAATTTTTTTAGCAATGAATCCCTATAAAATAAAAAAGCAAGTTCTATGCTGCCAATATAGAGTCGCACAGAACAAACATTTTCATTTTACAAGGGAGGTATGGGGGCATAGAAAGGAAGAGTAGGTCCAAAGAAAGACTAAACGCTAACAAGGAAGCATTAAATCTATGGTTCTACTCTAGAAACCACGTATGCTTGGTGTGATGTAAACTCCAAAGGCGTTGTGAAGCCCCGCCCCCATGAGGCTAGCTGCAGATTCATGGCTTTGTCTGAGGCTTGCTCCAGTCGCTGCCTGTGGTTTTCCTGGCAGACATTCCACATTCCCTGAGGTCTCCAAGGCCCATTTGTCTTCGGCTTCACTGCTCCGTGCATCATCCACTTAAGAGCTGCTCATGGGATCCTGAGCCGGTCGTAGGTTGCTTGACCTGCCAGGCTTTCCTTCAAAATGTTTACGGAAGCCACTGCGACAGTATGATGCTTGCATTTTGCATTTCTGCACCATCAGCTTAATAGACAACGCCAAGGTTTCTAGGTGAACCATGACTGAGCAATTATCGTATCACAGCTGCAGCTGGCTCTGACTCAATGAGAGGACTGACCGCAGAGAAACTCTTTTTCCTAGGTGAGTCCATACAAACACATTCCAGAGCTAGCTTATCAAAGCAAAGTCAAAACTTCATAGTCCTGAGCATGCAGATAGGTGGGAATCATATAGTCCTTGAAATGCCCTTGAAGCATTTCTTCTGTCACATTGATGAAACATACTTGTTTTCTTTCTAATGTGAATGTCTTTAGCAGCCAGATTTTTATTGGGCCCTAACTTTGCGAGTACTTCTGTTTTGGGCAAAAATAAGCCTTTCTGCTGCTTCTTCTTCTTCTTCTTCTTCTTCTTCTTCTTCTTCTTCTTCTTCTTCTTCTTCTTTCTTTCTTTCTTTCTTTCTTAACACAACAACTTTTTTCTGCATTTTGTTATAATACTTATTATAAATCTAGCCAAAAGCAGCTAGCAAAAACCATGCCATAACTTGAATGATGAACTAAATGAAACTTTATCTACCACATTAGCCATTCAGTTTCATACAAAATCTCAGGACTTGGACAAAGGGCAGATCAGGTCTTTCCCAGAATGTGACATGCACGGTGTTTAGTTTAGGTCCCTATAGAGTCACCACTCCTTTCTATAACCATATGAGAGGAGTCTTCACTGGGCACCTGTCAACCTATGACATCCTAAGCGCCACCCAATTCACCCATTCTACTCCGGGAAAAAGCATCCTAAGGCCTTTCTTGCCAGTATTTCCAAACTTTTGAAAACCCCCCTCCAATAAAAACAGCTCCAAAATCTTCTGAACCTCCTAATGTGGGAAAAAGCAGTCATGGCCCCCACTTTTGAGAGAAATATTCTGGATTAGTCACTTATTCCCTTACTGTATCAAACATCCGTCCCCAAAGTCCAAATTTGGCCTAGTCTTCTTCTGGGTCCTTGTTCCCTGGACCAGGGTGTTCCTTTGCCCAGGAGAACATCTATATCATTGCTTTTACAGTAGGGCTTGCTCAGGTCTTTTGTCCAGGCCTCTGTCTCCCATAGTTATTAATGGGGTTACCCTAGTCTTTGGAGAGTGTGGTGTCCAACTACTCGTCCTGTGTTCATCCTGTGTTGTCCACAGCATGAGGGCATGCTCCCTCTGTTGGCTGGCTGCTGCAAGGAAGCAGGTGCTTCACTCTCACGGGGAACAGTGTAGTAGAAATTGCACTTTACCACAGACTGTGAGCAACGTCCTCCTTTAGCGTCCCTGGAGGTGGGCATAGTTGCCAGAGCAGCCGATGTCGTCTCTCCAGCTGGAGCACCACTGCCCCGGGTTGTTTTCTCTCCCTCGTAGGCTGTTGCATTTGCAGCTGCCGAGGGCCCAGCAGGTTTGAATTCTGATCCTGCCTTGCCATCGCCACAACCTGCAAGGTTTCCTGTCCGAATGCTGTCTTGTGGGAGTTGCTGTTGGGAGTAGAGTCTTCAAGTGGTTAAAGCCTCTGGTGGCTCCACCACTTAATGGCAGATGGTCTCTTAAAGCTAGGTTTCAGCGTGGGGAGCGTTTCTGAGATTTGCTCATGGTGGCATGTGTGCTTCTGGATTGCTGGTTTTTCCTTGATAGATAACGTGGAATTTCCTTACTCATAGACGTAATAGTGCAAATTCAGTAACTTGCTTTTTCCACTCCCTGGTACTTATCTGTATATCTCACTGGGCTCTATAAGGCGGTGCTTGGAAGTGGATTTGCTTAATTATATGACCTGTAACAGAAGTTTAACTGTAATAGGAATGCATTGTCAACAAAATGAACAGTGATAATTCCAACAGCAGTGCAATTAGGAGCATTCTGTTTTCTCTGTCTCAACAATGTAGAACTGTGCGCTTGATACTTTGTGGATACAAAAGGATACTATGGCCTTTGTATTTTCTCAATGGCTGCAAGAACTGAGTTCTTAGGGTTGGATTAGTATTCCTCACAGTTCCATGTGTGAAGGTCCTCAGACTTTGATGTCATTTGAAGATGGTAAAAGCTTTAGGAGGTGGCGATAAGTCGGAGGTCTTCCTTGGGAAGGGATATTGGGATCTCAGCCTCCATCTCTCTCCCTGTCTTGGAGAGCTCCTTGACTTGCTGTGAACTTTTTGCCACTATGTTCTGCCTTCCTGTTGGCTCTGAAGGAATAGATGCAACTCCTTTCAGGTTGATTGTCTGATATTTTGTTACAATGTCAGAGAGCTAAGAGCTGGGTGAATAGAATGAAACAATATGAGGGCTTTTGAGCTTGACTTCTGGTCAGTAAAAAGCATTTCCAATCTATCCCTCTTGTTGAAGAGATCAGTATTTTACTCCCCTTCCCTTATTGTTGGCAAGTATATAATTTTGTGGATACCTCAGGCTGCTTTGTCGATAAACTGTTGAAGTGTGCTGCTGTCAGTTTGGGAGAATGGTGTTAGTTCGTGCACAGAGAGGTTTTAGGAGAATGTATGTCTTCCCTCCACTTTAGTAAATACTTAGACTTGGGGTTTTCGGGTCAAATGCAATCGTTTACTTTACTCTACAGAAACATCTGTATTCATGCCCACAGTGTAGGAGTCTTCTGCTGCACTACCCTCCAGTGCGAACACCAGCTTTTATATTCAGCTGTGTGGACGTGGTGTTACCAGGTATAATTATGTTTCCCAATGACTACTGGCATCGGGCATCTTTTCAAATACTTTGCTTATGTCTTCAAAGGTTTTGATTCTGGTGGTTGAGCTTTAACTGATCTTTCTATATTTGTCTCTCTTTATATGTATCAGAAATCACAGAGTGTTGTCCGCCCTTTTAAAGTATTAGAATGAGGCAGGTTAAAGGTTATCTTGGTAGATGAGCGGGCATTAACCAGTGTGTGTGTGTGGAGGGGGGGAACAGAGGCCAGATCCTCCCATGTTTAATTGGTGGGGGAAAATTCTTTCCAACTTGGTGAAAGAATTTCTTTCTTTTGGGGGAGAAGAGGGTCTAGGTTTTTATATCAATACCTCTGGACATCAACCTCTATGCAATCAGGCGTGTTCCTCAGGAGACCTAGAGACAGAATGGAAGGTCTTCTCCCTGCAGTGTTTTGTCTAGCACCCCTTCTGCTGGTACCCATGTCTGTCGTGGACAGACAAACGTATCTCTGGGTTTTATGTGGCTCCAATAGGAGACTTGCTCTCAAGGGACTTCTTCTAGCCCTCCATCAGCCAGATCAAGCCAAATGGGCTTGGATGGCACCTGATAGCAAATAAACTTAGTGAGCCTATTAAAGGCCCACAGTTCAAAAACCATCAATAATAAAAATCCTAAAAGGGATCCCCAAAGGAAAGGTAAGAGGGTGGTGACCCAGGGGAAACCATCCCTTCTCTTGCCCTCTCTGCTTTTTTTTTTTAATGCTCTAATCCTTTCCTGATGACTATCCCAGTGCCATCAGTATAGAAACAACATTGTTCTTTTAGGGCAGCATAAAGGGATCAAAATCTAAAATTTTTAAACATATGCATTAAGCCCAAACATTTTACAGGGTGTGTCAAACTTCTCACAACATCTATAAGCAGTTACAAATATCATTAGGTCAATTTCAGTAACAGTACAATGACAGACACTGTTATCAAACACCAGTTCCAGGCTCTGAGTAACAGTCAAACCCCCAGTCTGCCCCTTTCCTAAGTGAAAAGGGGTTAGTATTTTAATCAAAATGAGTTCTGTGTCCCAAAGATTAAAACAGTCAGATGTTTAGTTAGTCTGCATCTCAGCTCAGAAGCAAACAGGATTCAAATTGCAGAAAATTTATAGTCCCCATGGTCAGGTCATCTCAGCAGGGCATCTGGGTCTGCCTCCCAGGTCTGGAAGCAGCTCAGCATTTGTGCTTCAGGGCAGGTGGGATTCCTGGGTGAGGTGAGCTGGATTCTGCTACCTGAAGCACATCTTGGCAATTAGCTCAGTGGGGTCTCTTTGTGCGGACTCTCTGGTGGCAGAATGACACCCTGCAGTGTAGAGTGGTTTAGCAGGTCCTGCTATCAGGCATTCCTCTCTGTCTATCTATCTATTAGATCAGAATATCTAATTAAAAGTTTATAAGCTATCCTTCTCTTAAGTTGTAAGTCTGCCTAACTGATAGGAGGATGGAAAAGGGAAGCATTTTAACAAATGATGCTGGCCTCATTAGACATCAACATGTAGAAGAGTCAAGATAGACTCACATCCATCTCCATGTACAAAACTCAAGTTTAAATGAATCAAAGGCCTCAACATAAAAAATTACACTGAACCTCACAGAGAAAAATTAGAAGTACACTTCGGCACATCTCAAACACAGCCTCAGTGGCACAAACATTGGGAGAAACTATTAATAAATGAGAACTCCTGAACTGAGAAGCTTCTGTGTAACAAGACATAATATGAGCCTATAGAATGGGAAAAGATCTTTATTTATCATAAACCCACTCCAAAAACATATGAAGAACTCAGGAAATTAGTCATCAAATATTAATCCAATAAAAATATTTGTTATAGACCTAAACTGAAAACTCTGAACAGATGAACTTAAAATGACTGAAAGACACTTAAAAATACTCAAACATAACATCCTTTAGCCATTAGAGAAATGCAAATTAAAACTCTGAGATTTCATCTTATCCCTGTAAAAATGACCAAGATTAAAAATTACTGCTAACAACTCTTATGCTTAAGAGAATGTGGGTGAAGAGAAAACTTCACTGTTGGAAGTGGGAACTGGCACAGACAGACGCTTCTGGATCATACATAGTATGGCTGTTTCTCAAAATTAGGCAGATATCTAGGCCGATAAGTAAATACTGAGGGTCTGTGATTGTTGACTAACAAAGGAAAATGCTAATGTTTTCTAAAAGCCTGGTGCCTGCAGGTCTCAGTAGGCTAGAAGCAGAAATTGGGGCTCTATATGGCATCAAACCAGTGACACACCACTTGGATAGGGTCTTGGGCCCAACCTCGCTCTGCCAGTGTTCTTTTGTCCAATGTGCAGGTGCACCAATGCATGCTTGCCAGAAGGTGGCGCTTCTAAAACAGTTTAATTTCTGATGTTTGGACTTACGTGAAGCTCTGGAATTGGGAAGGAAAGGCAGACCCTAGGAGGAAGAACAAAGACCTCAGGGTGTTTTCAGTATTGAGTAAGTTGGAGTCATAACATAAGCAGAGCTGCCCTTGGCCCTCTCTCGATTACCATTGCTGTCAGACTCAGCAGTTGTATAGTTGATACAAAGTCACTAAAAGTAATTGTTGCAATTGGAGTTTCTGTAAAAAGTCTAGGGATGGGCTGATGAAAGTGAACAGGAGCAAAGGCACAGGTTTGTCTTTGCTGGAGAGGTACATGAAGCATTGAATGGTGGAACAGGACTGGTATGTATCCCAGACAGGGCAACAAAAACATGATGGTGATGTTTTTCCGTGTCCTCTCACAGAGCATGACCAAGAGTGTATCTGCAGAATGCCAACTGACAAGCTGTGGTTGCTAGCCACCGTGAGGTGCTCCGGGCAGTTGCTATCAACGTTGTCACCAAGCACACTGTTTATATAGTTACTGTGGTTTTGCTTTCTATGTTTTCAGGTACCTGTGGTCAATGGCAGTCCAAAAATATTAAACAGAAGATTATAGGAAGGAACACCTCAGAAGTTTTAAGTTGCATCCAACTCTGAATTGCAAATTTAAATCCAGCTTTTCTGCATTCTGTCCCCTGCCCCAGGAACATCAACCGTTCCTATGCACGACTGTGCATTCAGCCCTTAGGTAGTCTCTCAGTTAGCAGACCATCTCAGAATCATGGTACCTGAGTGCAAGTAACTTTCATTTCTTAACAATGTTTCAAAATGCAAGAAGGGTGATGATGAGGGCAGTTTTATTATCAAATATTGTAACTGTGCCATTTTAATGTTATTTTTAAATCTCTTATTGTACCTAACTAGTAACTTAAATTTCATCAATGAATAAGAAAAATACAATAATAATAAGAATAAAAATAATGAATAAGAAACAACATGGTGAGTGTGAATTTGGAACTATTCACTGTCTCAGGTGTTGCTGGTCTTGGCATGCATCTCCTCTAGTAAGGGGAAACTGTTTGGAAATTGATCAAGGCGAACTTTTTTGATGAAGGAAACAGGGATTCAACCTACAATCTGTCATGAACTTCACATTCCAGGGCTAGGTCTTAGGTTTGTGCTAAGATTTTCGTGTTGAATATTTAGGCTGAAACAACACATTGGTGTCACTGCGTACGTAGAGCTATTGTTATTGAATGGGCTAAGGACATCCTTCTGGGCCAGACTAACCCAGCTTCCTCTTGTGCTGATGGATAACAACACCAAGGTTTGTCTTGGTGGATTTCAGACTGAAGCCATACTGTGTGTTCATGATTGTGGCACATGAAGCCCCGCTGATAGAAGTTTCTGTCCCGCCTGGTCCTGCAGCCATTCCGTCCCAAAGAAACACACAGAGGCCTATATTAATTATAAACTGTTTGGCCCACTATCTCAGGCTTATTATTAACTAGCTCTTACAACTTAAATTAAGCTATAATTCTTGTAGCCATGTGGCTTGGTACTTGTTCTCAGTGAAGCATTCTTATCTTGCTTTCTCTGTCTTGCTTGTGATTGTGTCTCTACCTTTCCTCTTCCCAGAATTCTCCTAGACTGGTTACCCCACCTATGCTTCCTGCCTGGCTACTGGTCAATCAGTGTGTTATTAAGCCAATATGAGTGACAAATCTTTACAGTGTACAAGAGCGTTCTGCCACAGCAAAGCCCATATAGGAACAAGTACCAGTTTATTTCTAATCGTCACTCAGGAAGTACAATGCCATCCCATTTTATAATTGACAAGCAGAGTGAAATAACTTCCTAGGGCCACTCAGTTCCCCAGTTTCCTGCCTGAGAACCACAGATTTTCTGACTCTAAATTTCAAACAAATGCTTATCTGTTACAGCAAACTGCTATTTCAGGTAGTACTAGACAGGTGACTTAAACTTTCCTCCTAAAGCTTAATTAAGATTGGAATACATGCACACACAGTTGTGTGCATACACATGTGTATATATCTGCAAAAAAAAACTTTGCTGAAATCTTGCTTGTACCCACCTGCAGCATGCTACAGAACTTTTATTTATTTTTTATTTGTTTGGTTTTGGTATTTGAGACAGGGTCTCACTATGTAGCCCAGGCTGTCCTGGAGCTCATGGTGTAGACCAGGTTGGCCTTGAACTCAACAGAGATCCACTTGCCTGTGCCTCCCAAGTATTGGGATTAAAGGTGTGCACCACCACCACCCAGCAGCTACAATACTGTTAAATTTTCTTTTCTTCTTTTCAGAAAGGGTTGATTGTGGCTGTGGGTTGAGTCCAGCTAGTCTAACAGAAAAGCACTGGGAGGCTTACATAGCAAATATTTCCAAAGTCCTACACCATGTAGCTAGACTTAGGTGTCTGGTAAGGACTCACTTTTTGACCTGTCTCTCAGTGTGTCCTCACGTTGCAAAGAGTAAGAGAAATTTCTGGGGTCTTTTTTACAAAACACTGATCCTTCAAACCTATGACTGAATCAACTCCCCAATGCCCCATGTCTTAGCATTTTCACACTGAGGACTCGAATATGTGAATTCTCTTCCCATAACAATGGCTTGCTGACTTGGTGAAATGGCTCACAGTGGGTTATGGTAAACAACTTGAAAAGGGGTATGTGGGGGGGGGGAAATCCTTTATCCAAAATGGTTTGGACCAGAAGTAGTGTTCAATGCTTCTGTGTTGTCTTCTTCTTCTTCTTCTTCTTCTTCTTCTTCTTCTTCTTCTTCTTCTTCTTCTTCTTCTTCTTCTTCTTCTTCTTCCTTTTCTTCTTTTTTCTTAATGTACACACACACACACACACTGAAAAGGGTTTTGGACCCAAATATAATGTGGAATTAGTTTGTTTCATATGTACCTTATATCCATAACCTGAGATAATTTTATAAAATAGATTTAAGTACAGTTGTGCTCGAACTATGAACCATCCCTTGAGGATAGACTGAGGTCAGGTATGTCATTTTCTACCTGTGCCATTATTTGTGCCCCTAGGAAACTTTAGATTTGGGGGCAATTTGGATTTCAGCGTCTGGATTAAGGATACTCAACCTATGCTGGCAATTTCCTTGGATTCTTCAGTTCTAATGTTCTCTGAGTCTCTAAAAATAAATACAAACACCAACAAAAGCCTCCCAGCCCAATCCCTTTAGTCTGGACCAGAAGACGGGGAGGCAGCTCAGAGGATAAAGAAGTCAGCTCTTACCTAGGTCACTGTGTGAAAGCTGAGAAAGGGACTAGGAAATGCCTTCAGGCTCCGCCAGGAATCTTGCAACTCCTTTCAAGGCCATGCTTCACAGAGAGTAAAGGATGGAACCTATACAGAGAAGTCAAAGGGGTAAAGGCCAGCAATTCAGAATGTTTAATTACATTTGAAAAAAAGGTCTATATGCAAATATATGTAAATAAGTAAACCATGGCAGTAAGTTGCTAAGTTAGTGGAATTACTTCAGGACCAAACGGATCTTGGTCTGTTTGATAGAAGGCTCACTTTACTAGAGTTCTTATTTTTTGGTGTTTAGAGTAAAATCTTTCAAAGTTACTGAGCCTGCCATTCCCTCTCATGAGAGGCTGCAAAACGCAGGCAGGAAACAGCCCCTCCCAGGGCAAGCAGAGGAGCTCTCAAGCTTGGCGCTTGTTGGCAGGCCTTTTGCCCAGCTTCAAAGGGGTTGGAAGGGTGGTGACAGGCTCCAGCCTTGGAATGCAGACACTTCGCAGTGGAGGGCCAGGCTCAGCCCTGTGGGAAAGCCCCTGGTTCCTGCCCCTCTGAACTGATAGGAAACACTGGCCTGGTGCTTCCCCTCCCTTCCTGGCCCTGGTGAGATGTGAGTCAGGGAAGGAGGCAGTGAAAGATCAGAGCAGGCCTTCCTAGGGGCCCTCCAGATCCAGGAGCAGCATGAGCATTCCCTGGGAAAGGTGGCATCTGATGGGGACAGTTGCAGCAGGGATGTGGAGGAAGGAAAATGGGGAGAGGAGTCCAGCACCATCCAAAAGTTCAGTTGGGAGACTGGGAGTAAAAAAAGGTAGCCATAACCAAGTGGGAAGAGTGAAATTATACCCAGTGGGGAGAAAGGATGGGTATTTCTGATGGATATTTTGTGCCTCACAGTTGGGGCTTGAAGGAGTTGGAATGGTAAAAGTAGAATCGTAATTTCCACCACCTGTTACCTGATGCTGGCTCTAGAACTTGGATATTTGGTCACGGCAAAGAGCGGAAATGGTTCTTGTGGGTATTGGAAGGGCTGTTGTGGTCCTGGACGCAGGGCATATTCATTCATTATCTCTGACTTCGTTTGACTTACAGACTGTAGTTGAGAGATGTGCTTTGAATGGTTCCTTCAGTAAACACAAACGTATTAATGAAGTCCGTCTTCTCGTTCTGCCCATTTCCACATAGCAGGTGTGCAATGATAATATTACTCTTTCTCACACGTGTGCTTGAACCTAAGGCTTTACACACATGGCAAGTACTCTTCTGCTGGTCTACACCCCAACCTCTGCAATAACATTATCGAGTAATAATTATTACTTACTCAATAATAATATTATTTAATAATAATTATTGAGTATTGAGTAATAGCTCCTCTGATCCAGTTCTTCTTCACTTTGCAGAGGGTTAGCCTGAGCTCAGCAGGAGCAGGAGAAATTCTAGAAGAAGCATGGCAGCCCCAGGCTGGCCAGCCAGGCCTTCCCTCCTGTACCATCCCGCCTGCTTCTGCTTAACTGGTCACGAAATGGTGCTTCAAATGCAAAGGTTCTTCCAGGTACAATCGTGCTCCATAACTACATTCCATGATAATGTTTGAAGGGACTTAGCCTCTTATATGTTCTGTTTTACCAAAAGATATTCCTGAATTGAAAATAAAACCAAACAGAATGCAACATTGTCCTAAGTACTAAAATGAACAGGAGACCACAAAATAATAGCAACCCCCCCCACCAAACTGGGTGAAAATAGGCAAAGGACTTGAACAGACTTTTTCTTCAAATGATTGGCACCATTGATCATTAAAAAAAAATGCTAACAATGAGCCGTCCCCTCACACACAGGATGACTGTCATTAAAAGCTGCCACACATTTGTAATGATGCGAGGAAATCTTTGTATTCTACTGGAGGAGGGAGTGTGAAATGGCGCAATAGTTACAGAAAATACTGTGGAGATTCCTCAGAAATTGTGAATAGAGATACCATACGCTAGCAACCTCACATCTGGGTTTAGCTAAGAGTTGAAGTTTAGGATATGATCATGTCTACATGCTATGCTGTCATCACAGTCAAGAAGCAAAAACAATGATGTGCCTATTGATAGCCAAATGGATGAGAACCCCCCATATATAATATTATACATGTATACATATAGATGCATGAATTTATATGTGCACTTTTTTGCCTGCATTCATGACAGTGCTGGGGTATCAGATCCCCCAGAACTGGAGTTTCAGACTGTAGTGAGTCAGTATGTGGGTGCTAAGAATTGAGCTCAGGTTCCTCTTACCTGCTGAGCCATCTCTCCAGCCCCATGCACGTATTTATAACCCTTCTCTCTATAGAGTAGAAAATTCTTCAGTCATTAGAAAGGAAACTTTACCTCTTGGAACAGCATCAGTGTACCCAGAGCATACGATAAGGGTGGTAAGCCAGGCAGTAAAGGTCAGGTAACCACACAATCCATTTAGGCACAGGACCTGAAGCAGTCAAGATCAAAGGTGTAGACAGCAGAATGCAGGATGCTGGGGATAGACTGGAGGATGGAGAAATAATGTTTAAAGGGTATACTGTTTCATTTTTGTTGGGTGAATAATTTCTGGCTATTTGCTGTATAAACATAGTGTCTATAATCACTAACCGTGTGATTAAAACTTTGCTTAAGGAGCCTGGGATGTGGTGCATGCCTGTAATACTAGTACTTGGGAGATAAAGAGAGGAGTATCAGGAGTTAAGGTTAGCTGTGGCTATATAAAAGTTCAAGTCTAGCCTAGGATACATGAGATCCTGTCTCAAAAAAAGTTAAGAGATTATATATATATATGTATATATATATAGGGCACATATATATGCTCTCTCTCTCTCTATATATATATGTATATATGCTATTCTCACAATGATTCTCCCAATTAAATATAAAGATACAAAGAGGGGGTTGTTGGACATATTTATTACCTTAAGTTCAATAATGGCTTCATAGGTATAAGTATATCTTGAAATTTATCAAATTATATATATTAAATATTTGAAAATCCTTGTGTATCAGTTATAACTTAGTAAAGCCCTTGAAATAAATAAGAACAAACATCCTGAGACTTCGCTTCAGGGGTCCAGATGACCACAATCGGTATACTAGATACAATTGGTATAGCTCCCTTTGAGAGAAGGGAGATATATATATCTGGCTCAGAGGTTTGTTCCCACCACCTGGGCTATCTGCCCTGCAGGATGTCTGTGTCTGCTTTGTGTCGCTCAAATCTCTGCTTCTATAGTGTGGGAAGCATAGCTGGGAGGTGAGAGAGCATGTGTATTGACCGTTGTCTCCCTACAGATATCTGACCTGTTAATTCTTAGAAGAGAGAAGAGGTTGTCTTTCCCCAGAAAGAAAGCAGAACAGTTGAACCAGTTTGCTTTGTTATGGGCTCATGACCCCATTTCATGGTGTCCAACGAAATTACAACACAGCTCCCCAGTATTGAAATTATCAGCTTCAAAATGAAGCCAAATGGTTTTCTGATTCCGTGCCGTACTGTATGACGTACCACAAGGATGGGTTGATTAGAAAAAGGGCAAAGTGGGCTGTTTCGCCTGCGATCTAACGTGTCTGCTGCAGTTTGAGTATTTCTTACTAGACAGAGAGGGTTGTGTTCACTGCCTCCTGACAACAGTCGTGTACCCTGGCCAGCATCATTCTGGCTAGGGTGTTGTGTGAGGTGTTTGCTGTCGCTGTAGGCAACACTGTTGACAATGCAAACGCCACCACGGTCTCTGATCTTCACAGGCAGGACAGGCTCAGGACCAGCTCAGTCTTTGGCTCAGATTCTTCTCTTGATGCAACAGAGGGATTTCTGCATATGCTTGAGAAATTACAGGTAAAATGTGCTTTATTTCTCCTTGCCCTTTTAATTTTGAAAAGGAATGGGAGCTAAGCAGTTACACTTTATGAGTAGGCTCTAGAATGGGAGGCTACCTGTAAATTCACTTCAATGAACAAGTCTGCTGAAGGATGTAACTGGTGTGCCGAAGGTCACAGAAGCGGCGAAGGCTAAGCTGCCGAGTGCTGGTCTCGTTGATGACGGGAAACGGTAGTACTTATTTCTCCTGTGAGGTATTTTTTTCTTTTCTACAGACGAGTTAGAAAAAGATACCCTTATGTGGAAAAGCATGGGGTTTATGAATGGGATTTGGGACATCCTTAGGACCACGCGACACTACTGGAGAGGGACAAACAGATGTGCTCAGCTTTAGGTTGTCAGTGACTGTTGGCATTTAGAAATCACAGAGATAAATGTCACAGCGGCCCATGGCGGGGTGGACAGGAAGGACGTGTGGAGACAATATAAAATGGGATGAGTTTCTAAGGCTTCAGAGGAGCCAGAACCAAGGTGTGAAATGAATCCAGAGGGAAAGAAAGCTGGAATGAATTTAAGAACTCTGCTCCTGGCTTACAGAGAAAGTTTTATAGGGCTCTGTGGTTTATAAAATTTCTCACATTGGCACCACAATTTTCTTTTCTCTTTTTATTTAAGTAACATTTTTAAAAAATTTATTTTACATACCCACCAGTTTCCCTCCCTCCTCTCCCCTCACCTCTCCCCTCACCCCCCCCCCCCCCCCCACCCAGCCCCAGCCACTCCTCCATTTTCATTCATAAAGGGACAGGCCTTGCATAAAGCATGGCATCTTAAATTTGGGCAGGACCTAGCTCCTCTCCTTAGTCGAGGTGGGGCTAGGTAATCCAGCATAGGGAACAGGTTTCCGAAAGCCAGCTAAACACCAGGCAGCGGGCCTGCTCTCACTGTTAGAAGCCTTCCTAAGAGATCAAGCTGCAATGCTGTCACATACATGCAGAGGGCCTAGGTTAGTCCTGTGCAGGCTCCCTGACTGTCGGTCTGGCGTCCATAAACTCCCATGAGCTCAGGTCAGCTGTCTCTGTTGGTTCCCCTGTCATGACCCCTCTGGTTGGTACAATCCCTCCTCTCTTTCTTCCGTAAGGCTCGGAGCTCAGCGCAGGTGCGACAATTTTCATGTCTAATTAATAATAATTAAGCCACCAAAGTATTTCCGTCTGCAGCAGTGTATAGATAAAGAAGGGATGAGGGTATCGCCGCTGGGTGTAGATGTGTACCCAGAGGGCTGTGTAGGCTGGCTTGTCCCTCTGTGTAACACATGTCCTGCTGAGGTAGGGTGCGTGCCTGCACTCTCTCGGAACAGTGGAGTCAGATGAGATGATCTGAGTGAAAACTTTAGATTCTTATAAGGTCAAGAGGGGGCTATTTTCAGTCAAGGTCTTGGTTACTCTGACTACAGTGCCAACTGTTACACATGCCTCCAGAAGATTGGGGATGGAAGCGGTGTTGGAAATCTACCGAGTCTGCCCTTCCTTCCTGCTGTGGAGCTCAGCTCAGAGGCTTTGAGTAGGCACTCAAATGACTCAGGCTGGAACCCTTCTGGTACCTGGCTCAGGGATGTGTTTGCTGTTCATCACCTGTCTCAACATGAGAAGACTATCCCTGGTGCCCATGACTTCTCAATAGGAGGCAGAATTTCTCACTTGTTCAGAAAACCTTTAGGCCATTTCCCATATATAGCTTTCGCAAAAGTTGGCACAGGGACAATTTATCAAGACCTAATTGACATTTTTGTTTGCTAACTATCCACAAGGTTCTGCAAATTGAGAATGCTAACTGCGTGGCCATATGAAGTCACATTTAACTCTGAGTACGCTGTGAGCACTCAGCATACAAACCTACAGATCCTATTTGCTTAATTGACGTGGTCAGGTTGTCCAAGCAGGGAGACCCACATGGCTTGTGTCATTGCTGTGGATGACATTCAGTGACCTCAGGTGGCCTGGAACTGGCCTCCATATGCGGACTGTAGAAAACTGGCTTGCTCTACCTCCTCTAGTTTTTGGAGACAGGAGCCACTTTGCAGGAACACAACCTCTGGATGCTTACGGAGACTGCTGCCGCAGGAGGCAGGCGCTCAGCAAAAGTGCGTGGGGGTGGGCTGTGTCCTTGACTAGAGGACCCCACGGACAGGGCGCCACACAGGAACCGTCTGTCACTAGAGCCCCAGCCTGAAAACCAACAAAATAAAAAGCTCCTATAAATTGAACTTCTTAACAAACCCTAAATTCCTTACTTTATTTGGTAAGTTTTCAGTTAGTGGCTCAACACTGTGACAAAAATATCGCATTCCCTACTCTCCCCTGTTCAGTGAAACAGAAATTGACTCACAGTATCACACTGTCAACTCAGACAATAAAATAATTATTTAAGTTACTTGCTGGGGGCACCATAGCAATCAGTGTTTGGTTTCTGTTTATTTAGTAGCTTAGGTTCATGTGACAGCAACATAACATGAAAGCAAAGTGACACCCAGAGAGACTGGGCACTTGTATTGTTGGCAATTCCTTCAGTGTGATACGGGGCCATCCTGGGGCACTCATCAGGCAGTGGTAGTGATTCCTTCAGTGTGATACAGGACCACGCTGGGACATTCAGCAGGCAGTGGTAACAATTCCTTCAGTGTGATACAGGACCATGCTGGGGCATTCAGCAGGCAGTGGTAACTGGCCAAGCTCACAAGGACATTGCAGATGATCAACAGATGAAACTGTCAGTTGTGGCTTGTCAGGTGCTAAGTCAGGGGGTGCCAGCTTTCACATCGGTTCCATTTATCTTGAGTTTGTTCACTCAAACAATTCTTTTAACTGCTAATCTTTTCCCTTTAGTTAGAACATTTCTTACAAGCATATATTATATACTGAACATATTCCTCTGCACTGATAGTCAAATAATTTTGCATATATTTTAAGTAAATAAAACCCCAAATTACATATTAAACCGAAAAATCACTAACACATATTATTAGAACAATCCATAAGATAATGCTTGATGGATGAACCTAAATTTCAGTTAGTTATAGACCCTAAAAATATGCAAATACCATGCCATTACATATGGAATTCCTGTACTCAGTAAGAATACTATGAAATAGTAACAAAAATAACTATAGCTGGGGAGCATGGTTTCAAGTTACCCCAAATACCAACTTCCAATATGACTACAGTTCTATGAATTTTTAATTTTACAGGACAAAAGAAAGTCATAAATCAAAGCACATTTTAAATATATTGGTGGAAACACCAGGTAGGTGGGCTACAGCAAATTGGGAAATCTCTGTTGTAGGCTACAGGTGCTGACTGCCTGATGATGTTCTTGGCCTCTGGGTTGGTGGAAACCAGTTACTGAGTTCTGAAAGGTTTACCTAATGGTCTACAGGGTGTGAGGCCAGACACAGAGATAGGCAATGACTAGCTAGCTACAAAGAGTGTCACAGACAACTCAAGATAATCTAGCTCTTGACTGACACATGCCAGTTCTCCACAATCATGTTCAATCAGTCTTGCAGAAACTTTAGCATAGATGTGATTTGTCTTTTCCTAGCATTTTTAGTTCACAATCCTTACAGTCAGTATGAAGGAGTTCATTCCATAACAGATTCAGGAGAGTTCATATGACTCAAGTGATTTTAACTCATTTTTCTTAAATACAGGGTTTTAATAAACAGCCTAGGTTCACCTCCAATTCATAATCCTTTTAAGTGCTGGGATTATAGGTGTTTGCCACAATTCGTGGCTTAAATTCTTTTCTTATAGTTGTATTCATTTGCAAAAGAGATGAAGGTAGGGTAATATTTTTCACCAGAAGGCACTTGATGTTCTCTGGAAGATCAGAAGACACAGCCTTGGAGATGTGATAACACTTCCTTAGGACAGAGAAAGTGGTCTCTGGGAAAAATATGAAAAGACAAATTTCAGTCACACAGCCTTACTCTGGCAGGCTATAGAGGGTAACCCCTACCAAGGCGCCAGCTCTGTCTGGAGTGTTTATAAGTGTTGTAGAACTTGAGTCCGCAAGGATGAGGTGGACTTGGCAAGAAGTAGGAATGCAATATTGCTGAGTGTGCTTACACTCCTCTGCGGGAGTGCAAGGCTGTGAGGGTGCGAGGGAGGCCACCTTATTAGAAAAGATGCACAGATGTAGCAAGGGCCAGGACTCAGAGGTGGCACAGAATTTCGGTGGGCTTTGTTTGTACTCAAACCTATGTCTTTAGAAAGGTGCTTACTGTAATCCAGGCCTTGGAGGTCAAGAAAGTCTGAGGCACATGAAGGAGTGGGCCCATGCACAGTTGAAACTTTGGTTAGTCTGATGCCTCAGTAATCAGTTAGCCTATAGTTTCTGGCCCTATCGGGATTGCCATGTTCTTCCTCACAGAGGTACTAACTTTTCTACTGCTGTGATAAAACACCACAACCAAGGCAGGAAGAGTTCATGATTTCAGAGGGTGAGAATCCATGATGGCAGAGCAGGGAGATGGGGCAGCAGGAGCAGGACCGAGTTGCAGTGGTTGTGTGGGCATGGGGAGACGGGTCAGAGAGAAGGTGACGGGGGTGGGGTAGGGTCATGGGGACTCAAATCTTGAATCACAGACAAGAAGCAGAGAGTGAACTTGGAATGAAGGGAGGCTCTGAAACCTTAAAGCCATCTCCTAATGCCATACTTCCTTCATCAAGGCCATAGCTCCTAGACCTCTCCAAATAGCTCCAACAATAGGGAAACAAGTGTTTAAGTGCAGGCCTATCAGGAACATTCTCACTACATATTTCACTACAGGTACCATGAGGTACCTGATAACACCCATCAACAGTGCGTGTTCCATGTTCCCAGTTATTTTTCAGTTGGTGTTAAGATCTGTGAAATGCTGGAGCAGGTGAAGGAGCTGGTTCTATAGATCCAAATCTGTGGGATCTTCATAACACAGAGCAATAGCAGTGTAAGAAAGGGTAGGCCCAGGGAGGGCACAGCATTGATAATATAACAGGAACCATTTATTTCCCACCCCTGTATATCCACCCTCTGCCCTTGAAGCCCCCGCTACACCAAATAAAATTTAAGAGAAAAAAGGAAAAGGGGGGGTCTCATCATGGAAGCTGTAGTGGGTCATGTAGTAAACCCTTTTGTTCATATATCTTCACTTTAAAGGGTTCATTGCAGTGAGCCATTGGTCTGGGTCGAGGCCTCTGGTTTCTGCTTCACTATCTCCAGTTACTGGGAGGTGGGTCTGAGCCCAGGAGAAACTTGGTTCCTGCCTCAGTTTAGTTTTGATTTTTTTGATAGTGTCTCATTATGTAGCCCAGGGCGGGCTTGAACTCCTGGTCCCCAGTCCTGTGGTCCTGCAAACCGGGTCACCAGTGTGCACCATCACATTTACATCTCTGTATACTTTTGTGTACTCATTATCTACCACTTGCAAGAGATGGACCAACACACAAGGAGCCCACTTCTATCAATAGGGAATAGTCATGGACCAGGAGGTCATGCCCAGTGGGATGGCAGTGTTTACAATGTGTGTTACTTCAATATGCCATTTCACCTTCTGAATTAAATTTATCTAATTTAAAAGAGTAGTGTGTGTGTGTGTGTGTGTGTGTGTGTGTGTGTGTGTACTGTGACCTGTGTGTGCAGATGAAAGGACAGCTTGTAGGACCTGATTCTTGCCTTGCACCCAGGTACCAAGCTCATCAGGTGTGGTGGCAGATGGCTTTACCAACTGAGTCATCTCTCTGGCCCAGGAGCTCATTTTTGTGAAGAATTGCTTTTTTTTCTGGCAGCCTTACTGATGGAAAGCTGGACTTGGACACACTAGGCAAACATTCTACCTCTGTCTTGTACACCCAGCCCTGGAAAGTTGTCTCTGTTCCTGATACCACGTTGAAGAATCAAAAAAAGGATTACTCATTTGTTTCTTGGACAATGGAGACTTCTAGGTGTAATACTAACTTTGTAATCTTGGCATTAGAACCCTACTAATAATAGAATCTTATTCTAAATAGAGACTTTTGGACATGTTCGCCCTCTACTGTATTGCTTGGTTACAATGCTCATTGTATCGTGATGCTGTTTTTTTTTTTTTTAATTTTTTTGGTCATAAAACTGTTGCCCTTGATTAGGAGACTGGCATGAAGTGGACCAGATGTCTTGACTTCATTTAGTTCAATCAGTCGTCACCTTCTTTTTGTCTAAGAAGAATGAGGCAGAGACGCTCCAGGGAGACCTGGACTTCACTTTCCATTTGGTCTTTCCAAAGCAAACAGAGCTGAGATATCCCTGACTACTGACTGCACTGGATCTGCTGTGTGGATTTAACCTTTAAGGAGGTGGGCATCATTGCTGTGAAGAGGAAGGGAAGCAAAATGATTGGCGTTCTGTTTTGAATTTTGAAGCAATGCCCCCAGACCCTAACCAAACAATCACCATCCCCCCAGCCTTGAAAGAAAGAGGTCTACAAAGTAACTCATCTCTGGGATGACTTTTGAGAAGCAGCCTCGCCTTCGTTCAAAGTTGTATAATGAAGGTTTTCAAACTTTTGTTTTTGAAAAAAAAAACACATCACACTTCATAAGGTCTATAAGACAAAAAGTAGATTTTCAGTAATGTAAAATAGTCAGACATCACAATAGGTAACAAATGTGCAGAGCAGACGCACACAGTCTTTGTGGTGATACTTACCGCGTCTAGGCAGGACTAAGGCTGCTGGGGCTAGTGGAGACTTTTGATCTAAGCCCCACAGGGTGTGCACTGACGAGGGAAACAGCACCTTGGACCATTTTCAGTCCTTTCAGTTTATGTCAATATTTTAGCTATCTGCTGTTTCAGAAGAAGCCACACCAGAGGTAAAGTCAAAGTTAACTATCTTAAAACCGAAGCTTGCTATTTCTGCCTAGTTGTACAGTCTGGGCTGACTCAGCTCGGAATGAAAAAAAAATGCGTTCTATCATCCGGTCTGCTGTTGGGGCCCCAGTGCAGCTATCTCACTCCCAAGTTTCCCCATCCAGGGCTCTCTTGGAGGAGGCTTCCACCAATCACAGTGTAATTTCTGCTGAAGTCAAATATGGAACTTGTGTGAAGCCAGTGTCTGAGGGCTTTATTGCTGTGAAGAGACACCGTGACCATGGCTACTCTTATAAAGGAAAACATTTGATTGGGGCTGGTTTACAGTTTCTGAGGCTTATTTCATTATTGTCATGGTGAGAAGCACAGCAACGTGAAGGCCAAGATGGTGCTGAGGAGGTATCTAAGAGTTCTACATATTGATTAGATGAGTCTCAGAGGAGACTTTGGACTTTGAAAAAAGTGTAAAATTTGATAGGCTATGGGAACTTTTAAAGTTGGACTAATGGACTAAATTAAAAGCTTGTGGGGGCCACGGAGTGGAATGTGGCAGATTGACTAGGAATGGTCCTCATAGACTCATGTGTTTGAGTGCTTGGGCCATAGGGAGTGCTACTATTAGGAGGTGTGGCCTTGTTGGATGAAGGGTTTCACTATGGAGGCAGGCTTTAAGGTCTTAGATGCTCAAACTAGGTCTAGTGTCACAGCCTCCTGCTGCCTTCACACTTCTCTTCCCTGGTTACACTCCCTGTTATCAGTTTTCCTCGGCAGGTACCCCATGTCCTAGCATCTCTAACATCTTGTGGTCTCCAAGGAAATCCTGGCTTTACCTTCACAGCTTCACACAACGGCATCTCTAGGCCTCCATGCAGGGACTACCCTGACACTTGCCTGGTCTCGGCAGCTTTCCTTAGTCTTTGAGGGAGATTCCACAACCCCTTTCTTGTATCCTTGACTCTAAAGGCAGAACCACGTGACCCCAACTACCAAGTTCAGCTGCTTACTGGGGTTGGAACATGGCCTCCTTGTTCAATTACATTTTCTCTAGCTTTCTGTTTTCAGTGGTTTCCTTCACCACTTAAGATTGGCTGTTCTGGAACTTGATCTGTAGACCATATTAGCTTTGAACTCAGAGATTCATTTGCCTCTGCCTCCTGAGTACTGGGATTAAAGGCATGTACCACCATGCCTAGACCTAAATTGTTCTTTAATTCCTTTTCACAAGTTGGAAGATTAACCAGGTAGGGTCTTGCCCTGAAGTCACCATTCCCTTTTATTCCATCTAATGTCAGGCTTTGCATTACTATGTTTATCTCTTTATCTCCTTAAATACAGGATTTAGCTCCATTCCACATCCTGGGGATCCTTTTCTCCTCAAACTGTACAATTTATATTTTTCATTGCTCAGCTTGTTCTTCTTTATTATCGATCTTCATAGGAGTCCCACTAATAACCACATAACGGTGCCAATAGTAGACTGCTTTTAGATTTCTTCTGCCAACGGGATTAATCCAAAATTTGTCAGTTTATTTTCAGGCAGAGTTTTTTATTTATTTATTTATACATACATTTATTTATTTATTTATTTATTTATTTATTTATTTATTATGTATACAATATTCTGTCTGTGTGTATGTCTGCAGGCCAGAAGAGGACACCAGACCCCATTACAGATGGTTGTGAGCCACCATGTGGTTGCTGGGAATTGAACTCAGGACCTTTGGAAGAGCAGGCAGTGCTCTTAACCTCTGAGCCATCTCTCCAGCCCCAAGGCAGAGTTTTTGGACAGGAGCAAAAAGCAGCCACATTCTTTACCAAACTATCACAAGAACAGTCTCTAGGCAGCATAGAAATATTCTTCTTCTCTGAAACCTCCTGTGCCAGCCCCTGTAGTTCAAATCACCTTTAGTTCCACTGTCTTCCATGTTCTTGCTGGTATGGCCCATTAAGCCCACTTAAATCATTCAATTGCTTGTCTAATCTAAAGTCCCAGAGTTCACATTTCTCCCAACAAAAGCATTGTCAGGTCTATCACAACAAGAGCACAGTCCCTGGGACCAATTTCTGTCGTAGGGTTTTTATTGCTGTGAAGAGACAACATGGACGCGGCATCTCTTAGAAAGGAAAGCATTTAACAGCAGCTGGCTTACACTGTCAGAGGTTTAGTCCATTGTCACCATGGCGAGAAACCTGGCAGCTTGCAGACCAACATGGTGCCGGGGATGGAGCTAAGAGGTCTACGTCTTGATCCACAGGCAGCGGGAGACTGGGACACTAGGTCTAGCTTGAGCAGAGAAGATCTCAAAGCCTGTCGCCATAGCGAAACACTTCCTCCAACAAGGTCATCACGACTTCAGTAAGGTCACACCTCCAAATAGTGCCACTCCCTATGGGTCAAGCATTCAAACTTGTGCTTGTCTCTGGGGGGAAATTTCCATTCAAACCATGACAACCAGACATCTCAAAAGCCAGTTTTATTCATCACCAGTAATAACTTTCTTGTAGATGCAACTATTCCATCATGAATGTGGTTCTAGGCTAATGAATCCTCTACCACCGGATGAATTAGACATAGAGAATTGCCAAATCCTTAAACTACTTGTTTACCAGAACCTTGTCTGTGGGTTACAATGAAATGAAGAAAGGACAGGCGCCCATATAGAAAAGCTAGGATTGGTTTGTCTGGGCTCTCTGATGGAGGAGATGTAGCAACCCAGAAAGAAGCTCAATATGTTTCCTATATACAGTTGAATAGAGAAGTGATGTTATTGCATAGAACTGAACAAAGAGTCACATATTATTACAGATAAACAAGGAAGTATGGGTTTTATATAGAGCTGAACAAGGAGGCAGCCTTGGCAAATCTCGGTAGAAGCAGTCTCTGTGGGGGACCGTAATTTATTTGAGAGGAGACAGCTGTGGTGGACATTTTCTGCACACACTGTCAGCCTTTGCACTGAGACCCGAGGAAGGCTTTTCCACACTTCTGAGTCTAGTCTGGAGAAGGCTTTGCTACTTGCATAGGGATGAGACATTGGGATCCTTGACATGCCCCTTGCCCATGTCAACAATACACATTCACTCAGGACTTCACATATTCCTTACAGAGGATGCATAATTGTGACTCAGAAATAAAATTAGAAAAACAAATCCTGCCCTCTAAGATTTTATTGCACAGAAGGATGACTTACGGTTTCTATTCCTATGATGAAACACACTATGAGCAAAGAACAAGTTGGAAGGGAAAGGATTGATTTGGCTTACGCTTGCACAATTGTATTCCATCACTGAAGTAAACCAGGACAGGAAAAGAACAGGGCAGGAACCTGGAGACAGGAGCTGATGCAGAGGCTGTGGAGGGGTGCTACTTACTGGCTTGCTCCCCATGGCTTTCTCAACCTGCTTTCTTATTGAACCCCGAGCCACCAAGGCCAGGGTTGGTACCATCAACAATGGGTGGGCCCTCTCCCATCAGTCACTAATTAAGAAAATGCTCTACAGGTTTACCAGCAACCCGATCCAATGGAGACATTTTCTCAGTTGGGGTTCCCTCCTCTGTGATGATTTTAGCTTGTGTCAAGTTGACGTGAAACTATCCAGAACAGAGGACATTATTGTGATGCTTGAATGCAAAGCGTCCTGATTTCCTTGTTCCCTAATGCAACTATGCTGTCGTGATTGAGATCAGTGAGGTTTTGGAAAATTCAATGACTTAAAGGAAGCCTGGAAGATGTTCAATTCCAAAGAGAGAGAGAGAGAGAGAGAGAGAGAGAGAGAGAGAGAGAGAGAGAGAGAGAGAGAGAGAGAGAGAGAGAGTTCTTTCCTACTAAAGAGTGCCAGCAGACAGAGCAATGTGCCGCTTTCTCAGCATATTTTGGTTGCTGTGTTGGAATGTTCTTAGCCCGCTTATGTGCTATCGCCATATCTCAGGGAGAAAGAGAAAGAATGACTATGTCAAACACATACTGATTCATGCTCGTAAGCAGTCCAGCAGGAGCTGCTGACCTAAGCAGCATTGACAGGAGCCACAGAATCTCACATTTTCACTTCTTTTGCCTTAGTGGAAACATGATTTACATGGGGCCTTTCTCATGCTTTAAAGACATTCATCAAAGATGTACTAGTTACCAGAAAAATCACTGCCAGACGTGTTAAAAAAAAATGCTGACGTATGCACCATAGTGAAGAAACCGAAACTATTGTTTCCCCTTTTAATTTGCAATCTCAGTGTAGCCCAAGTGACAAAGTAACGTTAGTCGTCTGGAAAGGAAACTTTCAAAACCAACTTTTATTAGGACAAGAGCTGAATTCTTTCTACTGTATGGAGCTTCATGGGTTCTTTGTTCTAGATAAGACGGTGCACAGCACTAGTGGGTTCGGATGTGGTGGGGAGGGAATTCTCAGTGTCGGTGGTGCCGTCCGTATTCCACAGTTAAATGGACAGACAATTCTGAAGACCCTGTTTGGTTAAGTTGGTTGATGAGAATCTATTCTTGTTCCTTTGTAGTTGCCGCCTGCTGTAGGTGCCACGGAGAATGCTGTCACCAGCACACCTGCAGAGTGTAGGAAGTAGCGTTTAAAAGCGCGTGGCTGAATCACAGCGTTTTCGTTATATGTCCATGGTGTGATGTGGTGTTTACCTTATACAGAGGTGCTCTATCAGCAGCAAGTGGCTGGAGAAGATCTCCTGCTGGAACCGGATGAGACTCTGCTACCTGTTTGAAGAACGTACTCTTAGGTTAGCTTGTAGGTTTTTATACACGGCTATGCTGCAGTTTGCTATGCGCTAAGGTAGTTTGCGTTGAATCTCATCACCTATGGATGGAATAGATGAGGCAAAACTTAGCCAGGCAGCAAGGCACAGACCAGGTAGGCCCATGTTCGGGACTCGCTTGTGATATATTTTTATAGTTTGTGTTGCTAACCGTAGGTGGGTAAATCCTACTGGCAGAAAGCTTAGGGGACATTTTCAGAAAGGAAGAAATGGAAGTGTGGCAATTAGTTTCTGATTAAAGAACGAAAAATGGTGTGGAAGGAGTCAGAGGAATCAACTATTATTTAAATAATATCAGTTGACAAAAAGTAGTAGAAATTTTTAAAAAGCAGATTTATATTTTACGTTTCTCTTTTCCTTTTTTTTTTGCCACTGGTACTCTGAAGGGAATTTTAAAATTTCTCATCATACGGTCCTTGTATTTGTTTCATTTTGTCACTATGCTTTAATACCCTGACAAAATTTCAGGGCTAAAGGGCTTGTTTGGCTCATAGTTTCAGGCTATAGTTACACATTCTAGGGAAGTCAAGACAGGAAGCTTGAGGCGGCCTCTCACAGTGCGTCCATCATCCAGAACTTCTTTTCTTTTTTAAATTTATTTATTCATTTATTAAAAATTTCCAACTCCTCCCCACCTCCCTTTTCCCTCCCCCTCCCCACCTCTCCCTCCCTCTCTAGTCCTAAGAGCAGTCAGGTTTCCCTGACCCGTGGGAAGTCCAAGGTCTTCTCCCCTCCATCCAGGTCTATAAAGGTAAGCATCTAAACAAACCAGGTTCCCACAAAGTCAGTCCATGCAGTAGAATTGAAACCCAGTGCCATTGTCCTTGGCTTCTCAGTCAGCCTTCACTGTCAGCCACAGTCAGAGTGTCCAGTTTGATCACATGCTCCATCACTTCCAGTCCAGCTGGCCTAGGTGAGCTCCCATTAGATCTGTCCCAGTGTCTCAGTGGGTGGACACACCCCTCGTGGTCCTGACTTCCTTGCTCATGTTTTCCCTCCTTCTGCTCCTCATTTGGACCTTGGGAGCTCAGTCCAGTGCTCCAATGTGGGTCTCTGTCTCTATCTCCATCCATCACCAGATGAAGATTCTATGGTGATATGCAAGATATTCATCAGTGTAGGTATGGGACAAGGCCAGTTCAGGCACCCTCTCCTCTGCTGCCCAAGGAACAATCTGGGGACCTCTCCTTGGACCTGGGAACCCCTCTAGAGTCAAGTCTCTTGCAAACCCTAAAAAGGCTCCCTTAATTAAGATATTTACTTCCCTGCTCTCGTATCCACCCTTCCTCCATTCCACCCATCTCATCCCCCCAAGTTTTCCCCAGTCCTCCCCATCTTCACTCTCTCTACCCATCTCCCCTTACACCCGTCCCCCCTCCCTGTGCACCCAAGTTTTGCCTGGAAATCTTGTCTACTTCCAATATCCAGGAGGATAACTATATGATTTTCTTTAGGTTCACCTTCTTATTTAGCTTCTCTAGGATCACGAATTATAGGCTTGAAGTCCTTTAATTATGGCTAGGAACCACTTATGAGTGAGTACATACCATATTCCTCTTTTTGGGTCTGGGTTACCTCACTCAGTAAAGCATTTTCTATTTCCATCCATTTGCATGCAAAATTCAAGATGTCATTGTTTTTTACCGCTGAGTAAAACTCCAATGTGTACCTGTTCCACACCTTCTTTAACCATTCTTCTATTGAGGGGCACCTAGGTTGCTTCCAGGTTCTGGCTATTACAAATAGTGCTGCTATGAACATAGTTGAACAAATGCTTTTGTAGCATCCAGAACTGAGAGCAATGAATTAATGGTCACACGCTAGTGCTTTGCTCCCACCTTACACAATTCGGAATTCCCTACCTAAGGGATGGCACCAACCACAGTGGGTGGGTCTTCCCTCCTGAATTAATTCAGTCAGGACAGCCCTTCATAGGCATAGCTGTAGGTCACTCTCAGTTAGAGAATTCCTCATTGAGACTCCATTCCCAGGTGCTTTGATTACTGTTAGTTGCTGTGAAGAGACACCATGTCCAAGGCAACTCTTTCAAAACAGTGCACTTAATTGGGGGCTTGTTCAAAGTTATAGAGGGATGGTTCATGATCACCATACTGGGAAGCAGACAGTCCTGGTGATGGAGCAATAGCTGAGAGCTTTATATTCTGATCTGTAGGCAGAGAGATAGATAAAGAGAGAGATGGAGAGACAGAGAGATGGAGAGATAGAGACCGGGCCTAGTGGGGGCTTTTGAAATCTCAAAGTCCACCTCCATTGGCACATCTTGTCTTTGGGTTCCTATTGCTGTGAAGAGACAACATAACCACTGAGACTCTTATAAGGGAAACATTTAATTGAGGTGGCTTACTCACAGTTTCAGAGGTTTAATCCATCACCATCATGGCAGGGAGCATGACTGCACGCAGGTAGAAATGGTGCTGGAGAAATAACTAAGAGTCCTACATTGATTGAGACACTGGGCAGTATCCTGAGCATAGGAAACCTCAAAGGCTGCCCCTACAGTGACACACTTCCTCCAACAAGGACATATCTACTCCAACAAAGCTACACCTCATAAGAGTGCCACTCCCTATGAGATTATGGGGCCAGTTACATTCAAACTACCACACACCTCCTCCAACAAGGTCATACCTCCTGATTCTTCCCAAATGGTCCCCATTTGGGGACCAAGCATTTAAATATGTGAGTCTATGGAGGCCATTCTCATTCAAACCACCACATTTGTTGAGTATGGATTGTGTTAAATTTATAACTAGAACTGTCATAACCCTTGTCAACTTGACACATAAACATTTCATTTTTAATACATAGCTATGTTCTTGTTTCCAAAGCTGCATATTTATCTAACAATGTACAATACAGTTCATCATTAAAAGTTCCCATAGTCTTTAAATATTCTGATACTTAGAAAATCTAAAGCCTCTTAATTGTCAGCCCCTATAAACTAAGAATCAAACTGTATATTTTGAACGTATAGCAGTCATTCCTATTTCAAAAGTGAAGAATCAGAACATAGAAGGTATAAATAAACTAGAAGACAAAACCCCAAACTCAGAAGAGAAAACATTTTATCTGGTAGATCCATGACTGGCATATGGGGGCTTGAAAAGTCATCAACCGGATTTCACAAGGCTTGGGTAGCCCCACTCCTCTAGCCAGGTTTCTTGCCACACACAACTTCTTTCTTAGGCTGATGTGCTAGCTAATTTTATGTTGTCTTGAAAAAATGTACAGTTATCTGAGAAGAGGGATCCTCAGTTGAGAAAATGCCTTCATAAGATTGGGCTGTAGGCAAGTAAGTCTACAGGGCATTTTCTTAATTAGTGATTGATGTGGGAGGACCCAACCCATTGTGGCAGGTGCCATCCCTGGGCTGTTGGTCCTGGATTCCATAAGAAAGAATGCTGAGCAAGCCATGAAGAGCAAGCCAGTAATCAGCACCCTCCAGGCCCTCTGCATCCACCCCTGCCTCCAAGTTCCTACTCTGCCTGAGTTGCTGCCCTCACTAATTTTGATGATGAACTGTTTTATGAAACTGTGAATGAAATAAGCCCTTTCCTCCCTGAATTGCTTCTAGTTATGGTATTTCATCATAGCAATAGTAACCCTAAGATAACTGGCTTCCTCCCTCCCTAAATCCCTCCTCAGTGGATGTCCATGATCCTGCTACGCCTCGAATTCTAGGGTCTCCAGTACAACGTAGACTTTACCTTCACAAATTCACAGAATGGCTTCACAGGAACCTTGTGAAAGAATCCCAACCTGTCACATCATACCTGGCCTTCGTACTATCCACCAATCCCCTCAGTCTTATGTTATTCATGCCTTCCAAACCAGATGGGTGATTTTGCCAGATTCTTTTGCCATCATGAGATGTGGTCCAGTCCCTTGGACCACAGCTAAGCATTAGCTTTTGTGTGCTTCCCCCAAGGGAACAGTTCCTTATTGTGCCAGCACAGAGTAGGAGGTTTCTCTTTAATGATACTGATGTCTTTAACAAGCACAGTTACTTTCTTATTACCATTCTGAATGATCTTCTGTCCTGAAACTTCTTCTGCCAAAGAAACTAGTCCATCCATTTAAAGTTTAGCTTCATTCAGTTTCTTAAGACATGGGGAGAATAATGTCAAAATCGCTCATGAATGGACACTTTATCACTTACTGATAGAGCCTTTTTTTTTCACCTTCTGATATATCATGAGCTAGGTCTCTATTATCTGAATTTCTGCCTCTGAGCTTCAACTGGAATAGTCCATTAAACTCCCTGCTTCCTACACTCAATGGCTGTTTTAGATCAAAGTTCCAAACTCTTCCATCCCTCCTACAAAACAGCTACAAAGGCTTAAAAGACACATGGCCCAGTTTATTACAGGAACAAACCCTCTCCTGGTCCCAGTTTCTGCCTTAGTTCACTTGCTGGGATAAAACACTGTAAGAAGAAACTCAAGAGGTAGGGTTTGACTTACAACTAACTCAAGCCTATATAGCCCATCATTGTAGATCATTCAAGAGGGGAAGAACTTAAGCAGGCAACCACATTATAGCCATAGTCAAGAGCAGAACACAGTTGATTAATTCATAAATGTATCCATAAATACAATGAGAGCTAGAAATTAGCGCCGCTCTTTTACTGAGTTGAGTAAATGATCTCCAGGGTGTTAAATACCTTAAATGAAAGCATAGTATTTTAAGCCACACGATCTCTGTCTTTCCCCTTCTTCAATATAGACTTATGGTGCACTGAGAAGTAAATAAAGTCAACTATTTACCCCAGTAGGTAGATTCTTATAGGTATTTTTCCATTTTTCTTTGTTTCAGTATTTTGTTGGTAAGACAGGGTTAGGTACAGTCAAATCCAGTTTTAATTCCAAATCTGCTGTAAAAAGTTGTGCCCAATTCATCTTCCAAGGCAACAATTACCCTGATACACAAACCACATAAAGACCCAACAAAGAAAGAGATTTTCAGACCATTTGTTTTTATGTTCATATATGTAAAAATTCTCAATAAAAACTTGCAAACTGAACCTAAGAACACATGAAAAAGATCACTCACCATGACTAAGTAGGCTTCATCTCAAAGATCCAGGGATGGTTCAACATATGTAAATCAATAAATATAACCTACCATATAACAAACAGAAAGACAAAAAAAAAATCACATGAGCATCTCATTAACTTCAGAAAAGGCCTTTGACAAAATTCAACTCTCGTTTGTGCCAGAAGTATTGGAGAAGAATACAAGAGACATACATAAACATAATAAAGACAGTTTACAGCCAACATAAACTTAAATGGAGAGAAACTCAGACTTTCTACTAACATCAAGAATAAATGAGGCCACCCACTCCCTCCATATCTATTAAATATAGTACTTGAAGTCTTAGCTAGAGCAACAAGACAACGGAAGGAGATGAGCAGGATACAAATTGGAAAGGAAAAAGTCAAAGTATCATTATTTGCAGATGATATGATAGAATATGTAAGCAACCCTATAAGTTCTACCAGGGAACTCCCACAGTTGATGATAAACACTTTTAGCAAAGTAGCTAGATACAAAATTAACTCACAAAACCAGTAACCTTTCTATATATAAGTGACAAACAAACTGAGAAAGAAATCAAGGAAGTGAGACCCTTCATAATAGCCTCAAATAATACAAAATATCTTGGGATGACTCTTACCACACATGTGAAAGACCTGTATAACAGGAACTTCAAGTCCTTGAAGAAAGAAATTGAAGAAGATATCAGAAGATCGAAAGAGCTCCCATGCTCATGGGTTGAGCCTATCAAAACAAACCCACAGATTATATGCAATCCCCATGAAAAATCCAATACAGTTTTACACAGATCTTAAAAGGACAATTTTTAGGCTTTTGATGGAAACTCAAAAGACCCAGGATATTTATAATAGTCATGACTAATAAAAGAACCAGGAGGTATCACCACCCCCCATTTCAAGTTATACTACAGAACAATCATAATAAAATTAGCATTGTATCGGCACTAAACAAACACAGTGATAAGTGTAATTGAACTCAAGCCCCCCACACCCACAGATACCTGATTTTTGATAAAGAAGTCAAACATACACACTGGACAAAAGACAGCCTCTTCAATACAGCATGCTGGACAAACTGATTGACTATGTAGAAGAATCCAAAGAGATACAAACTAATCACCCTGCATAAAAATCAACTCCAAATGACCTAAACATAAAGCCAGGTACACTGAACGTGACAGAAGAGAAAGTGGGGAATAGTCTGCATGCATTGGCACAGGAGACAACTTTCTGAACAGAGCTCCATTAGTACAGACACTAACATCAATAATTAATAAATAGGACCTCAGGAAACAGAGAAGCTTCTGCATGGCAAAGGACACCATAATATGGACAAAGTGGCAATCTACAGAATGGCATTTTTTTTTTTACCAACTACACATCCAATAAATGACTAATAGCCAAAGCACATAAAGAACCTAAGTGTTCCAAGATCACACATGCCCTGAGTAATGCATGGCTCTGGGTCTCTGTGCTTGTTCCCATTTGCTGCAGGAGGAAGATGATGGATGAGCAAGGTGCTGAGCTATGAGTATATCAGAATGTCACAAGGAACCATTTCATTACTACTGTTTTCTTTTTTAAAAAAAGAACAGTAGTGTTTGGTTTTACCCTAGGTTCCTGGGCTGTTGGGTCTCAGGTTCTTAGTCACCAAAGCAGTATCCAGTATGGGTTCTTTCTCGTGAAGTAGACCTTAGGTAAAATCAGATATTGGTTGGCTATTCCCCCAATCTTTGTGCCACCATGGCCTTGTCTATCTTTCAGGCAGGGCACTATTGTTAAAGGGTTTGTGGTGGGGTTGGCGTTTACATTTCTCTTTCAGTAGCGGAAAAAGTATCTTCCTGTACCAACGATGCTACAATATAGGGATGCAGGCTCTATGTAGGCATCATTTGACTCTCCACATTCAACAAGTTGTGTAGGTATTGTCTTTGACCTCAAATAGTGTTTGTTGGTATACCGATCCTTAATCCTTTATTAATCTCTGGAGAGTCTTCAAAAAAAGAAATGTATCTTGTCTCTTGTGATCATTCGAGAACGGATGCTTTATTCCAGGCCACAGCAAATTATTAAAGGCTCATTTTCTCGCTCTGTCTCCCAGTTTATTCCAATCTTTTCTGCTGCTGGTTTGTGGTCCTGTATTCCATTTTCCTCTTCTCCTTTCCTATGACCCAGCTCTCTATAGCAGTACATCGGTCTGTCATCTGGCCTCCTGCTCCTTGTATTAACTGGCTTGATGCCTCCCCCACACCAGCGATGTAACTGATAATCACTCCCAAGCCCAGCTAATCTCAGTGCCATCTGCTCTGTGCTGCTGTGCACTCTGTATGTAGAGAAACAAGCTCCCAGGGACAGGAGTGGTGAGACGCACTGTGAAGGGAATAGAGGAGCCCAGGCTAGGGAGACCTTCAGCATAGAAGGCAAGAGGAGGCGCCGTTCCCGTGAAAAGATAGTGCAGTCACGACTCAACATGAACCTGTGTGGGCAGCTCCAAGTAGAAATGGCCATATGTCACTGACAAGCACCAGCTCTCATATTGACTAGTCCACAGGCCTGAAGGTACAGGCAAAGCCGAGGGCCCCCCTGCCCCGGGATCCCCATTATGGCTGGTAGTCTTAGCTCTCTGTCTGTGGCTGGGAGACAGAATCCTCACTCTGTAGGAGTTCAGGCAGGGACTGGTGTGTCTTACCATCCTCGATTTTCCTACCCATATAAGTATCCCGCTTTCTGTTATATGTATCGCTAGGTACAATGCCACATTTTTGAAAAGTTATAGGATTAATTATGACCATTATTTAACAAAAATTACTTTAAATCATTTTGTGTAATGAGCCAGTACAAGCATAGATAAAATTGCCGTGGTGTGTTAAAGGAAAGATTAAGAATTAAAATTCTAGCGTTGATTAAACTTCAGTGAATAATTATATTATTTCCTTCTTTCATTGGGAGTCTTAGATGGAAAGTCTTGAGAAAAAGGAGTCTAAGGAATCAAAAGGCCACCAGAGGGCACTGCACCTGTAGAAGTTGCTCATTGGAGATAAACAAGTGAAGGAGAACCCTGGAATATAGGATTCAAACCAGAATTCAGACATTTCCATTTAAAAACAAGATTAAAAGATCTTTGATCCAGGGGTGATGGTGTGTGCCCGTGATTCCATACTTAGGAAGCTCAGGCAGGAGGATCCCGTTTGGAGTCCCAGCTGAGTTGCATAGTGAATCCCCTGCCACACTAGCATTTAGGTCCCATCTCATAAAAACCAAAACAATCAAATAAAAGAACATATTTGATATTTAAAAAAGCATTCTTGGCTGATTCTGGAGTTTGACGGTAGAGCGCTTGCCTCGCTTGAGTGTGGATCTGGACTGGGTCCCCAGCTTTGCAAACAGCTTCAGCCACACCTTCCAGAATCAAAACAAGTTGGTTAGTTATGACCGGAAACACCGTCGGCTTCACAGATCTGAAATCCAGCTGTTTATTTTTATTTTGAATTTTATTTTAAACTATGTGCTTCTGTATTTGTTTGGGTATGTACACAGGAGTGTGGGTGCCCAAGGGGGCTAGAAGAGGATGTTGGGTCCCCTGGAGCTCCATCTAGAGTAATCCCAGTTACAGGAGGCTGTGAGCTGCCAGACATGTGTTGGGAATTGGATCCTGGTCCTCTGCAGGAGTGGCAAGCAGGCTTACCTGCCAAGCCATCTCTCAGATGTTTATCATTGAAGTTAAATTTAAGTAACCTAGAATTATAAACTTATAAAGCTGAAATGCGAAAAGAAAAAAAAATCCCATAACAGGAAGGGGAGCTGTCCTGACAGCAGCCAGCAACAGTGAGGCTTGCTGTAGAAAGAAGAACTGAACATCACTTAAAGGTAGCAACGTAAAAGCGGCTTCACTTGCCCTAGGCCAATAGACTGAGAAGTGTTTCTGCTGAAACAATTTCAAGATGTTTCCCCAGCTTTCACAAAGAACCTTACAAGAATCCTTTTCCTGCACACGTTTTATATTTCAGGATCACCTTCCCTCCAAGCAGAAGGATTCTCTAACTGCCTTCATCTAGAAACTTCTTTGTCTGGGTAGAGTGAAACTTTTTGTAGTGTTTCTTCCAAGGAAATCAGAACCTTCTAGCAACTTAGTTTTCCCCTGTGGCAGCGTGCAAGAGACAACTAGGCATGACTTATCTTTTTATGGATGCTTCCAAAAATTTATGTGAAGTCTCAAGGATTATTTCTTATTTCCAGAGGTGTGTAAGTCTAGCCTCTCCTGACCTGGATCCTTTGGGCCACAGCACTGCTATCCTGATTTGAGGAGTTAGCCAGGAGCTGCTCTGCAGTCTAGCATGTCTTAGTTTAGTTATGTGCATTGAAGATAGCTGCATATTCTTTCTTGCCCAGGGAAATATGAAATAGACTCTTCTAGTGTTCTATATACTCTGAAAGACACTCTAGGCAAGGCAGGGAAACACTTTAGAGAAAGCCATTATTCTCACATTCTCTTTCTTTCTTTTACTAAATACTTATTGGATTCTGATCAACTGGCAATAGCTTAGTAATTTGGCTTAAATTAAAAATAAATATCCGTCAAGCAACAAAAACTTACGTTTTACTTTTGTGTTTTCAAGAAATTCTTAGAATGTATAAAGCACTCCAGGCACTGGCTGCACACTGGTAGCCGTGTGTGGACGTGATGGAGATCCAGGGTCACACTAGTCAGTGTGGTCACAACTCTATTAGTTTGTGTAGACACACTCTGTGACATTACATAATGGGGGACTGCCTGATGTCACCAATGAGAATGTATCTCACTGCTATTCAATGCATGGCTGTATACTGTTCATTTTTTTTTATAGACATCAAACCGTGTTTCATTCCTGTCTATTGTATATTATTAGAACCATCATTATTTTTTCCTTTTTATGATGCAGCGTCTTTCTATGCAGTCTACGCTGGCTTTGAACATTTTAATCGTCCTGCCTCAGGCTCTCAACTACTGGAGTTCAACTTTAATTTTAACTTACAGTAGAATTTAGATCGGCATCTTTTGCTCAACCATTTATGAAAATGGGAAATTCTAGTGCGGTTTTGGCCTCTATTTGTTATTTCCGTTTAACTCAATCTTTTCCAGGTTGGTCCCTACCCATTGCATGTGGAAAGCTACATTGCAGTTATTTTGTTGCATGAGTGATAATTCCTATTTCCAATAACTACTTCCTAACAGTCCCAGGACAGACATTATGTTCCGAATGCCACCCAGTGTTTACTTTTCCTTCTCTCCAAATCTCCAGTACCATGTAATAATAACTTCATTTTGGCAAACCAGTACCTGGATGTTTTTCTGAGATTTTAAACTATGTTTAAATGGAGTGGATTGTGCCAGGTTCTGATTTACTGTTTCCTTCCTTTTATATTGTTTATTGAACCACAGTTTTGCCAGGCTTGTACAGTCTGAGTTACTCATTTTAAAAAGGACATGGCGAGCATTCAGTAAGAGCCCTGTCATCGTCTGTTCATGCAAATATTGCTGGCTATGCCTGGGTTGCATTCTTTGCTTATACTGTCTTATACTACTTCATAATATACACCATAGCATACAGCATCATACTGTATTATTCATTTAAAAGATTCAACAAATCCCCTATTATTCTTTATAACAGATCCATCATTATGTGATTTTGGATCTACTCCTGAACAATTTGGGGGTATATTTTTCTTCTTATTTTCATTGCTCTTCTGTCAAGCGCTTGTGAACTCTTAATGATTTTTGGAGCCATCTCACTGGTTTCTGTCACCATAGTTCCCTCCCTCCTCCAGATTATTTGACATAAAGATGGATTGTCCCTGCTCAAAAACCTTCAGAGTGTTTTATGTCCCATAAAGCACAATAGACCTTTTCTGCCTGTGGCTTTCTACATTCCACAGAATGGTTTCAACACACACACACACACACACACACACACACACACACACACACACACTTCAGTGTTAGTCAGAAAGCATTGCTGTCACACATTAAGAGGACTCACTTTTTTCTCTCCTCTCTTTTCTGCCTGTGGCTTTCTACATTCCACAGAATGGTTTCAACACACACACACACACACACACACACACACACACACACACCAGTGTTAGTCACAAAGCATTGCTGCCACACATTAAGAGGACTCACTTTTTTCTCTCCTCTCTCTCTCTCTCTCTCTCTCTCTCTTTCTCTCCCCCTTCCTTTTATTTTTAAGTTTTCTGACCTGAGAGACACAGGTAATAATAGTTTGTATTTCACACAGTTGTAAGCATTGAATGCAACTTTTCATTTAAAGCATTAAAACTCGTGCCTGCAAAGTCGTTCCTGTAGTTCCTCCTCTTCCTCTTTATTGCTATATTGTGGTTGCTATTACTGTCGTAGCACTGCCGGAGAAGTCAACAAGTCAGTTTTGTTTGTCATTGGTTTAGTTGTGCTCTCTGTAGACCTGGAATCTTGAAAATCCTATGGAACTGAGAACTTGGGCCTGCTGGCTATTCAGTCACCCACGACCTCCCAATATACAGTCTATGCATGGAAGGCTAGTGCCCCCTCCCTTCTCTTCATTTTCCCCCTCTTCTTCCTCTTCTTCTGTTTGGTTAAGACAGAATCTTACCCTGAATTCTAGACTGAATTCAAAGAGGCATGTGCCACCACAGCTAACACCCCACCTGTTTCTACTCAGTTATCCTATGTGTGTGGGTATTTTACCTATATGTACATCTGCACACTATGTGCTGGTCTATTGCTCATGGAGGCCAAAAGTGGTGTCAGATCCCCTGAAAGTTGAATTATTGACAGTTGTGGGCCACCATGTGGGTATTGGAAACTGAACCCAGGTCCTCTGGAAGAGTTATCAGTCCTCTTAACCACGGGACAATCTCATCTCTCAAGCCCCCACCCCTGTATTCCTTATTAGCAATTACTTCTAGAGAAGGATCTGTGGTTGTTGTAGTTTATGGGAATGCATTGAAAATAGTTAGGTCTTTTTGCCTCACAAAATTATTGATAAATACTAAATCCCACAAATAAAGGGCGGTATATCATTGTATCAGAACACCATTAAACTGGAACAATGCAGTAACCTATGTTGAAATAATGTTCTTAGTATATAAAAGATTCAGTTTTGTGTGATACCATTTAAATAAAATGTCCAGATTAGGCAACTCAGGGCAGAATAGATTTATGATTGTTTTGGGGCTATGAGTGGAAATGAGAAATAACTACATGGGGGGCTTGAAAGAGAATGGCCCCCAAGTGGAGTGGCACTACTAAGAGTCTGGCCCTGTTGGAATGGGTGTGGCCTTGCTGGGATGGGTGTGGCCTTGTTGGGATGGGTGTGGCCTTGTTGGAATGGGTGTGGCCTTGTTGGGATGGGTGTGGCCTTGTTGGAGGAGGTGTGTCAATGGGGAGGTGGAATTTGAGGTCTCATCTTTGCTCAAGTCACGCTTAGCCTCTCAGTTTCCTTCCTGTTGCCTTTAGATCAGGATGTAGAATTCTCCAGCACCATGGCTGCATGTGTGCCACCACGCTCCCCTCCATGATAACAATAGACTAAACATGTGAAACGGAAAGCCACACCCTCAGTTAAATGGTTTTCCTTATAGGAATTGCTGTGGTCATGGTGACCCCTTACAGCAATAGAAACCCTAACTAAGACAGGCGTTGGTACCAGAGACGGGGCATTGCTGTGATGGCTCTGACCATGATTTTCTTGGAGGAATTTCGACTTTGGGATTTCGAGTTAGGAAAGCGGTGTAATGCTTCAACCACTGCTTAATGGGCCATCCTTGTAGGAGCGTGGACAATGGTCAAGCTTAGAAAGATTGGAACTGTGTGGGGTTGGCTCAAGAGGTTTCAGGAAAGCGTTTTAGTATGTTGCATAAAAATCATTCTTGTCCTATTTTGCTGAAAAAAGTGGCTTCTTTTTGCCCTTGTCTGAAGAGTCTGCCTTCGGCTAAAGTAAACAGTTTTGGATCAATTCCTTTGCAGAGGAAATCTCAAAAGAGCCAAGTACTAGTTGTGTGGTTTCTAGTGTTCATGCTTACCAAGATTTATAGTGAAAAAAGATAATCTAGGGAGAAAAGGAGCACCAGAAAGCATAATGAATCTAAGTTTTGTGTTCAAGTCGATAAACAAATTAAGAAATTGAATAAAGGAATTTGGTGGCCTCAGGGCAAGATCGCACTAAGCTAAATTTCCAATTTGTGAAAAGGAATTAAAGAAAAATTTAGAGCAGATGTGGTAGTGCATGCCTTTAATCCCAGCCCTGGGAAGGCAAAAGCTAGTGGGTCTCTGAGTTTGAGGCTAGCCTGTTCTACAGAGGAAATTCCAGAACATCCAAGCTCAGTCAGTGAAGGAAATCATCTAAAATGGAAAGCTGGTGAAGACTTAATTGAAAGATCTCTGAGTTCAAGGCCAGCCTCGTCTATAGAGCAAGTTTCAGGATAGCTAAGCTTATACAGTGAAAGGAACAAGGCTGGTGAAGCTGTAATTGAATGAGGGGGCCATGTTCCTGTTCACAAAGCAGGGTAGAACACAGATATGATGGACCCTTCCTTCACAATTAAGGAAAGTTGCTGAGGTCAGGCCCATGCCGGGGGTGTACCCTGTACGGAGGCCTAGGGAGGGCATTGTGTGAAGCTGTGGAGTTGAAGCCTAGATTGTCTTGAAGACCCCAAGATGTTGGAGATGGATGCTGGAGCTTCGGGAGGCCTGCCGAGGAGAGCTGCTAACAGGGAGCGGAACCAGCACAAGAGAGAAGTGTGTTACTGCAGTCAACAAGGCTGAATGGGGTTGGAAGTCTGAAAAGTGTTTTGACAGCAAACATGGAGATGCAGAGTTTGGAGTTTGCCCAGCTGGGTTCAGTCTTGCTTTGGGGTCAGTATTTCTTTACTATGCTCCCTTCCCTCTGGTTTGGAAAGGTAATTTATATTCTGTGTCATTAAATGTTAGAACCATGTGATCTGTTTTTTTATTGTTGTTGTTTTGATTTTTATTGGGAATTACAGTTAAGAGATTGCATGAATCTCAGAAGAAACTTTGAACTTTGGGCTTTTAAACATTGTTGAGACTGATAGACTATGGGGACTTTTGAGGTGAACTGAATACATTTTTGCATTATGATATGGCTACAAGTCTTTGGGGTTCAGGGAATAAAATGTGATAGTTTGAAGGAAGCCCTGTGGGAAATCCGATTATGTGAGACTTCTTAGTCACATTAGTCTTTAGAAGGGCTTGGTTGTACCATATGGGTCTTCATGTGAGACCATGTTCAAATTCCACGTAGCAGTGGAAGATTGCAGAAACAGTGATTTTGCTATGGGCTGCCTTGAAGTGTGGCAACATTGTTTACACTTGCAGCCATGTATGTTATAATCCTATCTGCTTTGGCCATAAGCGGGAATAACTAAGTCAAAAGAAAAAATGTCTGCCTTTTTCTTTTCACTTTTGATGTGAGATTCCCTTCTGTATGCTGTGAATATCATTGGTTAATAAAGGAACTGCTTTGAGCCTATAGCAGAGCTATAGGGGAGCAGAGCTAGGTGGGGAAAAATAAGTGGAATGTTGGGAGAAAGGAGACAGAGTCAGAGAGAAGCCATGTAGCCCTGCCTGAGGAAACTTTAGCCAGTAAACCACAGCCTTGTGGCAATACACAGATTAATAGAAATGGGTTAGATTAATATGTAGGAGTTAGCCAATAAGAAGCTAGAGCTAATATGCCAAACAGTGAATTAATTAATACAGTTTCTGTGTGATTCTTTCGGTTCTGGGTGGCCAGGACGAACAAGCAGCCTCCTCCAACCCACTTTTTTGAGAAAATGTCCTCACAGAATTATTAAAAAATAATTCGTCAGTTGGGACTGAACTGGGCTCCACAACTCAGCATTTGGACTGGTTGTAATTTTCTGTAATGGTCTCCCTTTGATGGAAAATTTTTTTGACTAGGGGTGAGAACTACAATTATCTGTGTATACAGGGATAAATATCTAGACTATAGTTAGGCATTATGTTGTCTTAGTAGAGTGGTGATTTTATGTTCTTCTACAAGATATATGATTTCACTGATTCTGGAGAGTTGGCTAAGTTTCCAGTACTAAGCATAATTTCCTTCTTATTAATTGGGTTTTTAAGTCCAATTAGAGAGCTTTAACATCAAGGGAAATGTGTTTGTTGTGAGGTTGTGTCTCCTAGAAATGTCAGAGAAGCAATACTCATGATGTCTCACAGACATGGCTGCCTAAACATGAAATGAACAAGGACAACACCAACAGACATGCTAACCCAGAAGGGGGAGAGCTCACGAGGCCTCATCCATACACAAAAACTACAACTAAGCAACGCTGAAAGCCAGAGAAACAGTTTTCCTCAGGGAATAACACACTAACAGGCTATACAATACCAGATGATCTTCCCTGAAAACATGGTTACAGGTGACATTATACAGCTTGAGCAGGTTGTATTTATATATTAGGAATACACACGTGCATGTGTGCACACACAGACACACAGACACACAGACACACACACACACACACACACACACACACACACACACGTGTGCACCACGTATGTAACAAAGAAAAAGAGGATATGAACTTGAAAGAGACCAAAAAGGGGAACATGGGAGGGTTTGGAGGGAAGAGAGGGAAGGACAAAATGGTGTAATTATAACAACAAAATTAAAAAGTTAAAAGAGCTAAACAAACAGAACAAACTCCCACCCAAAAGAATGATTCAATGTCAGACCATGTTGTGTCCGTACATTTTCTACATAGCAAATGAGGTAGTTAGAATAACTTAATGCAAAACATGACGCCTGTAGGAGAGACAGTCTAAGGAGGACGCTTATCAGTTCGAGAGACTTCAGACGCTCAGAGTGCTGGGAGCCGCTTTGTTTCCCGGCTGTGCATCCTTGAGGTGAACTCCTTCAGGTGAGCAACATCACCGTGGATTAAGTTAATTGGCTGTCCCTAATCCCTGGGTGGACATGCTAATTCCAAATCCAAAGACATTTACATGAGACGAGCAGGTTGCGTATGTATCCAGAGATGTTTAATGTGAACCACTCAAACTACTTCCTCTTTTCTTCATAAGGACGCGTGCAGGTTCTGGTAAGTACAAGACTGCTTAAAATATCTCAACAAAAATTATGCTCTACTCATTTTATTCTGCTTTTCCCTTTCATATCTAAGATTATAAACCTCTGTTTTATCTCTAACCATTAGAATAATAAGTGTTAGTAATAATAAATGTTACTCAGGTCTGACCTCAGTCTTTGTAGTATGCTGGGTATTGAAGGAGAAGAGAGCTTTAGCACCAGGAAATTGTGTTTCCAGTTTGGTGAAATATGAGGAAAGTTTATTTATTTGTGCTTATAATAGCATTATGCATTTATTATAGAAAACTTTCCAATGCATTAAAGAAAAGAACCTGTTGATAATCCAAGTGTTAATGGCTGCCATAGTGAATAACTACTATATATTTCCTTCGGGTCTCTTTTCCCTCCTGCCCAACAGGGCTGTGGTAATTAGCGATTAGCGATTAGTTTCCCTACAATGTCACCTGTGAATTGTCCTGAGAATAAACGTTCTGATTTGTCCAGTTTTCTACATCATCCTTCCCCAACTGCCCGAATTCCTCCTGTGTGGGAGAAAATTAAATAGAGAATATAATGAGTGGAATGGTGCATGCATCTTTTATTTTGTCCGATGGTTGGGGGACCAGATGCATCGTGTGGGTAGAGGTAACTGTTCAGGCCCGAGTTGCTGGAACCTAGTTAACCTAACCGGGTTAACCACAGAGTTAAATGTATTGTTAACTGAGACCCATCAGAAGGCAGACAAGCATAACCACAGCTAAGCCTGGTGAACCAAAGGGTGTTCTATGTTCATCCTGGAGCTGACAAAGTATTCATAACCGCTCCCTTGCCTAAGTTCCGGCAATGAGAAAGTTCTGAATAGAGAATGGACGATACTGGCAGCAAGCTATCACATTAGCAGCAGCCAGTGTTAGGGTAAATTGGGCTGGAGGCAAATACATTTTGTTAGTCAGCTCCCTTGCCGTCTCCAGAGAGTCAGGGGAGCAGAGAAGAAGTTCTCAAGATTCCAGTTTCCTTATTACCTCTGCCCCACTGGTTTTCAGTGCAAACGGAGCGAATTAAACATGTTAGGCTACTTGGCTTGTTTCTTCAGGTGACTCCAAAGTTTGTTATCCCAATCTCAGAGGGCATGTGTTTGAAAGTGCTTAGAAGAAAACTTTACTATCCAAACTTTGGTTAGTTTTACAAATGAAGAAAGAACTCAATAATCAAAGGGCACATCTGGCCACCGAGACTTAGCGCTGACATCACTGGTCTTGCGTGTGTGAGGTGGCCACATGCGTGCCGCGCTGGTTTCCCTGGTCTTGCACGTGTGAGGTGGCCACATGCGTGCCACACTGGTTTCTCCCTCCTCCTCTACTCTGCAGCTGTCATCTAAGCTTTTCATGGATTTCCTCTGGAAAGTGTTACCTTCTGTTTCCTGCCTTCAGTCTGGCTAGACATCCCTTCTTGAGGATTCGCTTGGCCCTCCGACTCATCATCAACTCACTTCCTGATTTACACCATTAATGTTCACGGATTCTTGGGAGTGCGATTACAATAGGGCCCAGTCTGACCCACTTCCTTGGAAAGGATTTGGTGGGTAACTCCTTCCCCAGTGATTGCTTTACGCACCAAACACAGACAGACCTTTCATTTAATGCAAGTGCTGAATCTCCATTATGGTGTGTGTGCTGTACTCACAGAGTCTACATCACCACGGGCTCTTAAGCCTCACTTCCATGAGCACAAAATCACACAGCTCCCTAAAACTTCCCCTAGTGACTTCTTCCACTGCTGCATGCTGGCAACCTTCAGCTTGCCTTTTATGGATTAGGCTCAAAACAGGGCTTGCTGTAAGGAAGTAAGGAAAAGGCTGGGGGAGCCTGCTAGTTCTTTCTCCTGTGGGGTTTGTCGTACATCTTCTTCCCTTTGGTCCCAGTACTAATTTTCTGTATGGTATATTAGCCCAAATCAAATAAATATAGAACCGTTCACAACATACAAATTCCCAAATGTCCACCAGGTTAACAGCATTTCCTACAGTGAGATGCAGACTAGTAACATTAAAACCTTCACAATGCTCCTATGATTGAAGCGTTTCATTTTTCTAGAAGGAGGTAAAAATAGATCTCAAATACCTATTTATGAGTTTTCAAATAAACATGTAAATGAACCAACCTAAAAATACATGGAGGTAAAGAGCTCTGAAGTCCTTTATTGAAATAGTGAAGGAAGTTTAAAAATATATTAATTGTACCTATTTATGGAGTACAGTGCGGCCTCTCAACCCAATACAATATGTGATAATCAGACCCAGGTGAATGGTGTAACTAGCTCCTCAGACACATTTGCCATTTGTTCTTGTTGGGAAGACCTAACATCTGCTTTCTGTCTTGAAGGACTCGGTTACCTGTCAGCCTAGTGACTAGAACAACAGGAGCCGTTCTTCCTGTCCACTTGTAGTCACACATTGGTGAGCCAGCCTCTTTCTTTCCTAGAGCTGGTAAGGGAAGAGAGATTAAGGAGGCTTCTCAAGGTCAGGTCAGTGATTAGAAGAGGATGAGACTCGACTTCAGTTTTGCTGACTATTAAAAAGCTGGATTCCCCAGCTCCTGATGCGCATGCCCGCTCTAGCTACCTTTATTAGCTTCAAGACTATAATCACTTTAAATCTCCAGGGACATGAGATGGGGAGACAGTTCATATCTAGGTTGATCACAGAATGATTTTTTTTCTCCTAAATGGCACATAAAGATTTGAAAATCACTTGGGATATGTAAGAAGAGTCTGAGATAATTGCTTGTAAATATTTATGCAGGTGATTTGGGCCAGATTTACAGTGCAATATTCCTTTTGGTGTCTCCACACTACCATTCAAATCTATTTCATTCAATTTGTCTTCAAGATCTGAGGGCTTTCTTTTGCTTTCAAAGGCACTAATAGTTAAAGGGAATTAAAACGACAGAAAGAGTCATGATATACCATGATAAAGAAGACCCAGAGAGGCAAAGCCTTTCTAAAGTTGTTAATTTTGTCAGTCAGATTCTGATTTCAAGGAACCCCTCTGCGGTTTTCTAAAAGGGACTGTTCTTCCATTCCCCAGTGTTTTGTTTTAGAACTCGTAGTTCACACATTGATGGCACCATTTTCATCAGTTCGTAGTAATTTGATTATTTATTTAGTGAGTAGTGCTCAATGTAAGCTTCACTGATGATTTATTGTATTTCCTAAATTTCAGAGGGAACATCTGATTCTATTTTAAATTCTATTTATTCTATTTTAACATATCCATTGTAGATCACCATGATACATTCTTTACTTAAGGATACATATTCCTCTAAATACTCGCATTTCCTTCCACCCAAAAGTCATCTGAATTTAAACCTTTCCTTGTCCCCTCTCCAATCCTATTTAAGCCACGAAGGATTAAATTGATGAATTGCCAAACTCTTATTTTTCTCGTTGGTGGGGCTCTGATTGGTGTCTCTTTTGTGATTTTTTTTGAAATCCTACAATATTTTTTACTCTTAAACATTTACGTAGTTTAGTAGCACTTAAAAAACCAGGCTGAGGATGTTGCTCAGCTGTTCAAAATACAAGTGGCCCTGGCTTAGATTCCTAGTCCTGAAAATCAAAACCAGAAATTAAGCAATTCCACAAATGTTACCAATACGTGTACCATCCTGAGATGATTTTGAGTTCATCAGTTTCAGGTCAATCTCTGTTGGCTCTCATAGTCCATTCCTGGCTTGGACCCACAGTAACCTTGGTGTGGGTGTGGTGTATCCATGGCTCCATAACTGCAATTTTAAGCAATTTTCTGTGGAGTGCCAGCCAGATCTTTCAAGCATTGCTGGAGATGGGTGTGTGTCCAGACACTTGGAGGTCCCCTGAGTCATCTGCAAACAGTGGAGGTGGGTAGTCAAACAGGAGCTCAAAAGGAGATCATTCACAGTGTGGGTAATCAACCAAAATAGAGCAAGTAGCAGAATTTCTTGCCAAGGAGGTCTGTTTTTTGGCAATGTTTGGCCAGTGACATTTAGAAGTTTTATTCATTTTGTCAACTCGGCCTGAAGATTGAGGGTGGTGTCATTTGTAAAAGCTCCATTTTAATCCTCTGTCCAGGTAGAAAGAGCTTCTACTCAGCCTGAAATATGCTTTTCCTTTGGAGACCAGTGCCACATTGGTATCCCATCGAGGTTTCAGATGCAAACTCCTGCCAGGTGATCCAGTCTGCCTGGCTACTCTGCCTAACTCCCTGGGGGTCCTTACTCCTGCCTAACTCTTTGCGGGTCCTTTGCTGGTCTAAACATCCAGCCTAGTCTCATCCTCATAGACTCAAAGAGACTTGACTGATTCTGGGTCTCACATTTTCCTTGGCCGCTGCAAGAGGACTCTAGAACCTTGCCTAGAGTTCGCGCTTCCCAGTTCCAGAGACTTCAGCGTGCGGAGAGGCCCCAGGGCAGCATTCTCTCTGAACCAACAACGGGGGCTGGGGGTGTTGTTGGAATCTTTCTGGAATAAGCACTCTGATACAAACAAGAATGGAAGAGGGGAGATGTCCTTGCTGGGACCAAAGCCAGGACAGCTCCTGAAAGGCTCTGATCTCCAGACCAGTTTGCATAATTTATCTATCATCTATCTATCTATCTATCTATCTATCTATCTATCTATCTATCTATCTATCTATCTATCTATCGTGCATTAGTGTTTTTCCTGAATGTATCTCTGTGTTAGAGTGTCAGATGTTGAAGTTATAGACAGTTGTGAGCTGCCATGTGGGTGCTGGGAATTGAACCTGGGTCTTTTGGAAGAGCAGTCAGAGCTCTTAACCACCGAGCTATCTCTCCAGTGCCCAATTTGTACTCTTTTATATTCTAAAATCACAAGGTGGAGCGGGCAAACAAGCAAGCATTAGCATTATCATACAGTCTCAGTGGCACAATCCAGACTATTGTGAAAATAAGCTATTTTCCCTCCCTCTTGAGGTCTCAGCCAAAATGAGTGAGACACCATCTACTAGTGTCTCCGTGATTCCTCTGACTTCTTCTGAAGGTCAAGTTCCTATCCCTCGCCATTCAAACGTCACTCACCCTGTGGTGGCTAAACGCATCAGCTTCTACAAGAGCGGAGACCCCCAGTTTGGTGGTGTGAAGGTGGTGGTCAGTCCTCGCTCCTTTAAGACCTTCGACGCTCTCCTGGACAACTTATCCAGGAAGGTGCCCCTGCCCTTTGGGGTGAGGAACATCAGCACACCCCGTGGAAGGCACAGCATCACCAGGCTAGAGGAGCTGGAGGACGGCGGGTCCTACCTGTGCTCCCACAATAGGAAGGTGCTGCCCGTTGACCTGGACAAGGCTCGCCGGCGCCCTCGGCCCTGGCTCAGCAGCCGCTCTATAAGCACACATGTGCACCTCGGCTCTGCTACTGCCCTGGTGCCCACCACTGCGCCCGGCGTGCTCCGTGCTCCGAGGAGGCTTGTGGTCTTCCGGAATGGCGACCCAAAGACCAAGCGTGTGATCCTTCTCAGCCGGAGGATTACGCAGAGCTTCGAGGCCTTTCTGCAGTACCTGACGCAGGTCATGCAGTGTCCAGTGGCCAAACTGTATGCCACGGACGGAAGAAAAGTGAGTGTTTTTGCTGATTCCCAAGTCATCTCCCCTGTGTATGTGCGTACGCGCGTGTGAGTGTATACATGGGCATGTATGTGCATAGTAGTCTTTGTCTTCTTGTCAGAACCTGATGGGTTATTGGGTCGGAAGGCGTCTGCTTCCCCCCCCCCATTCGTTGTCCGTGAACATGTTTTGTTCATGTTTTGTTTGTTAAGTTCAAAACTTACAGTTTTGTTAAAGAATACCATTTTCATAGTATTCCTTAGAAACAAGTGGCCAAGAGTAGTGTTTTCCCATCAAGAAAAAGCTTCTTGCTAGTATCCCCGTGGCAGGTCTGCAGGGTCTGCGGGGTATGCGGGGTCTGCGGGGTCTGCGGGATCTGCGGCTAACGGTACGAACTCAAGACATCAGCTTTCAACCTTGCTGTTGCTCATGTCCTTGCTCAGTTGGCTCTGGATTGGCGGGCACTTGGCTGCTGTAACTGCAGACTTCGGTGGGGAATACGACATTGCTTTTAAAGATATTTAGTTATTCCAGAAAACAAGCCTCTCACTTTTTAGCTAGTATGCAGGCTCAATAGGATCTATGGATCTGTTTACACCCATCCCCCATCGTGCCTAGATTAATTTTGTGTACGTGATTGGTATCTAAGAAAATGTCAAAGTGAGCCATTCAAAGTTATAAATATACCTCATGGAAATATCAGTACTTGCTCATGTGTGGACAGTGACTCTGCTTTCTTTTAGGTTCCTAGTCTCCAAGCAGTGCTACTGAGCTCGGGAGCTGTGGTGGCCGCTGGAAGGGAGCCATTTAAGCCAGGAAACTACAACATCCAAAAGTCCTTGCTTCCTGCTAAGTTACCAGGGGTCTCTCATCGCGTGCACCGGAAGGGTAAACCCACGTTAGAGAAAAGAAAGAGTAAGTCTCTCATAGATAGTCACTTATTAGCTCTGAAACTTTCTTTTGCTTTACCAGGAAAAATTATATTTAAAGGACCAGATTCATTTATCACAAAAGACAAACTATGAGAGGATTAAAAGTATTCGAAAATGAGATTTGTAGCATAGGTTCCAATAGGTCTTAATAATAAAAGTCCAGAGTCAGGTATTGGGGAAAATGCTGAGAGATCAGAGAGACGAAGGAGCAAAACCACGGACATCTTAGCTCTCAACTCTCTAGCTAAAAAGAGACTGAGCTTCTGTCTCCTTCCTCCTTATCACTTCCTGTCTCCCCCCAGCCATATCACTTCCTGCCTGTCTGTACAGACCTCCAGATCTCTATGGCTAGCTAGTGGCTAGCTCTGCCCTCTGATCTTCAGACCAGCTTGAATGATCACCAGAGAAATTCGCTAGTGTATAGTAGAAAATAGTCTCAGATATCTGGTGAGTTTTCAAAAGACTTCCAAATAATCAATGATACACATTTTTACGTGGATGAAATATACTTTTTTTGGTTGTTTTTTGAGACCGGGTCTCTCTGTAGTTTTGGAGCCTGTTCTGGAACTTGCTCTATTGACCAAGTTGGCCTTGAATTTACAGAGATCGGCCTCTCTCTACCTCTGAGTACTGGGATTATAAGTGTAAAAGCATGCACCATCACTGCCTGGCTATTTTTTTTTAAACAAAATGTCAGAATTTTTTGCTTTGGAAAGAGTTTTATAGAACTGTATAAGTGACTTCTCTGGTAGTTGTAGACTTTTGTCTGAAGGAGCATTCATAGCTGAGTTCAGTAAATCCGTGGTCTATATAAATTAAAAAAAAACTAACTATATACTCTACCTTCTGAAGCTGTTCCTGTAAAATTATCTATGCCTAGAAACATTTTTGATCAAAATAAAGTATTTCGTTCAGCCAGTTCACATTAGTAACAATAATCTAAATTTTGAAAATTTTAGGATTTGATTAGCAGTGTGGCACTGTCACTGGGATGGGGAGAAAGAGGGCATCTGGAGGCCCAAGAGTGTGAGAGAGTTATTCAGTTCCCCGCTGTGCTCACTGTCTCCAAGGGAATAGAAACTCTATGCCGACTGTCATGTACACATGAATTCGAATTTTCATTCTTTTTAGACTTGGAATAATCTTCATTTTAAGAAGTGGTAATCCCTGTTCTTATTGCTAGTATGCTGAAATAATTTATTGCCTCTATCTGATTATTTCAGGAGTACATTCATATTTGTTAATGCACCTATTTTTAGGTATTAGTTGCCAAGCATATATGATGCATATAGTTGTACTGTTTTACCTTGATCAATTTTCTGAAGTGAACTTGCTCTTTTTGTGTCTCTTATCAGCTCTTTATTATTTTTGATAGACTCTGGGGCTGTGAGAGCTTTGTTAAGTTTTACTTCCTCAAGTGAAGAATGAGAAATTTTTATTTACCAAAAACTATAAAAGTATTTTTAGGGTTAGCTCTGAAAACTTCAAAGACAATTACTGTAGGGGACATGTGTAAATCTACAAGGACTTCTAGGAAGAAATCTCTCACGTTAAAAAGCACAACTGCTTAAAGTTAATGACAGACTTCATATTAAAAGCCACACTTGGACTGTGTCAAATGCTGATGTTTTTGTGTCTATGTAAATAAATTAACTGCACGGACGACACAAATAAAATTTAAATACTATTTGACTGATCAAGTATAAAGATGGTCAGCTTCCATAAGGCTGCTGAGTGTCTTTTGCACGTGCTTAAATGGAACCCCACCACACACTGCTGTTTGCCATTGTCTCTTACTGGGATCTACAGACCTTTGTCAGATTCCAGTTTCAGTACTGGTAAGCAAATAAACCACACAGAAAACATTTTTACCCAATATAATCACTAGTAAGTTGTACTTTATATTCTTCTTATTGACATTCCTTTAGAAATTAAAATTCTAAATATGTTTCCTTTAAAGAATGATTAGTTTACATTTAATAGTGGTTTGAAAAAAAACCCAGAAACTGTAGTAAGATTTCTCAAATAACCATTGAGTATATAGAATTTAGAAATGCATCTGTAACGTTTTATTGCAAAATACAGAAAAAATGATATTTTGTACTAATTTTTCCTTTTCTTTTCTCTTTGCTGCGTCTTCCTTGGGATATTTACAACTTCCCCTTTCTATGCTGGTTTTTAACATGGCATCTTTTACTCTTAAAATCTTGAAAGTGAGTGCACGTATGCCTTCAGTCCTAAGTTCCCAGATTGAGTCCCTGGCGTCTGAGAAAACAGGTGACTGCTCTTCAGACTGTTCTGTAGTCCCTGAAAACAGCTTGACCTGGGAGAAGCGTGATTCTCAGGATCTGCCAGCGTTTCCTTCCGAAGACGGTGTTGAGAAGTCCGTTGTTTTTAATCAGGATGGCACTATGACCGTGGTGATGAAAGTTCGATTCAAGATCAAAGAAGAGACCATAAAGTGGACAGCCACTGTCGATAGAGCCGGGCTTCCAATTAACGACGGGAAGAGCGAGCAAAGCAGTTATCTGGGAAGAACGGATAATCGACCATCCAGCCTAACGCATGCAGCACGCTCATTGTCTGAAGACGTCACAGATACCACTCAGCAGGGCAGTCTGACAGAGGAAGAAAACTCTCAGAAGACAGAGCAGCAGGCTGAATCATGCAGCTCTGCTGGCTGGGAGAATGTTTCTGTGGACACAGATGTTATTCAGGGAGTCCAGAAGCAAGTGAAACGTTTTTATAGGCCCCCAACCCCTGGGCCAAGGAGAAGGAGACAGAAGAAGTCTGTGATAGGTACTGTCACTCTAGTATCTGAAACCGAGGTTCAGGAGAAGCAGTTTTCCTATAGTGAAGAAAGAGAGGGTGGGGAAAAGTCCGAGTATCACGTGTTTGCACATTCTTGCAGTAAGATGTCGTCAGTATCTAATAAACTTGTTCATATCCAGAGCAATGATGAGTCGACACTAGAAAGAACGAAGGAAAGTGGACTGCTCACGTCAAATGCCGTAAATGCTGGCGCTATAGAAATTACAAGTCAGAAGGTCTTCAAGATGTGCCATAACAATGGCTTACCACCAACTGTGTCGGAGAATTCAGTGGTGGAGGAAGGCATAGTTGATAGGGTAGTGTCAGACAAAACTGGTATTAAGCACTTCAGAACTTATGGTGAGACCCATGACAGGTGCCGTTCGATTGCAGCAGATAGAACTCTTTCCTCGGGTAACAACTCTGAAACCGACAAAAGTATTTCTGAGTTTCCTTCTGTAGGGTCTTCAGCTGTCACCACAAGAGTAGACACGCTAGTTAAGGAATTTGCTCACTGTGGCTTGACAGAACTTCAAGAAAATAGAAAGCAGGTTTTATCCTCTTTTCCCAGTAAAAAGAAGAAATCTCAGCCACATATGATAAATCCCAGGTATAAGAAAAAAGTGATTGAAACCAAAGGAACCTCTAAAAAAAGTGGGAAGATAAACAAAGAAGGAGCAATTGCCCAGGAAATACTACTGAGAGATTCAGACGGTCCTCTTAAAGGAGGGAGATTTAGTAAGGAAGCCCTCGATACAAGTGATTTGATAGCTGAATCAAATCATTTCTGCCCCCAAAGTAATAATATCAGTACCAAGATTTCCAAGAATTTCCATAAAAATAAGTTAAATTGCTTTCAAAATCCTAAGACTCAAAGGCTTTTAGTCAAAAGAAAACCCAGACCACTAAAGATGATAAGTTTAGGAGGGCTCAGAAAACAAGAAATTGGTCAAGGAGATAAAGTATTTCTCCACAGTGAATCTAACCTTCATAAAAGTAATTTGGAGAATCAAAGTTTACTTCATGTCTTTAATATCCTTGAGGAACACCAGAAACCTTTCCATAGTCCACAGTCACAAGTGGAGATAGTAACAGGGAATTTAAGAGGCGTGACAAACAAGAGTTTAGTCCCTAAAGTTAATGATTTATACGTAACTTTAAAAAGCCAGAGAAAACAAAAGGTAGATAAATTGAAGTCAGGTGCTATAGTAAGTGAGCAGCATGTTACGAGTAGGGCAGGTCCATTAGCTTCCTTCAAAAAACCTGATTTTCTTGAGAGTATTCCCCATCATTCAGTTAAGAACTATGTACAGCGATGGTTGCAGAACATAAATACATATCAAGATTTTGAGCCCAGAAATTCAGCTCCACTATGCAAAAATGGAAGTAGTGTGGTAAATTATAACAGTAACGGTTCTCCAGGAAATAATCTCCACACAGCTTCTTCAAAAAGAAATAGTTTTGTTTTGGAAAGTAATAAACACCAAACTAAAAATGACAACTGGACAGGCAATAAGAATCAAGAGGCTGGTGAATCTCTTGGTGTTAAAGATCATGGCAAGGAGCTAAATAAACGTGCCTGTGAGAGTCAAGATGTTTCTCTGCAAGACCGTGGCTCTTTGTCACTAGCCACTGTTAACCATCATAGTACTGAAAGTCATTCATCTACTGAGAAGTCCGGACCAGAAGTGAATCTTATTTACCAAGAAATGAACCTACCTACAAAAGGGCAAAGTATTGAGGCTGCCACTCAGGTAGACACCATGGGAGAGAATGTTCTGAAGAACTACTTACCAGCCCTGTTGCTTCAACATCTGGAAGCTTTTATTGGTAGCAACAAAAAAAATCAGAATGGTATTGCTCAGATTCCGGGTTCATTGGCAGATGTTGCATTTTCTTCTGCGATATATAATTCATCCACTAACCTCCTTCTTGCTTGGCTTTTGGTGCTAAACCTAAAGGGAAGTATGAATAGCTTCCATCAGAATGATACTCATAAGATCACCAGCAGATCTGCAGAAACAGTTGCATTGTTGGAAATCCTGAAGCACATTGCCATCACCGAGGAAGCTGACGACTTGAAGGCTGCTGTTGCCAACTTAGTGGAATCAACCAGAAATTATAGTGAACCCAATGAGAGAGAACAAGTTCTGGTACCAGCAAATTGTACTGCAGCCAGCATTCAGAGTGTTGTCAAGGGTAATGAAAATGAGAGAACACAGAAGAGGCTCTTGGATGAGGGTTACTCTGCCAGGGAGGACTGTGACCCTGAGTTCCGTGTTTCAGAAATGATTGATAAGGAACATACCTCTCAACGTGAGGTGTGTACTGTGAATATGGCTTATCCTTCAAAAGAGACAGGTAACCCTAACGATGCCTTTTTCACTAGTAATAGTTATACTATGAGTCAGCTCTCCCCAAATGATGCTTTGTCCCTAGGAGCGGGCTGTTTACTTACCGGTGGTGTGTGTTCCCATAAGGTTTGTGCTCAGACAGAGAGCATCTCTGAGGCAGCTTGCCTGAGTGCTGAGACTTACGTTCCTATCGGAGCCTGCAATAAGGTTGACTTTGTGAATTCAGAAGAAGACAAATGTGGTGATAATTTAGAATTAATTGAAGAACTCCAGACAGTTGATGAAGTTCCGAAAGATTTAAATATTTTGGTAGGCTCTGTGCATAAAAACGACTCTAATGTATTAACATCACATCAAAATGTCAGTGACTTAAGCTCCTGTGGTCTTTTCCCAGGGAAAACTGATTCCGAAATTGATAAGGATTATAGCTCTCTAGAAGAGCTAAAAAATTGCTCACTGAAGAAAATTGTGAATAAAAAGAAATGTCTATCTTTTGATAACGAAGAATCAAGAACTTCTGAAGATCCAGGCTCCACAACCAATACCATGACATCAAACGAAAGAAACAGCGTTTCAGAATTAGAATCTTTTGAAGAATTAGAAAGCCAAGCTGCAGATATTTCTAATATAAAAGTAAGTGCTGAAGAACAAGCTACTGAGGAGTCTGTGAAAAAAGAGTTAGAGGCCAGGATGAGTTTGAAGTCGATGCACATATCAGGTAGGAATACTATCAAAGACGAAAGAAATACTGTGATTTTGGAGAAAATTGGTAGGGAGCAGGTGACATCACCATCTTTAGGTTTTTTCCATGATTCTAATAAAAATATGGAAAAGGAGATCAGTGTAGGAGAAAATAAGATGAGAGTTAAAATGATGGTAGAAAATATTGAAAATGTAAATTATACAGAGTCCTCACTTAATGGTAAAACCCATCTCAGAAGTCCTGTGACTTCAGACTGGTCAGACTGTAGACCAGACAGTGAGAGGGGACATCCTCATAAAACATCCAGTGACGGTCAGAGTGACAATGATGACGCTGCCCAAGATAAAGAGCACAATAGAGGAATTGTTAAAAGGGCAATCGAAAAGCTTTATGGCAAAGCAGAGATTATCAAACCACAATTTTTTCACGGGTCTATACACAGATCTCAAGTTTGTCCTTATAATCCCGTGGAAGTTCGGTGTGCTAAGAAAACAAATTTTGATGCTTCTGAGTGCCAGTCATTAATCTCTTCTGAACAGGAATCTAGAAGTTCACTCCTGTTTCAGGAATTCCAGGAGGAAAGACAAGGTGAAGGTGACATCAACGGCATGAGAGAAGGTTTTGGGGGTAACACCCTAGAACATGTTACAAAACCAGCCGAGCATGACAAGGTCCTTAGAAACAGAGAGAAAGGAGAGCTGATTGACAACGGCAAATGGTTCCTGCAGGAAAATCATTTGTGGAGAGTGTCACTTGACAACACTGGCATGTATGGCAATGCAGACACCACATCAGTGGATACTCTCGTTGATAAGAACAGCTTGGAGGTGCCATATTCACATTTTGGAGACTTGGCTCCTGGACCAGCAGTGGCTGAATTGTCCTCTTCAGAACTGGAGGAAATGACTCAATCCGTTGAAGTGAAATGTAACTATTTTAACTTACCTCATGGTAGTGACTCTGAGCCCTTTTGCGAAGATTTTCTAGATGCGCAGAATAAAACCCATCCCAAAGAGAGAATGCCAAATCATCACAAGGAGGAGAGGGCTAATTATCCATCTGAAAGAGTGTGTACATCTGTTACACAAACCTTTGCTCCTGCTGGTAATAAAGTCCACCCTGTCTGCAATGATGCTATTAAAACTCAGCCATTACCTGGGAGTAAAATCACTTCTGGTGCACTTCAGGAAGGTGACTCTTTGGATAAACTCTATGCTCTTTGTGGTCAACATTGTCCAATACTAACAGTTACCTTTCAACATGTAAATGAGGGAGACCGAGGCTTTGCTTACCGCAAAGATTCTGATATAGAAAATTCTTTGGGTTACCACTTATGGATGAAAATATACCCGTTTCTGCTGCAGTCAAACAAAAACAAACTCAGCAGCGAGAGACATAATGCAAGTGTGAGCAAAACACTTATTGATAATGCCATTGGTGGACCACTTGATCAGTTTTATTACAAAAACATGGTTGACTTGATGGATAGAAGAATGAAACACACACATATTAACTCTTTGAGCTTAGAGGAAAAAATGGATTTGAAGAAATTCCAATTATATTTAAAGAAAAGGTTTTCAGATCTCATGCATGCATCATTGCTAGTTGTAGAGGATATAAATTCCATTACACTAAGCCCTAGAAATCGGACAAATAACTTCAAAAATGTTGATGAGAATAGCAGCTTAATTAACAGACCCCAGAACTCAAGAACAAATCCTAACCAATCAGCAACAGAAAATCCCTTCGAACTGTTTGTTCTGGCTTACGTGTTAGCTATTTGCCAAGTTGAGAAATCCATAAATATCAGAAATGGAAATATCTTGGAAATATATTATATTTTAGAAGGTGAAATTTTTTTAATCTGGGAAGAGGAAAACCAATTAAATGTAATAGATATTGAAAGCAATAATAAGCAGGATGGTTTATAGCTACAGTATGAACCCAATCATTAGCTGGGTTTTCCATTTTTTTCCATAAAAAGGTGCAATGTATGGGATGGAATTTAGGCTAGATCCTCTCTAAGAATTTCTTACTTTCAAATATCTGGAAAACATACTCTTGGATAAAACGATTTGGCTTTCTTCATTGCCTTGTTCTTTGTTTCTTAGTAATTATGGTTTTATGTGGTTTCATTTTAAACTTACAAGATTTTCTGTACCTATGACATTTTTGACCAGAATATCAGAAATACAGCCAAGATAAGAAATATGTCTTTAAAAGTATTAACTATGTATGTAGCATATTGGATAATTAGTGAATAAATGTAACTTTAAAGTACTTAATTTATTACTTTAAGTGCCGATTAAATAAAAGTGTGATTGCAAGCTATCACAATCTGCAAATTCCATGTTACAGAGAGTCTCGTCTCGTCCCCACAGATATCCACTGAGGCTACTAAGTGTTCCATAGGACAGTTGTCCCCTTTGTCCCTCCAGTATGTTTTCTACAAATTATAGACAGGGTTTCTCTGTCGCTTTGGAGCTTGTCCTGGAACTAGCTCTTGTAGATCAGGCTGGTCTCAGACTCACAGAGGTCCAACTGCCTCTGCCTCCCCAGTGCTGTCAAATTTTAATCTTTAAATTAAATTTTTAAAATTTATGTTAACAAAGTTTTATATATTGTAGTTAAGATAGAATTACATGACTTCTCCCTCTCCTTTCCTCACACAATACCTCCCATGCACCCTCCATCCAGCTCCTCTAATGTCTCTACTCCAACTCGCAAATTGATAGCCTCTTTGATTATTATTGTTTCATGTATATGAACAAATGTGTAAGTACAGCCTGCTGATTATATTTTTGTTGCTTGTGTGTATTTGCTTTCAGGGCTGGCTACTTTGTATTGGATAACCAATTAGGAGACTTGTCACTGGGTGAGGCTAGTTTTTTCCTCTCTCAGCACTCATTTGCCTATCGTTTTTTACGTAGGCGTCAGACCCCATGAGGTTTCACTTTTCTGTGTTACCATTGTCCCTTGGTATTATCATTGTTAGGTTTTGGTTTTGCAGCTATTTTTAAGAGAGGCAGTCTCACAGAGGACTTCCTAGTATTCTGGCTCTTACAAGCTGCCATTTATCTACCTACCCATCCTTCTGTCTATCAATCGTCTCTATCTGGAGCTAGGAAATGTACATTGAGAGAACATGTGACATTTGTCTTTACAGATCTTGGATACATTGCTCAAAATAATCTTTTCTAGGTCTATCCATTTACCTGAAAATTTCATGACTGAATTTTTCTTTACAGTTATAATCCAATATATATGTATACACACACACACATTTAACTTCCTGTAAATGTAGAATGATTCTCGAAGTTTATCAAATAACCTTGGTGCTATTTGCTTCTCCTCCTTTTATACTGACCTCCGTCCCATCCCCAGTCTTCTTGTTTTTCCGTTTCTTCATAAATATCACTTATATTCTGCTATTCCCTCTCAAGCCTCTCCCCGTGCCTGTGATCCCTTTATATTTTCCTGGGTTGTATGATTACTCCGTGTTGTATAGTCACATCTGAAGATCTGAAGTTAAAAACTGCATACGAGAGAACATGTGGTGTTTGTCTGAGTCTGGTATAACTCGCTCAATACCCTGCAGATGACTAGGTACTACTGATGGCCGCTTATCTGAGGCCAGGGACTATTGTCTTAAAATGGAGTGGTAGATTTATGCATTTGCCCACCAGGTGGCAGTTGTGCAATGCCTTATCAGAAGCTGCAGCACTTTGAAGTATTTCTTGTGGAGAATACCTGACTGCCAGGAACAGCCTGGGCTGTCTGCTTCTGCTTGGAAGAAGTGGGGAGGGGTGGGTCTAACCATGTAGATATTTCCCCAGGTCTTCAATGTAGAGGGCACAGCACTTTTCAGAACGAAAGGAAATGCGCTATTAGTAAGTCGAGTTGCAGTTCCAGTGTAGAGGATTATACAGTGAAACACCACTGTCATTTGTCAGTAGGACCCCAGGGAAAGCCAATGAAGGGCAAGGCACTGAAGTTTCAGCAGAAGCTGAAGAAAATCTCATGAGCTGTTGTCTCAATAGGTGGGGGTGAGCTTTACAGGAAACACTCAGATTGTTCCCTTTAGCTGTTTAATCCAATCACCTATTTTCAAGATTCACACTTAATTCTTGGGTCTACATTTTTTATTTCTGGCAATTGTTGATGAACTAGACCAATACAGTGAAGTCTTCTGAGGAGCTGTCCTGTAAATTCATAAGGAGTTCACCAGACTTATAAAACTTTAGACGTTTTAGAACTAGGAATCATGTCTGACAGTATGGTCCTGACAGTATGGGCCTCAGATGCTAAAAGTATCTTCAATGCGGCTGGACAGAGACTAACACAGAGGGAGACCAGGTGGAAACACTTTCATGTGACTTCATCTGTGTGTTCAGTGCTTATGAATCATACCTAGTTCTGGAGTGTGAGCTCTCATTTTTTTTTTTTTTTTTTTTTTTTTACTTTTGGTTGCATTGATTTCATGCTGAATTTCTTTCTTTTTTAAAATTTATTTATTTATTTATTTGTTTATAAAAATTTGCACTTGCTCCCCTCCTCCCCATACCCTCCCATTCCCCGCACTCCCCAACTCCCTCTCCTCCTCCCTCTCCAGTCCAAAGAGCAGTCAGGGTTTCCTGCCCTGTGGCAAGTTCAAGTTCCTCCCCCCTCCCTCCAGGTCTAGGAGGGTGAACATCCAAACAGACTAGGATCCCAAACAGCCAGTACATGCAAACGAAACAAGAGCCAGTGCCATTGTAAATGGCTTCTCAGTCAGCCCCCATGTTAGCCACATTCAGAGAATCCGGTTTGATCACATGTTCGTTCATTCCCAGTCCAGCTGGCCTTGGTGAGCTCTCATTCGATCAGACCCCTTGTATCAGTGGGTGAACGCACCCCTCGCGGTCCTGATTTCCTTTTTCATGTTCTCCCTCCTTCTGCTCCTCATTTGGACCTTGGGAGGCTCAGTCCAGTGCTCCAACTTGGGTCTCCGTCTCTATCGCCATCCATCGTCGGATGAAGGTTCTCTCTGGTTTTGCCTTCTTTGCTCACGTTCTCTTTCCTTCTGCTTCTCGTTTGGACCTAGGGAGTTAAGTCCAGTGTTCCGATGTGGGTCTCTGTCTCAATCTCCATCCATCGCCAGAGGAAGGGTCTATGGTGATATGCAAAATATTCATCAGTATGGTTATGGGCCAAGGCCGGTTCAGGCACCCTCTCCTCTGTCCAGAGAACAATCTGGGGATCTCTCCTTGGACCTGGGATCCCTTTTATAATCAAGTCTCTTGTAAACCCTAAAATGACTCCCTTAGTTGAGATATATACTTCCCTGATCACATATTCGTCCTTCCTCCCTCCCCCCCATCGCAATCCCCCGAGCTTTCCCCATTCCTCCCCTAATCCCTTCTCTCTAACCCTCTCCCTTTCCAACAACCACCCCCCACCCCCGCCCCATGCACCCAAGGTTGCCTGGCACTCTTGTCTACTTTCAATCTCCAGGAGGATAACTACATGATTTTCTTCAGGTTCACCTTCTTATTTAGCTTCTCTAGGATCATGAATTATAGGCTCAAAGACCTTTAACTATTGCTAGAATCCACTTATGAGTGAGTACATACCATATTCCTCTTTTTGGATCTGGGTTACCTCACTCAGTAAAGCGTTTTCTATTTCCATCCATTTGCATGCAAAATTCAAGATGTCATTGTTTTTTACCGCTGAGTAAAACTCTAATGTGTATATGTTCCACACCTCTTTTTAACCATTCTTCTATTGAGAGGCACCTAGGTTGTTTCCATGTTCTGGCTATTACAAATAGCACAGCTATGAACATAGTTGAACAAATGCTTTTGTAGTATGATAGGGCATCTCTTGGGTATATTCCCAAGAGTGGAATTGCTGGGTCTTGAGGGAGGTTGACTCCCAGTTTCCTGAGAAGCCGCCACACTGATTTCCACAGTGGCTGCACAAGTTTGCATTCCCACCAACAATGGATGAGTGTTCCCCTCACTCCACATCCTCTCCAGCATAGGCTATCATTGGTGTTTTTAAGTTCAGCTATTCTGACAGGTGTAAGATGGTATCTCAGAGTTGTTTTGATTTGCATTTCCTTGATCGCTAAGGAGGTTGAGCATGACCTTAAGTGTCTTTTGGCCATTCGAAGTTCATCTGTTGTGAATTCTCTGTTCAGTTCAGTACCCCATTTTTTAATTGGGTTAATTAGAGTTTTAGTATCTAGTTTCTTGAGTTCTTTGTATATTTTGGAGATCAGACCTTTGTCTGTTGAGGGGTTGGTGAAGATCTTCTCCCAGTCAGAAGGTAGTCTTTTTGTCCTACTGACAGTGTCCTTTGCTTTACAGAAGCTTCTCAGTTTCAGGAGGTCCCATTTATTCATTGATTCTCTTATTGTCTGTGCTACTGGGGTTCTACTTAGGAAGAGGCCTCCTGTGCCTATATCTTGTAGACTACTTCCCACTTTCTCTTCTATCAGGTTCAAAGTGGTCAGATTAATGTTGATGTCTTTAATCCATTTGGACCTGAGTTTTGTGCATGGTGATAGACATGGATCTACTTTCATTCTTCTACAGGTTGATATCCAGTTATGCCAGCACCATTTGTTAAAGATGCTTTCCTTCTTCCATTGTATACCTTTAGCTCCCTTGTCAAAAATCAGGTGTTCATAGGTTTGTGGGTTAATATCCGGTCTTCTATTTGATTCCATAGGTCGACTTCTCTGTTCTTATGCCAGTACCAAGCTGTTTTCAATACTGTCGCTCTGTAATAGAGTTTGAAGTCAGGGATGGTAATGCTTCCAGAAGTTCTTTTATTGTATAAGATTGTTTTGGCTATCCTGGGTTTTTTGTTTAGTCATATAAACTTGATTATTGTTCTCTCAAGGTCTGTGAAGAAGTTTGATGGGATTTTGATGGGGATTGCATTGAATCTATAGATTGCTTTTGGTAGAATTGCCATTTTTACTATGTTGATTCTCCCAATCCAAGAGCAGGGGAGGTCTTTCTATTTTCTGGTGTCCTCCTCAATTTCTTTCTTCAAAGACTTAAAGTACTTGTTAAATAGGTCTTTCACTTCCTTGGTTAGAGTTACCCCAAGATATTTTACGCTATTTGTGGCTATCATGAAAGGTGATGTTTCTCTGATTTCCCTCTCTGATTCTTTATCCTTTGTGTGTCTGAATTTATTTCAACACCACAAATTTTTGCTTCTTTTTTCTTCCAGACTTTGGAACAATCTTTTCCTTTTCAGGGAGGGTCATCTCAACGCGGCAGGGGAGCTAATGTGCAGGCTTACATTAACATGTGCTCTCTAACTTCTGGATCACATCTTCAGCGCCATGTTCATCTGCATATATTGATGACTAGAGAATCTTCATCTAAACCCTTAACTTCAGCATTACTCTCCGTATTTTTAAACATGTGCAGCAAAAATTCAGCACCCTTTTTAGTCCACCAACTCTGTGTCCAGCCCTACTGTTCGACTTGGGCCCATCCATACATTTTTCTTCTTTAAAGAGGCCTCCTTCAAGAACTTGGTGGCTTTGTGGATACGCTACTACTGGTGGTCTGGACAGTTTATTAATGGGTGTTATGAAAGAGAACACAAATATTTGAACTTCTTGATTTGCATGATTTTGTGGGATTTCTGAGTCAAGAGAGGAGCAAACTATTTTTACAAGTCATCTCGGGCCACTTACAGGAAGATTGTAGCTACTTTTTATAACCTGTTTGTTGAAGTTGAGAGATACAGTGTGAATACATATACAAGTGCCAGCACTTACCTACCTAGCTAAAGTTACCTGATAGGGCTGATGAGAGAGAATCTTAGCCAGGCCGGGTTGGAGGGGTCAGAGCAAGAGTGGGACTGTGACAAGTTTATTGAAAGCAATCAGACTTTTTATCCCCTTATTAGAAACAGAATATAATGGTGGCTTCCAGGATCAATACAATAGTAACTGCCAGGGTACAATGACATTTATAGGCTATGTAGGGTGTGCACAGGATTAGTGTCTAAGACCAATTGTCCTTTCAAGCTTCTATATGCTTCATTGACTTCCAAGGGACACAGACTGGACACTTCACTGCTTGAGGGAGTGCTTTAGTTTCATAGGAACTGAAAGACACACAGTGCCCCAGGAACCATGGTTTCTAACTTGGAAAACCTATGATATATTCTCCCAAGGCAGCTATACCAGGTCAACTCCATAATTCTCCACAGACAGATGCCAACAATTTAACTTACCAATGAATTAAGTAAGCCATATTGCAATGGGCTCAAAAGAGAGTTCAAAGTACCACCAAAAGTTGACTGATAAGGGATGAATAAGGGCCTACCTAGAATAATAATTAACTGCTTTTCACTATATATACTAAATTATATTCCTATATTACTTCAACAACTTTTAATAATCTACATATTTAGGAAGTAACTTAAAGCTAAATGAAAATCTGAATCAACTACTAAGAATATGCTTATAATAGCATATAAATTTAGGTCCATTTTTAGGTATTTTATAATTTTTCCCTGTAAAGGATTTTAGTCTTTCAATTTCTTCTTTTTTGAGAAATTTTCTCCTTCCGTAGCCCATTAGCAATTTTAAAATTTATTTTATTTTATGTTTATGAGTGTTTTCTTGTGTATGTAGGTATGTGTACTACCTGCATACCAGGTTCCCAGGGAGGTCAGAAAACAGGTATCCTGACATGGGAGTTATGGATGGTTGTGAATTACCATGTGGATGGTGGGAACTAAAACTGGGTTCTCTGTAAGAGCAACAAGTGCTCACACCTGCTAGCCCATCCTTCCTGCCCTCTTCATAGCACATTTTAATTGGCCTGTTTATTTTCTTAATGTTTAATTTTGAAATTCTTTACGTATTCTAGACACTAATCTACTGGATAAAGAGCTGGCAGTGATGGTGTCTTGTTTTGAGGACTGGCTCTTCACTTGTTGGACAGTTTTCTTTGCTGTCTAGAAGTGTTTTAGTCATGAGAGGCTTTGTCAGTTGTTGCTGCATTCATGTACTATAGGAGTCCTATTCGGAAAGTCCTTCCCTGTGCCAATGAACTCAAGCACATTTCCTACTTTCTTTCCTATTAAACAAATTCAAGGTATATATACATTTTACATCCAGGTCCTTGATCCATTTGGAGTTGAGTTTTATGTAAAGTGAGAGAGAATGATTTAATTTTATTTTTCTTTATGTTGAAATCCAACTTTCCCATTACCATTGGGTAAAGAAGATATCCTTTTTCCAGTGTATGTTTTTGACATCCTAAAAAAATTCTGTAACTGTATTTGTGTGGACTTATATATTGGTTCTCAATTCCATTCCATTGATCTATGTGTCTGTTTTTTTGCCAATATCAAGTATTTTTATTACTATGGTTCTGTAGTAAAATTGAAATCAGATGATGCTTCTGATAGTATTCTTTTGGTTCAGGATTGCTTTAGTTATACTTGCTTTTTTATGCCTCCACAGAAAGTTTTGAACACTTTTTTATGGTTCTGTAAGGAATAGTGTTGAAATTTGATTAACATTGCACTAAATCTGTAGATAAAACTTTCAATATGATGGCCATTTTTCATAGTATTTTCCAATCCACAAGGCTAATATGTTTGTTCATCTTCTAGTGTCTCCCTCAGTCTTTCTTCAGTATCTTAGAATTTGAGATCTTTTTTTCCTAGGTTAGGCTTATCCTAGGAATACTCCCATAGTTGAAAGTCCCACAGAACTACCAAGCTAAGAGTCACAACACATACATAGAGAACCTGGTGCTGACCCCTGCAGGCCCTGTGCTTTCTGCTCATTCTCTGTGAGTCCGTGTGAACCTGATGTGGGATGTCCTTCTATATATGTGTTGCTTTTATTGGTTGATGAAAAAGATTCTTTGGCCTATGGTAGGGCAGAATAGAACCAGACAGGAAATCCAAACAGAGATATAGCGAAAGAATAGGTAGAGTCAAAGAACACCATATAGCTGCTGAAGGAGAAAGATACCAGAACCTAATGGTAAGCCACAGCCTTGTGGCAATGCACAGATGAATATAAATGGGTTAATTTAAGATACAAGAACTAGCAAGAAATATGCCTGAGTCATTGGCCAAGCATTATAGTAGTTAATATAGTTCCTGTGTGATTATACAGGTCTGGGAAGCCAGGAAACAAATAAGCAATCTCTGTTTACAAAATGGCACCCACCTTATGGGGCATGGATCCACACAAGACCTAAAAAACTTAAGAAAAAAAAGAGGGCTTTTAGACTAACAAATATGGGAATCAAATGTAGCTTCTTGGTAGCCACATTTTTTTTTAAGGTAGGTTCTGTTTGCTGGCAGTGAACACAGGTGTGGCTCTTTTAAGAGAAGGTTTCCAGACTCAGCAATAGCAACAAAAACTGCATGACTTCTTTAAGAGATGGCTTCCTGGTTTGTGCTGGCAGCACAACATCTGGCTCTTTCGGGAGGTCCTGCACTTAAATGGGGTTTGTGAGCAGTGCGCTACTAGTTGCTTAATGGCGACAAAGACCCTCTGTGTCCCTGGAGCTGGGACAGTGAGCATGGCTTGCAGAGGCAGCGAACATGCCTTTGTCATGTTGGTCTGAGCAGAGCAAATGGGAAGGGCCACAGAGTTGGTTCTAGCCATGCCTGCTTAGCATTTTAAAAAGGTGCTCTTGGTCAGAAAATAATTACAGATACCCAATAAAGACAGATTCAGACAAAAATAAACCTCTAAATGGGTCAAAGTATGTTTTAAAAACATATGAAGGCTTGGAAGAGAGAGGAAAAAGAGTATAGACAAGAGTACAGGTAGTCATAGATTAAAGGAGTAAAGATAATTAAATATTAAAAAGTAAGAGTGTAAAAAATAAACCACATAAAGATGGAATATACATAGAGAGTCTGGATTATGTATATTATTGTGTTTTCTTTGAATATTTTGACTGTTAATGAGATAAGTACAGAGAGACATTTCATTGTATGGGCTGCTAAGTTAAAGCAACATATGTGTTTTAAAGGTATCTTGACTTCAAAATTTGAAACTGAGGATATGTTACTTTGGAAAAGAGGTTCTGCTTTTGTTTCCACACAAGATGAGAACCTGTGGACTTCTTCCAGGATAATGTGGTTTGATGGAACAAGAACCCCTGAAAGGTCTCTGTGAAGCCTAAAAATACTTCACCCAATAAACAACAGGAAGCAGTTTGGATAAAACTATTCCCCAGTTCCCAAAACGATTGCTTATAAATGTTTTTTTTTCATTTAAAGGGGGTTTATTATAAGTGATGAATGGTCAATTTCTAAAAGCAAACGAAAAACACGATATGATATAAAAATGAATATTTTACATTACTATGGAATTTGGTTTATTGATACAAATTTAAGGTCAATTTTATTATATGTATTTCTGCTCTTGTTTAAGGCATTTCATTTATAAAGTTCATTTAAAATGCAATATATAATTAAAAATTACAGATTAATAGATAGTCATTTATAATAGTCAAACTTGTAGTCATGTTAATTAGGTTTCTAGATATGTAGAGATGTACTTCAGTTAGATAGATCATTTTAAAGACCTAAAGAATATGGCATTTAAAATGTTTTAAGACCTTAGATTTTTCTCAGTGATGAGACATGTTTGCTTCTTGTCATACTAGTTACATCAGAGAGGTTGATGGGCACTGAAGAAACGAGTTATGGAATTTGCCTTCAATGTGACAAGGCTAGTCATTCAGGCGAGAAACTGCCCTTTCCTGAATTTCTTTATGGTATGTTGTATGAGCAGGACACAGAAAAGTGACTGCTAAACTTTCCAAAAGATGGAAATGGTCCATCAGGAATTCTGCTTCACAGAAGAAACTGCCGGACATTTTGCAGGACACAGAAGAAGGCAACTGATGAACTTTGTCATTACAAGGCAGAACAGATCTTCAATATTCCTTCTTCATGAAAAAGTCTACTAGATACTAAGGGCCTGTAGGCTAAAGATTGATGCTCCAATGTTACAGAAGTCACTTTGAGTGACTGTCCAGGTGGTGAGATGTCTCTGTCAATTTTAGAACTTTGGAAATTTCTTATAATGCATTTACTGTTTACTTAGGTAATATTATATCCTTCTCAGGTCTTTGAAGAGTTTAATACAGATAGGTATAATTTTCTTTAGTCATGATAAAAGATAAAGTAGATGCAAAACTTTAGACTCATAAAGATAGGATAGATGAAAGAATATTTTCCTTAATTTCCAAATGTAAATGGACTAAATATTGTAACCATAATTCTTACTTGATAATTGTTTTGAATATACAATTTTACTATGTTAAAGATAAAACCTTCCTTTTTATTTAGACAGAAAATGGGAGATCACGTGGGATATTCCTCTGTATTTGTGTTGCTTCTTTTGGTTGATGAACAAAGCTGATTTGGCTTATGATAGGGAAGAATAAAGTCAGATGGGAAATCCAAACAGAAACATAGAAAAGGAGTAGATGGAGCCAAGGAACACCATGTAGCTGCCAAAGGAGAAAGACACCAGAACCTCATGGTAAGCCACAGCCCTGTGGCAATGCACAGATGAATAGAAATGGGTTAATTTGAATATAAGAGTTAGCTATAAATATGCCTGAGTCATTGGCCAAGCAGTGTTGTATTTAATATAGTTTCTGTGTGATTATTTGGGTCTGTGCTGTTAGGAAATAAATGAGCAGTATTTGTTTACAGAACCATGCTTAGTTGATTCAGGACCATGTTCTCCTTGTATCCTCCATCCCCACTGACTCCTACAATCTTTTTGTCTCCTCTTCCATGTGATTTCCTGAGCTCCAAGGGAAAGACTTGATGGAGACCTTTAATTTAGACTTTCTCTCTGTGTAATGTCTGGCTGTGGGTCTCTACATCTGCCCTCATCATCTGCTAGAGGAAGCCTCTCTAATGATCACTACACTAGGCACTAATCTCTGAGTATAGCATAGCAGAACATCAATAGGAATAATTTCTTCTTCTTTTTTTTTTTAAAGACCAGTTTAGTTTGTTTTTACTCTAAGTCTCTGGACTTTTTTTTAATCTATCTATCTGAACTGCTTCCTGGCCATCCAGGCAATGTTTGGCATGGGCTCCCTCACTTAGAATGGGTTTCATGTTAAATCAGTGTACTCTTGCAAGTTTTGTTCCCCTATTACCCTAGCATAGTTTGAATGGAAGACAAATTGTAGATCAAAGGTTTTGTGACTGGTTTGGTGTCTAAGTTTCTCTTTTGGTAGTCTGTCAAGTACCTTCGTGCACCAATGATACTAGAACATAGGCATGAAGGTTCCAAGTCAACCTGAGTTTGATCTCTACATTCAATGAACTGCATGGATATTTTCCTCCACAATGGGCACATGCTGTCCATATGGAGAGAGCAACCCTCTGTCCTTGCATCTGCCTGGGTTGTTTGGGGATCTCCAATGAACCCTCTTTGTCAGAAATTTAACTGAAAGCATCTTAGTCCCACCACTGGGAGCCTTGTTTGACTACAAAAGATGGCCAGTTCAGATTCTATATCCTGCATAGAGTTCTACTCTTTACCTCACCTCTCCTAGTCTGTAGATTGGTTGTCATTTGCTTAATGGCTAATATCCACTTGTAAGGGAATACATACCATATTTGTCTGTCTAGACCTAGGTTATCTCACTCAGAATGATTTTTTTTAAGTTCTATCCATTTGCCTACAAATTTCATTGCATTTTTATTTTTTTAAACAACTGAGTAATACTTCATTGTGTAAATATACTACATTTTCTTTATTAATTCTTCTGTAGAGGAACATTTAAGCTGATTTCAGTTTCTGGCTATTATGAATAAAGTCACAATGAACATAATTGAGCAAGTGCCCTTGTGTTCAATGGTGTGTTCTTTGGGTATATCCCCAAGAGTAATATAGCTGGGTTTTAAGGTAGATTCATTCCCAATTTCATGAGCAAGCATCTGGGGAGTAAAGAACACACAGAGACATGGGTCACTCTTGAAGCAAAAATGCCAATTTTTACTATGTTTCAAGGTAGCTTATATAGTGCTTTCCTTAACTGGTGGTCATGCCATAGCTCTTGGGATTTTTTCACTGCGAGCTCACCAGAAACCACTTTCTTGTTACCAGGAACTCATGAGTGTCCTGTGCTCAGAGCAGCTACAAGCATAGAAAAACAAGTTGTTTACCTCCAGCAGGCAAAGGTTCAGAGTCTGAGGGTCTGCAGCTTCCACCACATACTGATTTCCGTAGTGGTTGCGCAAGTTTGCCATTTTGAAAGAACTAAAATTAATAACTTAATGATTCACATGAAGGTTTTAGAAAAGCAAAAACAAATAGCCTCTCCCCTCCAATGGAGATAGGCAGAGATAATCAGAATCACGGATTAAACTAATGAAATAGAAATGAAAGACAAGACAAAAGAAAGCAAAAAATGAAATAAAGAGTTGGTTCTTTGAAAATACTAATAAATTTTGCAAACCTTTGGCAAAATTGATTAAAAGATAGAGTACCCAAATTAATAAAGTTACAGATGAAAAGGAGACATCACAATAGACACTGAGAAAACTGAAAGATTTATAAGGCATAGTTAAGAAATCTACGTCCCACCAAACTTGAAAAATCTAAGTAAACAGATAAATTTCTATATACATACAATTAACCATTTGCAATGACTCTTGATGTGGGATTCCCCTCTGTATGGTGTGAATATGTTTTATTACCATTGGTTAATAAAGAAGCTACTTTGGCCTATGGCAGGGCAGAATATAGCAAGGTGGCAAATCCAAGCAGAGATAGAGGAGGAAAGAAGCAAGTTGTAAGGTAACAAACATCTTGCCCCAGAAGCAAGATGTGACTGGCCAAACAGTGTTGTAATTAATATAGCTTCTGTGTGATTATTTGGGTCTAGGCAGCCCGGAAACATAAGCACAGTCTCTATTTACATAATGACTCCCAAACATTTGGGGCTAATCCACGTGGCCGGCTACTCACTTCAGTTTGGGCGCTTGTATGACTACTTGGGGTTAGGAAGAAAGTAGCTGAGAGAGGACCAGAGGTTCAGCACTTTCTGCCTGGGCAACGGCCGAATCAAGTCTGCTAGGCATGCACAGGCAGGCGAGCGTGGCAGACTCCCACCGCCATACACAGAGACATTCCAGGCCACACAGTGCTGCATGACAGATTTAGCTTTTCCTCAGACTAAAAGGGTTTAGTCTTCCAAAGAGTTGAAGTGGTGAGTGCGGTTCTCATCCAGTGGTTCCAGAGTGAATATACCTCTGTCATATTAAAAGATTGAGAGAGTTGGAGCCAGTATCCAGGGCACCTTGACCAAACTGCTTGCCATTTTAAAGGCGCTCCTCGTAAGCAAAAAATTTCAGATACGTAATAAAACAGATTCAGACATAAAAGACCTGAATGAGTCACAGTGTATATGATACACCATTACAGACTCTGTTTCCAAATGAGGTCATCTTTACACGTAACAGGGATTAGGAACTATACATGGATTTTATTGCTGTTGTTTTTTGTTTTGTTTTGTTTTTCTGAAGGTATATTTGCTATTTAGCATCTGTTGATAAGATTCATTCATTTGGGCTTTGTGAATAAATCCACTGAGAAAATTTATGGAAAAGTACCTTTCATTATTTTGGGCAAGTCACTAGACTAGAATTGCTTATATGTATTTTAAATTTGTTACACTTTGTAAGAAACTGTTTCCTGTTAGGTTGTGTTGACAGATCCCGTTGCTCCCTTCCTTACTAGGCTTCTTTCCTTCTTTAGTAATTTGTGCTGGTATCAGCACTGCGCCTCTCTTTTGCTTTAATTTGAATGTCCCAAATGAGTAATGATGCAGGGTAAAAGTTTATGGACTCCTTTATTCTGTTCATGTGATGAATTGCATCAATGAATTTCAGAATACAAAAATTTTGTATTCCTGACATAAACTTGGAGGTTAAGATGACTTCATGATGTTCCTCTACAGTTTTCTGTTTTTTTGTTTAGTTAGCACAACCTTCATGATTGTAAGTAATCAACTTTATTATAGTATTTTTCACATATTTTGCTATATTTTGATTTTCTAATCATCTCTCTTCAATTTTAGTGTTAGAGTAGTGTGCTTATATAATGATCTTGGAACTATTCTGAAGGGTTTGCAAAGAACTGATATTGTTTTTTAATTAATGGAAGGAAATTCTCAGTGAAACCATTAGGTCTTAATTTCTTTTTATAAAGAGTTTATACTATAGACACATATTTTTAAAAAGGAAAATAAAGTACCACTTAGGTTTTTATTAATTTGGTACATGGAGTGATTCTTTCAGGCTTTCACTGTGATATTTACCCAACACCTGCATTCTGCTTTATTCCAATCTACTTACTCACCCTTTAACACATTAACTTCTCTCTGTGGCCCTGATGGAGAATATGAGTATTAGGGACATATTTATAATTTTTTACTTTCTTTTTTCCTACTTATGAGAAAGGTAGGTTAGATACCTTATAAACTTCAAGCCTTCTCTGAGTATATAGTTTATAAATATTATGAGTAGCTTTTGTACTTTTTAAAACTTTTACTAATGTGGGCTGCATGTCCCTTTTGGCTTCTTTGCTGTTCTGGTTTGTTTACTTGTTTGGTTTAGTTTACTTGTCTGTGAGCTGGACTTACCTTGCCAAAATCTCACAATAAAAACATTTTGTGTTATTTTTTCTGCAAATTAAGAAGAGAAACATTTTTCTATATCCTAACTCCTCCTAGACACTGGATTTCTAGCAATAACTCCATGGTCTATTGCCTTCTTATTGAATAAATTTATATTTTAAGCTCAAGTAGGAATCTTGGTTCATAGCCTTTAGGTTTGACTACACCTTTTATAGTTTTCTATTGCAAGGATAAGGTTTTCATGATTTACAGAGGTACAGCTACCGTTAGTATGGAGGCCTCCATGTTTCATTACTTTTTAAATTTCCATCTTATGCCTTTTATCCTTTTGCACCTTACTTTTTGGAAATGTAATTTCTTTCTCTATCGATTTGGCTCTTACACATTTAGCAGTCAATTGTCTTTGAGGTTTTTGTTACACTCTGAAGTAGTAGAGGCTGCAAAGCCTAGGGACATTTTACCCCACCAAGCACTAACATCGTTGGTATCTACCAGCACAGCTAGACTCACCCAACTTTAACTATTTCTGCTGTTGTTAAAATAGGTTGGTATATCCCTGATTTTATGGTCTACTACAGAGCTATGGTAACAAAAGCTGCATGATACTGAGATAACAAGAGACGTGTGGATAAATGGAATCAAATCGAAGACCTAGATGTAAAACCACACACCTATAAACACCTGATTTTTGACAAAGAAGTCAAGATTACACAATGGAAAAAAAGAAAATATCTTCAACAAACAATGTTGGTCTAACTGGATGTCAGCATGTAGAAGAATGCAAATTGATCTGTATTTTTCACCCTGCACAAAACTCAAGACCAAGTAGACCAAAGACCTCAACATAAATCCAATTACATTGAATCTGATAGAAAACAAAGTGAGAAATTAATCTCAAACTCATTAGCACAGGAGATAACTTCCTGAACAGAACACCAGCAGCAAAACAATTGATATATAAATAAATTTGGCATCATGAAACTGAAATGTTTCTGTAAGGCAAAAGGCACCACCAGTAGGACAAAATGACAGCCTGTAAAATGGGAAAATGTCTTCATCAACCCAACCTCCAACAGACGGCTGATTTCCAGAATACATAAAGAACTCAAGAAACTAGATATCAACAAACCAAATAATCCAATTAAATAATGGGGAGCAGATCTAAACAGAGAATTCTCAACAAAGGAATCTCAAATGGCTGAGAAACACTTAAGGAAATGTTCAACAGCCTTAGCCACGAGGGAAATGCAAATTAAAATTACTCTTAGATTCCATCTTACACTTTTCAGAATGGCTAAGATCAACAACCCATGTGATGCTGGAAATGATGCTAAGCAGGGGAATCCGTCCATTGCTGGCTCATAGGTGCTCACAGAGACTGAACTGACAACCAGGGAGCCTGCATGAGACTGACCTAGGTCCTCTGTAGATATATGTTACAGTTGTGTAGCTTGGTCCTCTTATGGGACTCCTAACAATGAGAACAGGGTCTATCTCTGACTCTTTTACTGGCTTTTGGGACTCTACTTCTCATTCTGGGTCGTTTTGCCCAACTTTAACATAGAGGGAAGTGCTCAGTCTTACTGCAACTTGATTTGCCATGTTTTTTTTTTATTAATAACCATAAGAGACCTCTCCTTTTCTGGATGGAGACTAAAAAGGAGATTGGGAGGTGGAAGGTGGGGTAGGGGAGAGGAACTGGGATAAGAGAATGAGGGGGAGGCTGCATCTGGAAAGTAAAATAAATAGGTGAATAAAAAAGTAAAACTACAACAATAAAATGGGTTGGTGTTATTTTTACTTACAAACTGAACATCTACCAAGATGATACTGGTATGGTATTTTATTATATGTTTGATGAGTAAAATAAAATTTTGAGGTTTAAAGTAGACTTTCACAAGTACTTCATTTATATATCAAAATTTTGTGGTATAAATAAAATTTAAATCTAGAATTTGATGATTTATATCATGATCAAATATAAAATACACTTTGCTTCAAATTTAGAACAAAAATTACAGTCTAATGAACAGACTGTCATCTGAGTTTCTAAATTTGTTGTTTACTTTTGTAGAATTGAGGATGCTCTCTAATTCCTCACTAATTCACATGTAGGTTGCACTTTGGATGTTTACCCCCACAAAACACCTGCCACATTCAAATGAAACTAGCAACAAAATACAGTGCGCTTTATTATATTCACAATGAGTCATGTATTGCAGAGCATCACTTTGTATTGCTGGTGACACACAGTTTTTCTCATCGTTGTCAACCTCAGTATTATCTGTTTATCTAGGACAATTAAAATAACGAATGTAAGATGTTTCAAATTCTTTCTGACTATTTTAGAAAGTACACATATATAAACAAACATTTAAAATGACTATTTCTGTTCATACATATTACATGTTAGACATAAGAATATTATAGATATTTAATCAAAATACTGGGAGTTTTCTGGAAGTTCTAGTGTGACTCTCAGAGATGAAGCATGACCAACTACAATAGGCCAATTGTCTCTGCCCTTGTTTTTAAATTTATTTTGGGGAATATTTTCCAGCACGATGTAGGTTTGGCAATTATATCAAGACTTTATAAAACCAAATTTAAAACCCAATGCTATGATACTTTTGCAGGTGAGTTGGAAAGGGGAGCTTTCTGTCATGAACCCTGTCTTTATAAGGGCCTGCCATGACACTGTATGTTATCTGTGCTTCTGTAGGTGGAAACTGGAAGGTTTCAGTCATGACGAGTGACTCTCCTGATGCAGGGACCAGCTCGCAGGTTTACATTGTATTGTATGGAGAATGCAGAAGCTCAGTGCCTATATATCTTTATGGAAGAGATGGGACTCGGTTCCAGGCTGGACACAAAGACATCTTTACTGTAAGTCATAAAATGGAGCAAAAACTATTAATGAAGTGATGCAAGTGTGGGAACTTTGGAGCGAGTTAATAGGCCCTTCTTATTAAACATCATATGTCTTGTAGATGGTCAGCTAAAAGAAAATCATGGCTATCTTTGTTCTTGCAGGTTTGCCACAAATAAGTCCACTTCATGGGAAGAAATATAAGCTAGCAAGAAATACTTTGTCCTTAATAGTCATTGTTTTTATGTGGTCTTGGCCAAACCAGGCAGATTTTCACTCTCCTTCCTGTTTTCCATTAAAGTCTCTCCAGTCTCATCTGGGTCCTGAAGCAGACTTCTTTCTGGACCCTATTCTCCCATCCTACCTCCATTCCCTGTGGACTCCATCAAACTTCAGAATGGACTCAGATTTCCCTCCTTCTTATGAACCCTTTCAGTGCCTCTTTCTAGTAATCTCTGTTCCTTTGTGTCAGTCCCAGCTACCCAGAAACACTTTTTACCTGGGCCCTTCATTGACCATACTTGGAAGGGACTCAGGTGGCTGATTCACATTCTGCTTATTATCGTTATAGGGACTCATCTTCTTCTTAGAGACTTCAGAGATTACTGAATTACTGATAGGAAAATTTGGTGTTCACTGTGGAAAAATTAAACATTATTCATATCAAAATGGGAAGTTTGAATTTCAATAGACATGTATTCAAAGAAAGGTACCATAGAGACAAAGACAGGTATGGCAAGAAGCAAAATTAATGAAAGCACAGTTTTGATAACCTTAGTCCCTAGACTTTTATCTTCCTTCTGTCTCACACCAGGTGGCTCTCCTGATGTGAGACAGAATGTCTGAATTTTTCTTCTAACAACAGGTTTGGATCTAGAGAAGAAGAACCAAAGTCCAACTCTGAAGCCAGCTAACATTATATTGAGATGTAAGGAGACGTGTATGTTAGGTGGTGAGATTTTTCCCTGCAGAGGATATTGTTATCATAAATAAGTCAGATTTTTTTGTTTCGTAATTATCTCTGAATAGATATCTTTTCTTCTTTAGGTGTCTAGATGTTCAAAGTCCCTTGACATCTCAAAGATGGGTATTTTCTAGTTTCCTGCAAAGACCAGAACAGAACCCTCCCCCAACCCTTGTGAAATTTTCTTACAATTTACAGGACTGTGACCTCTGTAGATGAGCGATCATTTTTCTTTATCAAGAGGCTTTTCCTTTTCAATCCTTATCTTGTTAAATTTTGATGGTATCCATAGCTTTTCATCTCCTGTGGAAACAAGAACTAAACCCCTTCCCCAATGTAGCACATCTTCTGTTTGCCATTCTGAAGTCAACACATCCTTGAAGTACACTAGCTGATTTAATGCAGAAGCTTTTTTTCCTATTGTCCATTGTCTCTCTGCAGCTGCTGTTCCTTTCTTATTAGTACTTAGAAAATTCAAGGTTATTAAAGCATTATGCAATTATTTCTGGGGGTATTTATCATCACTTTCTGTTTATTTAACATATAATTTAGAGTTAAATTTGATATTTCTATTATTGCCTGGCCTGTAAGATTGTGTGGTATACCTGTAATAAGCTTTGTATCATAATAAGAAAAACTGTTTCATTTTCTTAGAAACATATGGTGGAGCACTGTCTGTTTTTATTTGTACAGTTACACCCATGATGGTCATAACTTCTAGTAAACGTGTGATTACTGAATCAGTTTTTCCAAACTCAAAGCAGTTGCCCACTGAAGACCTGAAGATGGATCAAGGGGGTGATGTACATGTAGTAATTTTCCAAATTCTACAAAATGGAGCACATCCATCTGCCAGATTTTATTCTTTGAGTACCCTTTGGATTACTTCTTGCATGTATTGATGTTTGGCTGTATAAAGAACAAATGGGACATTTCCCTACAATTTCTTTGATTTATTGCCACGTGTTGAAAAAGTCTTTTTTTAAACATTTGCTATTGACCCAATGTTTTTTTTATGAAATTCTAAGGCTTTTATCACATTTCCAATCAATAATTGATTAGTTTCTGCATTACCTTGTGCTAGTGAACCTGGCAGACCTGTATAGGACTGGATGTGTGTTATGTGTATGGAATGATGTTTATTCCTGATTGTATCTTATATCTGAATAGATAATGAAGTCAATTCTGTATTATCTGGTATAAATTCACTGGTTTCAATATGTAAAACAACTCTTTCTGCATATTGAGAATTGGTAACAATGTTGAGAGGTTCTTTTTTTTTAAACTTTTTTTAAGATTTATTTATTTATTATGTACACAACATTCCTTCCATGTATGCTTGCATGCCAGAAGAGGGCGCCAGATCTCATTCCAGATGGTTGTGAGCCACCATGTGGTTGCTGGGAATTGAACTCAGGACCTCTGGAAGAGCAGTCAGTGCTCTTAACCTCTGAGCCATCTCTCCAGCCCCTGAGAAGTTCTTTAAAATTCCTTAGTACCATGAGCATAGCATCTAATTCTAATATTTGGACAGAATTATAAAGACTTTATTCTACATTATTTAAACTTTCTGATTTGTAACCTGCCTTTCCTTATTTATTTGCATTAATATAGAATGTAGGTATTGCAGCTATTGGTGTGTCCCGTACAATGTGAGGAAAGATTCAATTACTTTTCTTTATAAGTCTAATTCTCTTGCTTCTGTGGTAGTTGTTGTTAATCTCTCCCCACAAAATTACTACAAGCTCTTTGTCAGGGTTCACTTTCTTCCCCTAATTTGTCAATTTCATCATCATTAAAATCTCTGCTGGGTCTATACCTGCTAACTGACAAAGTCTCAATTTTCCTTTTATAATTAACTTACAGACCTTTGCCACATAAGTTTTCAATTTTTTATTAATTAATTTATTTGTTTATAAAAATTTCCACTTCCTACCCTCCTCCCCATACCCTCCCATTCTCCCCACTCCCTCTCCTCCCCCCCACTCCCTCCCCTCCTTCCTCTGGAGCCCTAAGAGCAGTCAGGGTTTCCTGCCCTGTGGGAAGTTCAAGTTCCTCCCTTCTCCCTCCAGGTCTAGGAAGGTGAGCATCCAAACAGACTAGGATCCCAGAAAGCTAGTACATGCAGACAAAACAAGACCCAGTGCCATTGACAATGGCTTCTCAGTCAGCCCCCATGTCAGTCACATTTAGAGACTCCGGTTTGATCACATACTCGTTCAGTCCCAGTCCAGCTGGCCTTGGTGAGCTCTCATTCGATCAGTCCCCTTGTATCCGAGGGTGAACGCATCCCACATGGTTCTGATTTCCTTTTTCATGATCTCTCTCCTTCTGCTCCTCATTTGGACCTTGGGAGGCTCAGTCCAGTGCTCCAATGTGGGTCTCTGTCTCTATCTCCATCTATCGTCAGATGAAGGTTCCCTCTAGTCCTGTCTTTCTTGCTCACGTTATCCCTCCTTCTGCTTCTCATTTTAACTTGTTTTTTTTGTGGTAAAAAGATTCATTCTAAGATAATATGTTCCCTCTGCATTAATATTTCTGAAGGGGAATGTTCAGAGGGTGATATGGTCAGAATACAGTTAAGATTTGTGTCCAAAAGATCCACTGTGCCTTCTGTACTTTCTCTTCAAAGTCAGTTCTCTCTCAGCTTCAGTTGATAATTCCATGGGACTATTTAAGTCCTTGTCACCATCTAAGGTTTTGTTTAAAAATAATCAAGTCATGAGGACCTATTCCAATAGTGGGCTGTAGCTGACAAATGCCTCCTAGAAATCTTTGGAAGTCATTAAGAGTCTGTAATTGATCTCTTTTAATTTGTACCATTTGTGGTCTAGTTTTCCATATGTCTATTTTCAAACCTAAATAATTAAGAGGATCTTTTCTTAGTATTTTTTTAGGAGCAATTTGTAACCCCCAACAAGGCAAAGTTTTATTTACTTCTTGAAGCATTCTTTTTAAAGCATCTACATTTGAATCAGATAGCAAAATGTCATCCATGCAATTGTAAACTATAGATTCAGAAAATTGCTTACATATAATTTCTAATTCTGACTTACAAAATATTGGCACGTGGTGGGGCTATTTAACATTCCCTGTGGGAGAATTGTCCATTGATATTTTTTAATAGACTGAGAATTATTATAAGTAGGCACTGTGAAGGCAAATTTTTCTGTCTTTTTCTTGTAAAGGTATAGTGAAGAAACAGTCTTTTAAGTTAATAACTATAAGAGGCCTGCTTTTAGGCAATAGAGAAGGCAAAGGAATGCGAGATTGTAGAGAGTCCATTGGCTTAACCACCTTATTATCAGCTCTTAGATCTGTTACCATTCACAGGCTATGACCCTTAATCTAGAAGCTATCTTCAATTGATAACTACTTGTAAGTGAAAAATTAGTTTTCTCCAAGGAAGTCTCATTAGGGAAACTAACTACTCTTAAGAGTAGCCCTTGTGCCCATCAGCAGATGGCCACAATCAAGCAAACTTAATGGTACCTTTGGATGTTCTTTGTCTTAAGGCAATTTAAAAAACTTTATGGGTCATTATATATATATAATATGGCTTCTAGTTTTGTGTGTTGTATGATTTATAAGTGTGTGCACCTGTTTCTCCTTGACTGTATGTGTGTCTCCTGATATTTGGGCTCTTTTCATTCTCTTTTTTGGTTGAGCCCTATTCTCATTTGTTTGTATTTGTTTATTTTATTTCATAGATTTAAGGGTGAAATAACACCAGTTTTCTCTCAAACTCCAAACTCTTCCAAACCCCATAACAGATGAGATAGCTGCTAATGTTTCTCACAAGGTCAGAATCACATTGGTGTCGAGCCCAGAGGGAACCTGACCAAGGAAGAAAGCTGCAGACTGGCGCATCAACAAGCACAGGCACAAAAGTCTGCAATGCTGGGAAGCTGAATCCAGACGCACACTGAAAAGTAGTCTATATTGTAATAAACTGGGATTCATCCAAATAAATAGGCATTGATTAAACATAGAAATAACATAACAAATATTAAAAATAGGATAAAAAAGAGAAATTTATATTCAAGACATTGCTAAAAATTTGATAAAAGCCAACATTTTTTTTCAGGATAAACTGTGAGTTTTTTGTTTAAAAAAACTTGAATGAAAAAAAGAACTCTGTCTTAGTTTGGGTTTTATTACTGCAAAGAGACACCATGACCATGGCAACACTTATAAAGAAAAACATTCAACTGTGGCTGGGTTACAGTTCAGAGGTTCAATTCATTATTGTCGTGGTGGGGAGCATGTAGCAGGCAGGCAGGCAGGCAGGCAGGCAGGCAGGCAGGCAGGCAGGCAGGCAGGCAGGCAGGCAAGCAGGCAGAAAAGTTTCTGGAGAGATAGCTGAGAGTTCTACAACTGAATTCGTAGGCAGCAGAAAGTGACTGAGCTACTAGCCTGACTTGAGCTTTTGAGACCCCACAGCCAGCCCCCGTGACCCACTTTCTCCAAGAATGCTACACCTCGTCCAGCAATGCCACATCTCCTAACAGTGTCATTCCCCATGAGCCAAATGTCCATTTTCATTCACACTACATAAACTCCCTAACAATGATATAAGGATATTTATGTAAAACCCAAAGGTAACATCCTTAACGATCAAAGATTGGCAGATTTCTCCCAATCAGAATAAGACAATGACTCCAGATATATTTTTTAATCATACTACTTTTTTTGTTGATTTTTATTGAGCTCTACATTTTTCTCTTCTCCCCTTCCTGTCTCACCCCTCCCCTTCAACCGCCTCCCAAGGTCCTCATGCTCCCAGTTTACTCAGGAGATCTGAGTACCTACATAGTACATACATAGATCTACTACCCACGTAGATTAGATCTATGTATGTCTCTCTTAGAGTCCTCATTGCTTTTGCCATTTATACTCAGCAGTACCCTGAAAATTTTAAGTAGAGGAATTTATCAAGAAAAAAATTAAAAGCATTCAAATTAGAGAGAGAGAAAGAGAAAGCATATTAGAGATAGTTGTCAAGAGTTGGGGGAAAGAGAAAAGGGAATGACTAAAATGTTCTGCAAGGAAAGAGTTGAAAATAATGCTGTGACCCACAACCCACTATATAGCATAAACAACATAAAAATAAAATACTCATTTAAAAAAGGTAAATATATAAAAATAAAGCTTTGCAGAGGAACATATGTAAGAGAAAAATTCATGAGAAGAAGTAAAACTATGATCAGAACTGGAATGTAATTGCTGAATTTAAGGAAGTCAACACCTCTATTAACAAGGGGTAAAGCAATAGGGACAAGACAATAAGAGAAGGAAGGCAAAAGCAGAAAGCAGGGACCAATGAGATGGGTCAGCACATTAAGGCACTTGCCATGATGCCTGGTGATTTGAGTTCCATTTCCATATGGAGAGTGAAGAGAACCAACCCTGGGGGGTGTTCTTTGACTAGTAGACATGCGCTAAGATGCATGCATCTATACAGAAGCACACACTCGTACACACACATACACAAAAAACACACACAAGCACACAAACACTCACACAATAGATAAAATGAAATGCAAAACCAATTTTACAAAAGAAAACAACAGAAGTAACAGACTATCACAATGAGTGAAGGAAATGAGAAAGAGAAATTGAGGAGTTCCCTTCATATTATAAATTGTCTGAATTTATCACCTGATTAAAAAGTAAACATGAGACAAAACAGTAGAAAAAGAATATCAGAATTCTTACATTCTTTTCACCATAAATTCTAAAATATTTTTCACAGGAAAAATAATGAAAAACTTCACTTTTATTTTTTATTAAAAGTAATTTTTTCCATATGATATATGCTGATTATGTTGTCCTTTCTCACATCTTTCTTAATATTATACACAATATTTCATTGACTGTATGCTGGACTTTTATAGCCCTTTATATTTTTGTGAAGTTTTTGCATAACATCTTAAATCAAATTTCTAGTTTTACCACTTTAAATCTTTTTCTTTTCTTAATAGAGTAGTTAAAGAACTGTAAGTTCTGTTAATTTTTCTGAAAAACTGCCTTTGTTTGATGAATTATTTAATTTTTCTAATATGTATTTATCAGTTTAATTTTTATCATTTCGTTCACTCAGCCAGTTTAGGGTTTCATTTACTCTGAACTTTCTTTTAATGTGGAAAGAAGGACTATGCATTTATGGTGTTTCTTCCTTTTTTATATATGTGATTACAGTTACAAATATCATTCATAGCTTACTTATAAAACTTTCTATATGCTGTGCTTTGGTTTAGTTTAACTTCATGTATTTTATAATTACTATAGAATTTCTTATTTGACAAATTTACTGAGAATATGCTGTTTGATTTACATATAACTTTCCTAGTTTTCCTTCTAATATTTATCTCTAGTTTTATTTCACTGTATTTAGATATTATATATTATACATTATATATATCATGCATATATATATATATATATTTGTTTGTTTTTTGTCATTGTATTACTCCACTTTTTTGTCATTGTATTACTATATAATATGGATTTTCGATTTACTTCATAAGACCAGGCTGACCTCAAACTTGCAATCATTTCCTTTCTGAGTGCTGGAGTTAAAGGTGTGTACCAGCATACCCAATCACAATCTTTGTTAAAATTTCAAACACTAGTATTTTTTTTAACACATCATTTATACTAAGAAATTTTCTGTGCATACTTGAGGAGATTATTTATTTGTTGTTGAATGAAAGTTGAATAGATATTAGGTCAAGTTGGTGAGCTCTTCTTTCTTCTGATTCTGTTTATTTTTTTCTGTTATTTAAGCCATGTTTTTGCAGTTTATTATAGTGGACCATGTGTTTCACTACACAATCTTTTTAAGGTTTTCTTCCTTGGGATGGGTGTACAGCTTAGCGAAGCAGCAATGCTTTCAGCATGTGTGGGGTCCTGGGTTCAGGCTATAGCATCACATTTTTGGCTTTGTATGTTTCGGTGTTCTGAGGATAGTATACATATTCTGATGTATGTCATTCTGATGTCTTTATGAATTGATCTCTTTATCAGTATACAATGTTCTTGTCTGAGTTGTATTAAGAAGTATAACTGAAACATGTTTTCTTGACTCTTTTGTAGATCACAATTGGGGATATAGGAAAACCATTTAAGATTCGTATTGGCCATACTAATTCTGGATGCTCCCCATCCTGGCACTGTAAGGGGGTAAGGATATCGTTTGAATCCCATTTTACACAAACTTTTCTACAAATTTTCTTCCGGAATCATGTTTCAGGGAGACATTTTGTAAGTGCCATGGGAATTGATGGGATCACTGATGTCAGCCTCATAGCTTTGATGGAAAGGTAACCTGGCAGCTAGGAGCCAAAGGAGTACCATAAAGTCACACAGCACAACAAGAAATTTATTGGGAGGAGAGTGGCTGTCTCTGCTCAGTAGAGAAAGAGCAAAACCTGAGAAGGATACAGGGCTTACATACAATTTCTTGGGAAGGGGGTGGAACTTTTCAGGGTGGAGTTTTTCAGGGTGGAGAGTGGTAGGGCTTCCTTTCCAGAGATGGGCTTCTTATTCTGTAGGATGGGGGCAGGACCCACCAGTTAGGGCAGTTAGAGTATTCTGTGGGTGGAAACTGGCCATTAGAGGTCCTTGGGAGAGGGATCTCGCTACTCATGTGGCTTGAGTGGTTTACATTTTGTCTTTTTTGTTTATTATTTATAGACAATCAGGTCATTGGAAATGGGGTGATGCTATCATTAAACTTCTTTCTGTTGAATCAGAGTGTCGATCTTTGCAGTCAGGATATAATCAGGAGTCACTGGCCTCTGGCTCTGTAAATAGGGACTGGTAATCCTGTAACAACAACTGTTTAAAAGTCTGGTTAGAGATCTTTTGAATCTGTTGTTGGAAAAAAATCTAGATAAGAAGTTTATAAGGCAGGGTGCAACCAGTAGGATTAATAAAAGCAGGAGAAGAGGATGAAGAAGGGTAGCATCTAATTCCACACGGGATTGTAAGTGAGCATCTAGCCAAAGAAATTGGACTATTTCTTACATTTTGGGAGATCCATCTGGAGATGTCAGATCTTGTCTTTTACTGTACCTAACCAGTTGACATAGAAGCAACATTTCTCCCTGAGGAAGAGAAATAAAACCATCGCTATTACTTGTTAGTGAATCTAATCCTTGCTGCTTTTGGAGTACTTATGACGTCCCAGTGAGTCTATTTGGCTCTTGAGGGTAAGGGTGGTCTGAGCCACCTTTTAGAGATCCCGAATGAACTAAGAGGTAAAACCGATGGTAAATAGCGAAAGAAGTAGTGAGTCCTGAGTTTTGGCACCAAAAGGTAAGTGTTACAGATCTGGAGGGAACGGTATCTTGGCAGTCAGAAGCCAGGCTATACTTCCAGCTCTGAAGGGAAAGGTATCCTGGCTGTTAGAAGCTAGGTTGTAACTACAGATCAGAAGGGAAAGGTGTCCTGGCTGTTGGAAGCTAGGCTGCAACTACAGATCAGAAGGGAAAAGTATCCAAGCTGTCCAAAGCCAGGCTATACCTGTAGTTGTGAAGGGAAAGATATCCTGGCCCACCTATGTGACTTTTGTAATAAAAGTAAACAAAGCTGGGAGCCCCATGGTGATACTTACCCAGTAGAAGGGGAGAGGCAAGTTAGAGCAAGTAGAAGAGAAAACAGCTGGAGAAGTACAAGTGTCCTAGTAAGTAGAATTGCACATGTGACGGGCCTTGAAGGCTGTTGTGGGGAATATGCCCAAGTGATGGGACAGACCAAAGGGTGCAGAAGATTCTCTCTGAAAAGATTACAGTCCTCTGAGACTATGGAGAGAGAAAGTGGGTATTGAGCCTGGGAGATATATTTGGTGGGGTTTGATGAGGCTGGTAAAGGTGTAACCCTACCATGACAATAGGGGAACAAGAAAATGTGGGTCTTTAGTATTCCATCAGGATTAAATAGGTGGCCCCAATGTCCAGAAGGAAGGAGTTAGGTCATCCTGATATGATTATGTCTGCCTAAGGCTCCCAGTGAGAGATGGTCATGGTCAGGCCAAGGGAGCTCAGGCCCCTCAGTAGTCCATGACTAGATACAGGAGGTCAGCTGAAGGGCTGTCCGGGCTTGATGTCCCCATGCCACAAGAAACATAGGTATAGTCAACACCCAATGCTCTACTTGATTGCACCTTGGCAACAGTCTGTGTGATTTATGAGGGATCAGACAGGCCCAGGGGTCCAGTGAACCTACTTCCTGCATTTGAAACAGGGATCAAGGGGGTTCTCAGGCATTGGGTGGTCAGGAAGCCCGGGAAGTTGCTATGGCCAGTTGAAAGGCCTTCATGAGCCTCAGGTATTTATGTTTTTCATCTCTTTCATGGTACACCTTAAAGGCTTGGTTAAGACTTCTGCCTGTGCAGTCAGGCATCCTTTCTCTAGATGTTTAAGTTTGGCTCTTTTACCAGGAAACTCTGGGAGAAGAAGTAGGACATAAGGACTTATTTTCCGTTTGGACTTTCAGGATCCAGATTTTTATATTGTAAGAGGGCCTTTGTGAGGTTGGCTAGGAACTGAGAAGGGTTATCCATGTTTTCTTTCCTTAGACAGCAGTAATGTTTGCCCTTATTAGTTAATTAATCCCAACTGACTGAGGAAAAAAGCTTCAACTAAGTAATATTTTTTCTTTTTATAAAGAGAATACTTGGGCTACTGAGAAATTCAGGGTCCTGTATGTACTTAATTACTGTTAAAGATCATAGTTAAAAGATGATGTTAAACATTAAAAGATTACTGTATAGTATCCTTTTCAAAGAAGATGTGAAGATGCATCTTTAGTGGTGTAGTAATCTTTTAGACTTGTTTGTGAGTTCTGGAATTTAGGGAACACTTGTTAATCAGGATAAAGTTCTTTTTTAAAAAAAACCTCTTAATTTTTCTATACTGCTTAAAATGAAAAATTCTGCTTATTTTCATTATTTGCAATATATGTGATCTTATGACCAGAACTCTTATTTGTCCTTTTCCCAAGACTTTGCCAAAGGCTAAGTTGAAAAGCAGTGAACTATTGTCGATGGTGAAAAAGAATTTAAGACAACCTAATACTGACTCTGTTGCATGGTTACTAGTAATCAGTGATAGACAGATACAATGAAAAAGCAGGAAGGGCAAAAAAAATTAAAACGGTACAGTTAGAAGAGTAAAGAAATACCAGGAGATTTATTGTTAGAGCCAAGGTTTATGTCAAAAGGGATAAAGAGGTTAAGCAGAGCCCAATCTGATGAAATAAAGGGAGAGATTCACTCAGGGCAAGATGCCACCCAGCTAAACTTCAAACCTGTGAAAGGAAAAAGCCTATAAAATTTTCTGCTCCTAAAAAGTAGAACATATGAAAGCTGCTATAAATGTATTTAAAGAAAACCAGGCTCCATTGCAAGGAGGCTACCAAATCTGGTTCTAGATTTTGAGTCATTAAAGATATATGAGCTAAAGGTTTGTGGAATCTTCCTCTGCAGTTAAGGAGAGCTGCTGAGGCCAGGAAGTGTGGGGCAGACTAGTCTGCACGAAGGCCCTAAAAGGGCAAGAAGCCCTGAAGGGCTATTGTACGAAACTACTGAAGTGAAGTTTAGATTGCACCAGAGAACCCAAAATATTAGAGATACCAGAGTCATAATATATTTGCCAAATAAAGCTGCATATAAAGCAAGGAACCAGCCTAAGAGAACAGAGTGCATTATGATCAGGAACACTTATGGAAGAGCAATCTAAGCCCTTTAACATTGGAAATGTAGGTACAAAATTTGTTGTTTGAGTTCGGCCCTGATGAGGTTCAGGTCCCAAAGAGGAGATATGGACTCAGCGAGGGAAAGGAGGAGACTGACATGATCTGACGGTGAATCAGGGTGGCTGTCACTATTTTTGAAAAAAAAAATGTTGCACCGTTATATTATATAATTGCACAAATGATTAAATAGAAGCAGTAATTAAAAGTCTCTCAACCAAGAAAAAAGCCAAGCAAGCAAGCAAGTAAGCAAGAAAACCCAGGGCCAGATGGATTCAGACTTCCAACAGATCACCACAAATACTCTTTATATTCTGCAAAGTTGAAACTGAAGGAGCATTTTCTGATTCTTTTTATGAGATTCAAATTTACATCAGTTTATAATCCAAAAAGAAAGGAAATTACAGACTAATTCACTTTATGAGGAAACTGCAAAAGTTCTCAACAAAATACATGCAAATTGAATTCAAGAACACATCAAAAAGATCATTCACTTTAATCAAGTTGATTTTATTTCAGAGATTCATAGATGATTCAATATATGAAAATCCATAAGTGTAATACACTACATAAACCAAATGAAAGACAAAATCCACATGATAATCTCGTTAGATATCAAAAAGGCTGTTAAAAACCAATGCTGTTTTTTTTTTAACAACTTGATGAAAGTCCTAGAAAGACTAGAGATACAAGGGACATACCTCAACATAATAATGGTAATATACAGCGACCCACAGCCAACAGCTAATAGAGAGAAACTCAGGAACAAGAGGAGGGTGTCCATTGTTTTCATACCCATTCAATGTAGTCTTTGAAATCTTAATAGAGCCGTAAGACAACTGAAGGACACCAAGAGATACAAACAGGAAAGGATGTAGTCAAAGTGTCTTAAGTTTTAGATGACAGTGTTTATATATAAAAGACCCTGGAGACTCTACCAGGGAACTTCTACAGATCATAAAGACTTTCAGTACAGTAACAGGATACTACATTAACACACAAATCTAATAAAGTTCCTGTGTATAAATGATTAAACAAACCTTGAAGACAATCAAGGAAGCAGTACCTTTCACAATAACCTCAAAAAAAGCTCAGAACATCTCTAACCAAGCAAATTAATGACTTGTGTAATAAAAATTTAAGATATTGAAGAAGAAATAGGAGATACCAGATGATATAAAAATTCCCTTACTTATGGATCAGTGGAATTAATATAGAGAAAATGACCATTCTACAAAAACAAATTCAATGCAATCCCCATCAAAATTCCCACACATTTTTTTTCACAGAAATCAAATGGACATTTTTTTTATCCTTTTGGATGGATATGGAAACACAAAATCCAAAATAACTAAAACAATCCTGAATAATAAAACCACTTCTGAAAGTATCACCTATGCTGATGTCAAGTTGTATTACAGAGATATAGTAATAAACCCAGAATGGTATTGTCATAAAGATAGACATGTTGATTAATGAAATGAAATTGAAGATGCGGATATAAATCTATACACCTATGGACAGCTTTTTTTTGGCGGTGTGGGGGGGGGAGCGCAAAGAAACCAAAAATACAAACTAGAAAATAGCTTCTTCCACAAATGCTATGTATAACCTATACCCAAATAACTCTACATTGTATTACAGAGACACTTGTTCATCATGTTCATTGCTGTTCTATTAGTATTAGTTAGAAATTGGAAACGGCCTAGATGTCCATCAGCTGGTATATTTACACATGAAAAGGTGGTCCATTTACACAAGGGAAGATTATTCAGCAGTTTAAAAAATAAGAAATTCAGAGATTTATTGTTGGGGATAGGAAAAAAAATCATCCTGAGTGAGTTGACCTGGATCCAAAAGGGCAAATATTATGTTTTCTCTTCTGTGTGGGTGTTAGTTTTTAAATCTTCAATATGTGTACTACAATCTG